>NC_141158.1:17187500-17531250 GCF_053477565.2 Lygodium microphyllum | reverse complement strand
GTCAGAGAATTAGTCCTTGCAAATAGAAACCTAACGTTGAAATCTACATGGCCTATCAACCATGTTACTACTACCAACAACACGATGGGGGTCGTATCGTTTTCAATTCTTACAGTCACCACATTCAAATGCCCATGATAAGATGTAAGATTGGTAACCTCAATCACAAACTTATCAAGTTGAACTTCCCAAGATCAGGGCAGCAACCTACAACCAGAGGGACACACGAGAGGGCCTTCAGGTCCCAACCCATAGTATGCACTGCATCTCACCAAACATCTCCCTGGTGTCCTCTTGAATATTTGAGATTATGTCCAGCAAGCCCTGAAGTGCAGCATCAACCTCGGACCTCCAAGAGTTGTCTTGTTGTGCCACACACTAGAGATGTGATGCAAGATCTCGTTGGCACACACAACACTACTCAATTTCTTGCTACAATCACTAAAGCCCATCTGCAAGGAAGCCATTCAGCTCACCACGTGAGCGATGCATTTTGCGAAGAGGGATCAAGGCTGTCTTAATAGCTCTACCCTTGGTAATTTCCTTGGCTTGCCTAACATTGATACGTCTTTGTGGAGTGGATAGCACAACCTCTGAATCATCACTATTAGATGTCTCTATTGTGGCATTAGGATTGCAAACCTTCATATTTGGTAAAACATAAACAATTACATTTCATCAAAAAAATATGTAATTGCATTTTGCAATACACAAATGCATTTGAATATTTGAATACAAATCATGTATTTGAAAGGAATTGGAGTAAAACCACCAATATTGAAAGAATATGGATGTTCAAGCATAGAAGTCTTGCGCATTGTGGAAGATAGCCACACCAAAGCACTTGGAATAGAGTGCACCTTGTCTTGACTATGCCAGACTTACTTTACCAATCACCACTTGTGTGATTTGAAACATTTAAAAAATCACATACTAAAAAAACAAACTAAATGGAAGGTTCGTAGTTGAGTATGAAGCCTAGCATTGTGTCTTCGACTCAGTCTTGTCTATGCAGCTGTAGAATTCATTTTGTTGACAAAGGATGTGATGTTGGTGCCATCCTCTAAGAACAATACTATCAGGTGCCGAGAACAAATGATATGAAATTATGAAATGAGAAACATGAAGAGAGAGAGAGAGAGAGAGAGAGAGAGAGAAAGAGAGAGAGAAAGAGAGAGAGAGAGAGAGAGAGAGAGAGAGAGAGAGAGAGAGAGAGAGAGAGAGAGAGCTCTTTTTCAAAATATACATACAAATGCAACCCCAAAAAGTTACTATCTAATAATAGAATATGCAAAGACATAGAGTGAGTCATTGTCAAAGATTTTGTACCGGGAAATGCAAGTCATGATTTGCTACACATGACATACTGGATTTCAGAATTGTTATACATGCTATGATGTAATGAATTTTAGGATCTGTACTAAGCATTCATTTTTGCACATTTAGATGATGTATCTACTCACTTGATATAGTTGATATGAAAGTTATACCTCCCTTAGATCGAATTGAAGCATGAAAGCAAGTTATAAAGGATTTCTCAACACCTCATTGTCTATTAAGCTTTCATAGGAAATGCATCATTGTTGCAAAGCCAACTCTATATAACTTTGTGCGTTTTCTATATTCCTTCCTCCCTCCCTTGTTTCTCCCTATCATTCTCTTAGGGTTTTTGGGGAGGGATAGCATTAGGGCCTAGATGGCTAAAGAGAAATCCCACCTCTTCTCTCTCTCTCTCTCTCTCTCTCTCTCTCTCTCTCTCTCTCTCTAGCTTTTTTTTTTGGGGAAGGGTAGCATTAGCACCTAAAGGGCCTAAGAAATATTAACCTCTCAAAACTCAGCAAAGAGCTAGACGTCTACTTCTAATTTCTTTTACAAATCTATTTTAAAAAAGGTGTAATTTTGCAATTCAAAGGTTAGAGTTCAAACTTTGCAGGTTTAATCGATGTATGATTAGGTTTGCATATAAGCTGGGTCTTGACTTCCTTTTGTTGCTGCCCTATCTATGCATAATACATAACAGGATAGAGAATGCTTCATGGGGTAAATCCCAAATCTCATAACCAAAGCTCATAGAAACTCATAACTAACCACATAGAGATATAGAAACACTAACTTCATCACTACAGATCAGAGAATAAGAAGTAAATCATAGAGAACATGCTGCGAATAAGAGAAAGACACAACACATGATGGCGCCAACTGCCAGATCCTCAATATATCCATATAAATCCATCATATATCAAGCGTAGACATCCAAGATGATTAGATCCACGAAAATGACACACAGAAATGCACATTTTTTAATTGCTCAAAACTACACTTCATGAAGCACTAAACTTCATAAGACAAATAAATACTGCCTCACACATAAGACTAACATAACTAAGGTCCCCAACCATGCCAAGGGTATAATACATGATCCATAAAGTGCGAGACCATGACCATGTGATGTTAGCAGGCATATTCCACGGTGGATTTCGTGAGGTTTTTCGATGGATTCCGTAAAACTAGAGGCATATTCCACAGTGGGTTCTGTGAGGCTTTTTGATGGATTCCATAAAACTATATTTATTTGCTGGGACTTGTACACAAGGTGGATTCCTTGTGCGAGAAGTTGATGGGGACGCGTGTCCTTTTTCGGGTGTTAGATTAATTTAATGTGCATGTGGGTGATTCCGCAAAATACATATCAAATTAATGGACATTTATGAGTTAAGAGTATGCATTCGAATTAAATTAAGGTTAGGACAATGCTCCAACCTATTTTAATTATCTGTAGCTGAAGACTGCTAGGTATTCATTATTTTTTGTTTATTTTATTTATAAACAATTGTGAATGCTTCAGTTGATGTGTAGAGTAGGTAGCGGTGGCTTTGGGTAGTAGCACTAGACATTAGCATAAGTCCAAGTGTAAATTTCATGATTATGATTAGTTATCTTAAATATAATATATCATATTATGTATTTATATGATATTATATTATTAAAATTATTACTCTATTTATAAGTTATTAGTTTAAACTTCTTTAGTAATAATTAGATCATTATCCTTAGTACAATTAATTTATTTGTTTTTAATATAGATTATTTTAGAATATGAGATTTAAGATACACTTTTATTGAAATAAGCTTTCTTTATGGAATACCTTGCTATTTTATTAACGTGGTTAAGTTTTAGAAGGCTTTTTTAGCTTTCTTTATAAAAGCAACAGGATCATGCGCAAAATAGGAGAACAAGGTGAAAACTGAGTTTTTTCGTTTGTCCCTCATTCGGAATCGGAATTCGGAGCTTCAAGAGTCATTTTGTGGGTTTTGGCACACTCTAGACACGAGGGTGATGTCAAAACGTCAAGATTCAGAGCACAAAATTTTGTGCAACAACTGCGGCATATTACAAGATACCTCTTGACTCTTAAAACTCTGTATTTCAACTGATATTTATACAATGTTTATAATTATATGTAAGATATAAATGCAAATATCCATGTAAAATTATAATATATAATTAAGGATGGCAAACCATGGCTTTTGCCATGGGGGAGGTTGGGCCTAATCGTGCATTTTTCTCTTGTCTTTGTCAATCTATTGAGTTATCCAAATCCTCTTATGTATTATAATGTCGTTTGTATTGAATAGTTGAGATGTTTGATTTGTTAGATTTTTCTACTGAGTTCTATTATGTGTGTCATAAAGTTGTTTATGATTGAGATTTGATTTGCTAGATTTGCCATGTGTTCCGCTTCGTAACACCATGGCTAACACCTTTTAAGGTACTCGATAAGGGAGAATGAGAAAGTGAGGAGGGGCCAACATAGTTGCCAAGAAATCCTTTTCATAAGGTTAGGAAACTCATTTCATACCTACGCATTTCATAAAAGTAAGAAAACTCATTTCATAGCTATGCGTTTCATAAAAGTATGAAACACATATTTTTAATATTTCACAAATGCTATACCCTAAATGTCTTGGGATTTTTGTAATCATCATTTATCATGGATTTATTTAACATGTTGACATGGATATCAATGTTCATTATTTTAACAATGGATTTATTTTAACCATGGCTTCTTTTACAGCCAAAGTTGATGTTGGATATGGATAGTGGACTTCTAATTTCTTTTGATTTGCATTTAACATAGCATGGAAATATTGATTTGCTATATGGTGGAGAGAGAGAGAGAGAGAGAGTATGATTAACACATGGCACATGTGAGAGTGACTCTTTACCAACAATAACTCTCCCACGTGGAGAGTCACTGTTAGTAAACAGTCACTCTCACATGTGCCATGTGTCCATGACTCTCTCTCTCTCTCTCTTTCTCTCTCTCTCTCTCTCTCTCTCTCTCTCTCTCTCTCTCTCTCTCTCTCTCTCTATATATATATATATATATATATATATATATATATATATATATATATATATATATATATATATATATATATATATATATATATATGAGGAAGGTGAATCTCCACATACAGTAGGCAGCTCCTCCTTCACTTGACCTTCCTTGATAGCACTCTCATACACCATTTTCTGCCTTACAAAGGATTGGCATAGTACAGACCAATGAGCAATATCGTTTTTGAGCACATCCCCTACCTTCACCAACATGTTTCAAGGCATGTTCGGTGGTCCCAGCCAGTCACATGACAATCATTCTCAAGTAATATCTTTTGAAGCTCAGATAATGTCTAGGAAGCCATCACGTGAGCTCAAACTTGAGAACAACTGCAGTTTCATGCTAGAAAATCTTACAGATTCAGTCTTTGACAGGAAAGAGACAAATGCAAAAGTCACAGGGGGAGGGGGGTTGGGGGAGGGCAAAGGCAGCCTAATGGTAGCGTGTGGGAGGAGGGGCTCCATGTACGTCAGTCCAGCCATCACCAACTGCAAACCCATCACTATCCAACCCTAGGTGGCCTATTTTTAGCCATTGCCTTGCTGTTTGGAGGTCTCCATCTGCTACCTCATCAAAGCACCTGATCAGCTTGTGTTTTCAACATTTGGTGCTAGGCGATAAGCTGCTGCCATCTCTCCCACCAGGAAATTACTACAGTGCCTATGTTTTTGCTTTGAAACTACATTGCTCTGTCCTTAGAGATTCTATACACTCCTACATTCATTTATAAGATATATTCACTTCAGAGTTTCTTCTCTTTGTTTGGGTTTCTAAGTTTTTTTTGTTTTGCATTTTGTGTTTAGGATTTGAGTTTTGTTTGTCTCTTTTTGAGTTTTTGTGTTTCAGTCTTGGTTGTATATGTTGTGTTTCCTCATTACAAACCCTAGCATATCTTCATATAGTATTAGAGCCGATGCTCTTCTAAAGAGTATGCTATGGTGAGCTAGTCTTTGTGCGAGATTCATACGCAACTCGATTCTAACTCATAATGTCTTAGGCACCTTCTTCTTTGGATCCTATAATACCCTATTAGGATTCTCCATCATTGGAGGCACTATGAAGGCATTATGGTGTTGAGGAGGAGGAAGACACTGTGAGAGTGCACAACGGAAGGGAACGGAAGCTCTAAGACAAAGGAACAGAGAGAGACGACAAGAAAAGAAAGAGTGAAATTTGCATTGAACAAGTAAGAATGCTAACACAAACAAGAAAGCGGAAGGCGACTGATCAATCCCTACACGCACCCACAGCGTTAGTGAGGGCACTAGATCAAGCGGATGATGACGGGAGCACCAAGCACGGAGGAGATAGAGTATCAGAGTATGCACTTATTGGTGAGGAAGAAGATTCAATGAGAGAATCTACCAAGTGTGGGATGGGCAAGCTATAAATAGCCATAAATGCCCTAAATTGATTGATTTGCAATAGTAAATGCCGTAAATACTGACCAACTAAAGATGCCCATGGATGCTCAAAATCTAGCACCCTAACAGATCTGTATCAAGCACATATTATATCATAATAGCCTTATTATATTTTGTAAAATGATAAATTTCCAAAAAAGGGGCATAACTTTTGAAGGCCCAAAAGCAATGGTGGCTAAGGCCAATATAAAAGAAAATATTATTCATTAATAAACTCTTGCACAAAGGG
Source organism: Lygodium microphyllum (assembly GCF_053477565.2). Classification (NCBI taxonomy): domain Eukaryota; kingdom Viridiplantae; phylum Streptophyta; class Polypodiopsida; order Schizaeales; family Lygodiaceae; genus Lygodium; species Lygodium microphyllum. The sequence continues at coordinate 17,525,194 of NC_141158.1, read as the reverse complement.
GTGCATGTGGGGGAAGATTGGGGTGTGTTTCTTCAATATATCCCTCTCTCTCTCTCTCGCATGTACTTCGAGAGCATTTGTTGTGTAAAAGGATCTCTCTCTCTCTCTCTCTCTCTCTCTCCCCATCGTGTTTGCGTCAGCTATCCTGAGTACGATTTTGGCAACAAGCACAGTGATCGATTTCCTTCTCGTCGTCATTCTTTCGTGAGCAGGCGCGGCATGATTTTGATCTGATTTCGATCCTTTAGGATCGTCCATTGCATGGACAATGTCTAGTAGGTGGAGATAGACTGAGAAATGTGGAAACTAACCTAGAAATGCACATAGGATATCGACAAATGAAGGAAATGCAATTAGATAGCCACTTGAGAGTAACTAGCCTCCCCCATCAAAACACATATTAGAGCTTCTAATGTCCTTGTTTGACTCAGAGTGAGGCTCATAGGTAGTAGATGACAAGGCATGACAAACATGACTACTAACACTCCCTCTCAGAACCTGGATGTGGCTGAAGGTCAAAGAAGAAACAGATCCTGGGGTGGCAAAAAGAATGCCAATGTCGATAAGTTTGTCAATGAAGATTGTTGATGAAGAAGTTCCTACCGATCTTGGGAAACCCCCTCTGAAACACTAGGGGCGAGGAAATCCACAACCGCATCATCGAGATCAACCCCCTCTAAAAGAGATGGGGGTTATGAGGGAACCACCGAAGGAGAGGGTAGGGGATGGAAAGGAATCTGTGGAAAAGATGGTGCAATGCATCACATACAATTGGGTTTACACTCCTCCAACGAGTGCTACTATTCTGTTTGGACTGATTGGAGAGACCAGCCATCTCCTTAATCTTGGAGGGACCACGACATTCGACGCGTTTGGCGATCCATCTCCTTCATCACAGCCACACCTTGTGTTAGGTTTGTATTGTTGGGTGTAAAGCCCCTTAATCTCTGTGTATAAACATATACGGGTGTGAACACATCCTTATTTGTACCCTAACATATAAATACATTTTATATCTAGCTTCATTTTTGTCTCGCATTTCATTGTGCACTCATCCTAAAACTGGTATTAGAGCTGCAACAAGAGTGTTGCACTTCCTGAGGACAGTGCGAGTAAGTTTCAGCTCGTGCGCGTGAAGAAACATTAGTGATAGTGTTTCAGATTCATCTTCTGCTTAGACAAGCCATGCACAGCTTTTCTAGGCCAGCGTGGCAGTAGACATGTGCAACAAGGGAGGCAACATGTTAGTTTTGACTAGGCGAGGTAGTCGAAATTTCGTTTTTGACCAGCGTCTGTTTCCAACTAGTGTGAGGTTAGGCGACTGCTTCAAACATAGCGACTAGGTCAAACGCACTAGGGATAGCTCATGTGAGTCATCGACAGGTCACGTTTGTTAGTCGTAGTTCGTATTTGTGTAGGCAAATCGCACGGTAGGTCAACTGTTGCCTTTCATCACGTTTCGGTCAGATTTTTATTAATTTCTACAAGCATGCCCCCTTCTCACGGATGGGACTTCGTGTGCGTAAGCACAATTCTCAGATTTGTGCATATTTATGCTAAAAAATTTGGGGGTTTTCCCAGTTTTGACTCTATTCATGCATGATAGTGACATTGGACCTGGAAATTACAGAAGTTGTGTACATTGGCCTTGAAAATTTTTGGGCTTTTGCAAAATTTTACAAAATTTGCCTGTTTTATGCTCTCGGGAACATGCGTAAATACAATTGGCACAGATTCGTCAATGAAATTTTGGGGCTTTTGCTGAAATTTGTGAATTTTGGTAAAATTAATGTGTGAAATGCACATTAGGGACATTGCTGAAGTGATCTTGGTGCTATAAGCAGTGAAATTCGAGTTTATCATCTCCCACTTGTGAGATTTTGGAGAAATCGCACAGAATTTTGGTGTTTTTGTATATTAGAAGTGCTTTTAGGCTCATACGTATGCAGTACACATGTCAGGCAGCTCCTATTGAGTTGATGTATTGCTGAAATTCATGGTGCAACAGTCTTTGTGATCATTTGCAGATCTAGGATTGTTGCAAATGTATTTTTTGTGATATTGCTGAAGTGGGAGTCACCTTGCAGTGGTGTATGCATGGAATGTATGCTGGAATCTCAGTTATATTGATGAAAGTTATCCTTTCTACTGTTGTACCTATATTTGGATTACCTTGCTTTAACCTTTGATGGTGTTAGGGGCTCTATTCTCAATAAGGAGTTCAGAACAAAGTCTAATGGAGAAAGTAGTGGTTCAACCTATCATCTTAGAGATAAGTTAGAGAAGAGGGCTAATGCAAGAAATAAAGGCAAAAGAAAGAACAAACAACAAGATGGTACTTGCTATCAGTGTGGGCGCAAAGGGGATAAAAAGCTTGATTATCGGTACTACAAGAAAGAGCAAGAAAGAAAGAAAGAAGAAAAGAAAATGAAGGATGACAAGAAAGATGATAACAACTCTCTCTCAAAAGAAGTTGCACAGGCAAATGTTGCATCTAGTGTGGTCATTGAAGAGCTCTCTAACACTAGAGGGATACTTGTTGCAACCTCATGCAATGATGTAGATGTTATGGTAGGAGCAAGTGATATGCACTTTATCAAAAAGGAGGTAATTGTTGCTTTACTTTCAACTCATGATGGTGGGCTGTCTCAATCATGGATAGTGGACAACGGTGTTGAGCTAAAAATGCATTAGCTTTACTTAAATAGCCCCAAAACTTGCTTAATTAATAAAGAAACCTTGTTTATTTAAAATAAATGTGATCCTAGAGAGTTTCTGTGTCCCATAAGCCCAAACCCACTTGGGAGGGCCCAAACTTTCTATAAATACGTATGTTGCCCTCCATTAAGCTCTTAATCTTGTTTTTGCAGATTTCAGGTGTTTCAGCTAACTGCCCACACTGTTCGCAGAGGACATATTAGTTGAGGTTGTCCATTGCTGTCTATATCAGTTGGCGCTTGATTACTAGTCCTCTTCTCACAGTTTGGAGCTGATCCTAGCCAGGCGTCTGCTGTTCCTGCACAGACCTGTTGCCGTACTATATGTCACGTCATCTGCAGCCTGCGTTTGGCAGTTTTCTCTCTCCTCCAATTGTCGCTCAGCTTCTGCAAGCTATCGCCAAACTACGTTTGGCAGCTTTCTCTCTCCTGTAGGTTGTCTTGCCTGCATTTTTAGTCTTTCTCTCTCCTCATTGCCATTTGTATCGGATCTAGCTTCTCATTGCTGTGTTTGCTGGTGTTCGACATTCGGAGGCTGCCTTGGTGCGATTCAGGATCCGTTCAAAGTACGAGACACTCTCCATCTCACTACCCCTGCCTTGATCCTTGAGATACAGGAGTTCATGGTTCAATATTCATTCACTGCATAGTGTGTTTGCCGTATGAGCATTGTATATTTAGTAGTTATATCACTTCAGTTATTTTCTGTGTTCATTGTCTCTGAGTTACTCTAACCCTAACTAAGTTCTTTTATTAGTTTGTGCTTTGTCATATGATTGTTATTTGTGTTTCTATGTCAGAGTATTTCTTTACATGGTATCAAAGTCTGGTACTTTGAGAGAAAACTAGGCCTTTGATTTAAAAGCTCTCTACAAGAAGCAATAACAATAGTAGGTTCAAATGACTTCGAACACATCAACACCAATTCAGTCTTCAAACTAACCTATGCCGAGAACCGAGCGAGAGTGGGCAGAACAGCTTGCTCCACAAAGTTCCGACATGGTGGAAGACACTTTTAACAACACGGAAGAAAGGCTATACAAGCTTTCCAGTGAAGAATATCATGTGATCATGGATTTTAGATGAAAGAAGATTGAGGAGCTCGATGTCCTTCAAGAGAAGCTACTCAATGCAGGTATGCATGAATTTCTCTCTTTAGATGTTGCGCATAAATTTGATGATATTGCAGGCCTATTGAGACCTCCCTTTGGGATGGGGCCCTCTGTTGGAGAAAGAGATCCGAAGTACGTTCCATTTTTTCATCCTCTTCTGACCATTTGGGTGCAAGGTACTTTAGATTCATGTTTTGTTCCTTCATCTTTTACCTCTTTTGCTTTGCAATATATTGGTAGAAATCATGAGGAAGGTAGAGTACCCATCTCACTATATTTTTCCACTGCTTCTCCACTTCCCTTCACACCATTTACATTCCCCTATCAAACATCTCATGTTGCACATTACACCGCATTGGGGGGTTATGGAAACATAGGTACCGCCTTTAGGACCTCATCCTTTCCTCCATCGGGTGGTGTTTCACCTACTTCTCACACACTTTTGGGATCATTGCAGCTTGGGTATCCCCCCTAGTCTTTCCTAAGTGTGGATCAACTGTACCATAGGTTGCCTTATAGCATTACCTAGTGGACCTCCTGGTCATTCTACTGGGCCCCAACCAAGCTTTGGACAGGGCTTTTGTGTCCTAGTGCCTCCACCTCCATCGTCACCTTATGGAAATATTCATGTTTCAGTGCCTCCGCATCAATCAGCACTCACTGGACTCTCCTAGTCTATTTTTGTCTATCCACATTTTCCCCTTCGTTCTTCCTATCAAACACACCTACCACCACCATCTTACCCTCCACCTTCATCTTACCCCACTTTCCCGACACCTCATGGTTCCACCTCATCTTCTGCCAAGTACACTTTCAATGATAAGACTTGTTTTAACGGGTTGTTTTAATGGGTCAAACTTGAGACATGTCCTTGACTCCTAGAATCTATGGGCTCTTGTGCAGGGGTTGGAACCCCAACCTAATCTGGCACTTGTTCCCTATGAGGTTGTCAGCTCATGGAAGGCTAGGAATGCCTTTGCTATTGTCATGAGCTGATGCAGGGCTTATTGCATGAGTTTCATCCTTAGTTTTAGTATTTTGACTTAGCGTCAGAACGATGGGCACACTTGACTGACCGCTATGTGGCTCGGGATAGGACCCGTCGTATAAATCTTGACCATGAGCTCCAACTCTTTAAAATCATTGACTGGGATGATTTGAAAGTCAAGTTGGTTGAGTATCGGCGACTTCTTACCGAATTCTCCACTACGGGGACTCCCAAGTCCTCTGATGATCAAGTCACATTGTTTCTAAACAAACTCCCCAGGAAATACTTCAATTTTGTGAAAGGTATAATTTTAAAGCCTACCATGCCTACTTTCTATATATTTGAGTGTCATTTGTTGCGTTACGCACGATTGTTCGATCAATTTCATATGAATTCTTTTTCAGAGGGGGCTCTTGTTGCTCATTCTCAAAAGAGTAGTACATTTGTGGAGGCTCACCTCTCTCATTTCCCGGTGAGGGTAATCGAGAGCCACCTCCTAGGCAACCCCCACAAAGCCCTCGACCTCCTCGTCCTCTTGCACGACTCTCCCTCCTCCCTCGACGGGCACTACCCTCTACCTCACTCGGTGCATGGTAGAATGTATCTAAAGAGAATAGGTATTTCCAACATTGTCAAAAGGCTGGTCATTTTGACGACAAGTGTCACTCAAAGGCCAGAGGCACAGCACCCAAATCTAAATCTTAGACCCCCGCCCCTCAGTTGGGCAACCCCCAACCGGGGAGGTAGGGTGATGGCAAGGGGCAGTTTAAAGGCCAGACTCATACTGCCACCGCTCAGCCATCTCAGTCGACAATGTTCTCAACTCAAGAGAGGGCTTATCTGACTGGTCTGCAAAGGCCCACATCATCTCCATAGAGACAATAGATGCAAGTCTTGTCCACATTTGTGAGTTGCCTCCTAACGAGGTTACTATAGAGGCCCACTCATCATAGCCGAGCACTTCAGCTTCTGTTTGGATTGTGGACAGTGGAGCTATACATCATATGACTCCTATAGAGGGAATTTTTCATTTCCGAGCCCTTGCAGTGGTAGGTTTGCTTAGGAAACAACTCCTCGGTTAAGATTCTGGCTCAAGGTAGCGTCAGTTGTGCCATTGACAAGGGTTCGGATCTGGCTTTGCTGGACAATGTATATCATGTCTCCTAGCTTGGGGCAAACTTGTTATCTGTTCAGCAGCTTTGCCAATTGGGGTAAGCAATTTTCTTTATAGCAACCACAGTTGAGATCCTTGACTCTCAAACCGGTTTAGTGATTGCTCGCAGCGAGGCACAGCTTAATGGCCTTTACCACATGACTCACTTTCTAACTGAGCCGACAGCTGAGGGCTGCGTGTTCCACAGCTTCCAGGCATTAGCCACATCCCAAGAGCCTATGAATAATGAGCATCTTTGACACTTTCACTTAGGGCATATTGGCTATGACTCTCTTTATGAGTTATCTCACTGTCAGTTGGTTGAGGGCCTTCCCCATCTAAAACTAGCTCGAGATGTTTGTAAAGCTTGTCAGCTCGGAAAGCAACACCATACCCCATTCCCTCAGCAGTCCACACATCGTGCTAAGGAGCCTCTTAGACTGATTCATGTTGATCTTTGCGGGCTGACATCCACTGCCACCTTAAATGGCGCATTGTACTTCTTTTTTATAGTGGATGATCATTCTAGATACATATGGGTGTACTTCCTCAAGCATAAGTCAGATGCTTTCACATATATTTTTTTGCTTGGGTGTTGCTGGTTCATAACCATACTAGACGTCATGTTGGTTGCATGAGGAGTGATAGCGGTGTTGAGTTTATCTCCCATGAGTTTTTCGAGTTTCTAATGAAGTATGGCATCTATCTCGCTAGCCCACCTCTCCACCTCTACTAACTTCCCCTCTCAGAATGGAGTTGTAGAGTGTAGGAACCAGACAGTCATGGAAATGGCACGCTCTATGCTGTTCGCAGTAGAGCTTCCTGAGCGCCTTTGAGTCGAGGTTGATAACACTTCGGTGTACATCCTCAACCGGTGCCTGACTGCGGCTCTTCTTCAGAAGACCACGTATAAGGCATTTTTTGGCTCTTGGCCTATCATTTCCCACTTCAGAGTCTTCGAGTGTCATTCTACACACACACACACACACACACACACGCCTGATGATAAGTTAGGAAAGCTCACTCCTCATTTTTGTTGGATATTCCTTTGAAGTGAAAGCCTATCATTTGTTCGATCCTTGGACAAATGAGGTGATTGTTGGGAGGGACGTTGTTTTTTACGAGAGGGATATTGTACAATCCTTTGCACAAGATTCCACTCCTATTCCTCCTTCCACGTCATCGGAGATCGTTCCTATTGAGCCTGGTCTACTTCCCACTCCTGACATTACTGCAGATTCTTCATCTCCTAGGCCCCCTCCGCGAGATTCATCACCTCGTCGGTACGAGAAGACCATGTGGGATTCAGGGATTCTACCATCGGATTGCACTCCAGAGGGACCTAGAAGATTTGCTCGGTTTACTCCTTAGGCTTCATTTGCGTTGTTGTTTATAGTCGATTACATAGCTACCTTGAAAGTTGCAAAGCAAGATAGAGCTCTACCTAAAACCCATAAATGCTAAGAAACTTCCCCTCTTCATAGACTTGAGCACAAATAATACCTCCCCTTCAATGAATGGTTTATCCAAGAGCAAGCTAATTTCAGCAAGGTGCCAAGGACTCTCTCCATTTCCACATCCAAGATTTTAGCAACACACTAGGACCAATCAACAACACTCTTGGGCTCAACTTCAGCTAGCACTGAGAGATGCTTGTGGAAAACATTAGCATATCCTAGTCATCAGTAAAGGTGCATCTATTTTCATCCTAGATAAATGTGATAGTCAGACTATTGTGTCAAAGTGCTAATAAGCTCCAACAGACTATCAACCAAGGTTAGAAGCAACCCTCGTCTTACATGGGTTACTTGTAAACTATGTGCTTATGTTGCTTATGTTTATAATGTTGGCAATTGTTGTTGATAAGAACCTCCCACTTATTTGTAGTTTCTACTTTTAGAAAAACAATGGTGCACAATAATGCCCATGTCCATCCCATATACCACCCTACTTGAAGGAATACTAGGGGCACAAGTGCACACACACACACACACACACACACACACACACACACACACACACACACACATAGAGTTGACACACATCCATGTGGACTTTAGTTAAACTTGGAATAATTTTGTTGCTCTAACAACGAGTGCACATCACTACAACATATACCCTTATAGGCAATGCTAGAAAAAGACATAGATAAATGATAGGTGACTTTAAGCAACAAAATGAAAAAGGGATTACAAATGTCCTTATTATTCACTGCCACATATTGCTAAGTAAATGTTTACACACTAAGTTGGATTGCCGATTAGTCAACCCATTGAAAATTGATAGATAAACTTAAGCAACAACATAGAAAAGGGACTACAAATGTCCTTATTATTTACCGTTGCATATTACCAAGTGAACTTTGGACACTCAATTAGATTGTCTTCAAGCCAATCCATTCAACATAGTAAGGTAAGTAAGCTAATAGGCAAGATATTAATTTGGATTAGTCTTAATCCACCCAAAACATACTAAGGCAAGTTAGTAAGAAGGCCAATATTAATTTGGGTTAGTCTTAATTCACCCATTCAACATCTAAAGTAAGTAAGCAAGCAAATCTTAATTTGGATCAATCTTAATCCAACCATTCAATATAGTGGGAACCCATTCAACATAATAAGGTTAGTAAGCAGGCCAAGATTAAATCGGATTAGTATTAATGTACTAGTCTTAATTTACCATTCAACGTATTATGAGCTCCCCCTAAGGTAGTGTGGGTTTTGGAGGGTTTACAACATCCCATAGGGTTGATACCCCTCTACCACCTCCTCCAGCGGTGGCTTGAGTAACACAGGCACGCACAGGGAGACGGAGCCGCAGAGATGCCACACGCCGGTGGGCTTCGCCTTATTCAAGGTCCTCGACGAGGGGAAGCTCTACAAGGTCGAGGTAAGTTTCTTCCTATTCCTGTGAGAATCACATTGGGAGATAGAATGGGAGAAAATGGAGCAAGGAAGGGAGGTGTGGCAATTCCGTGGCCATCCCCAGACTGGAACGGCGGGACCCTTTGGTAGTTTCGTTTTGTATGTAACTTGGCTATGGCAGGTTAAGTTATGGTACACTGGAGCTAATGGAGACCGATATCTGAATGCATAAATGAAATCTCAGCCTCTCGTTTCACTGGTTTCCGTCTCCCAATAAAGCTATGCGTGGCTGCTTGGCAGCAACTTTTGGCTCATTTCAACATGCGTTTTCAGTTTTACCACTGAAAAAGGAATGCCGTTTCGCCTTCTATTTCGCTATGGCGGGGTAGGCTTTGCTGCTCGCCTCATTGCGGGAACTAATATAGCCAGGTCCCTGAATGCGAAAATGAAAATTTAGCCTGCAGTTTAGCTGCCTTCTATCTCTTGTCGAGTTGTATGTGGCTGCGTGGTAACAACTTTTGGCTCTTTTTGACATGCTTCCTTTGAAGCTTGTCTTCTGCAACTAGATCATTTACGCCTGGTTCATTTTGATATGCTTCCTTAAGTTTGTCTTCTGCAACTAGAGCATTTTTCTAGTGCCCTGTGCACCTATACTACCAGGACATACTGCTAGTAACCTGAATATTGTCCACTCTTCATAAGGTCTGAGTGGAATTTCTTGAATCAATGTTTTCATAAGGGATCCCCTTGATGGTCCTAATTATAGCTAGTCATCCAGTTAGTACATCAAGGGCACATGTTGTGGTATCGTCTAACGATTTTTGTACTGTAAAGGGATATTGTGTGATCATGAATGTTATAATAGTCATGTACAAGATAAAGACGAGTAGTACTGCCTGTGTAATGTGTACAATGAATGCCCTGGACAACATTCGGTCATTGTCCCTGATTGTCATGGATGTCCACATTCCACACTAGTTGCTAGGTTTTTCAAAGTGAAATGACATCAATCAGCACTAAAAGAAACTTGACATGAGTATCAGTATATGGCTTTTCATCAGTGTTTGAGGGGACATTGTCTACATGTGCAGGATCTTTGTTGGAAGGAGTTTGAGGTAGGGAGTCAGCCAGAAAAGTAAGTCTCAAGAACTAGCACGTCTTTTCTTTTTTTTTATATACACCGTATTACACATTAAATTATCCTGCTCTGTGCATAAGCATGTTTCATGCCTTTCTCTGGAAACTCGTAATGACTAGAAGATCAATTCTTTGTAAGTCTATCATTGTTTTTTCCATTTGATTTGTGTTGTTAAGACACACAAGAGTTAGAATTCTGAAACCCATTTGATGGTTTGGATTGTTGGTTACTTTCTGCAAATTGGCTTTTAGCTTCATTGCTCGTGGCAAGGAAACATTTATTAGGACTTTGTTTTAGATCTGCTCCAGGGTTTGGGCAAAAGTACTGAGTGTTGGCAATTGTCATAGTAAAATTTCTGCTAGTATTTACTGTTGTAGCGTGCCATGAATTTTGTGTTTCGCCTGGCAAATGAATTGCTAGAGATGCTTATTGTTGCAATTTTTAGCTCGTTCTGCTACGGAAATGCTGAAATTTTAATGGAAACTGCATCTTACATTTGCATTTGACCTTCATGATGTTTACGAGTGAAACTATGTGCTTGGATGCTAGCTTATGATGTGAGCTTAGATGCCCATTTTTTAGTCCAAAATTTTCCTAATGTTTATGGTAATTTAGACCCTCTACAAAAAATTATATTTCTCATTAACGAGAAAGATTAAGAGGAAATGATTTTAGGAAAATGTGGTTGACACAAGATAGTAGTTGAAAAGAAATAGAAGGGGTCAAAATAAGCTAGGAAGTACATATTTCTATGTCCACATTTGAGATCATTTTCACAAAAATTAATAGTATTTCTGATCATAACCATCTCAAATTTCTTGTCAGTGAATTGCTAAATTGGTTGACAATGAGGTTGATAGTGGTGAACAAACCCAATTAGAGCTGTTTTTTTGCTTCAAATTATAGAGCAAGAGCATGTGCCATGCTATAGTGAAGAGCATGCTATATCTTGTCATTTACCTTAGGATATTGGGGATCAACTGAGCTGCATGTTCAAAGGCTACGCCATTTGGTCCACAAGTGCTTCATGTTGCTTTGAGAACCACTTGTTATGCCATTTGACCTAGGGGACGGCTATAGCAAGAGTTGTAAGTAATGTAAATATAGGTTATAGATAAGCTTGTTGTGGTTAGCAATCTTGGGCAGATTTAAATTCTGAAATCTGGTGTTGATTAGAGAGCTTCTAATGGTGCATACCATGTCTATAGTGTGCTTTGGCACCTAACGAGCAGCCCCACTAAGTTTGGTAGCAAACCGAGCAAGTATATGAGAGATGTATACTTTGAAAGCTTGACAACTGTAGTGGACTGCATGCAGGAAATTGGTACTGTAAGCTGTGCAGATTTTTTTAAAGGCATAAGCTTTAAGAATTTGCCCTCATGTCTTTACGAGTTGTAGTTTGGAACGATTTTTCCTTCAGAAAGCTTAGTGATCCAAGTTATAGATCAAAAGTTATAAGCAGTTTTATACAGGGCTTTCTTAATTAACAGGATTTCAAGAGTAGGTGAATAATTGCCATTAAGTCCAATTTGGAAGTTCAACTGGTTTTGATAATGAAAAGTATGTAGACATTATATGAAACACTGAAAATGCAGGATGGAGTGGATGGCGACAAGAGGTGGAGGTGCTGGCAACACCAAGGTAGGTTGGGGGTTAGTTGTTGAAGGAGATTCCAACTAACATGTATCCCTCTACATCCAATCTTTGCAATGATAGCTCATCAATCCTCTATAGCATCCCAATCCCTATAAATCCTCTTGGATCATATGGCATCTCAAACTTGTATGTCGACTTATACCCCTTCCTCTTTCTTCATCTGTGTCAATTTTCTCATCTTCCACGAGGTTTTACATTGCATAGGCCTCTTCTGCATCTCTTCTCTCACATCTCCTGATCCTCTTTTCTATCCTTGGTACCCTCATTTCAATCTCAAACATATTTGTCAAAGCATATGTGACATGTCACGTGCAATTCTTTGCATCCATCAGATGTTGTCCAAAAAACTGTCCAATAGGACCACCCTATAGAAAATGGCTCGTATATTTTGAACCATAACTCGGATTATCAAGCTTTAAAAATAAAAAATGTAGCCCCACTCACAATCTACAACTTTTTTGAAGAAACCTAGACCGAATTTTGAAGGTTTCAGTCCCTAAAAATTTCTATGCAACCTGCAATTGTTCATTACAGCATGTAGTCTTGGCCAAACATCGACCTTCCCGACTCTGTATCTCCTCTCCTACATATGAATTCATATGTCAACCAAACTTTGTAGAACCCTTCCCAAGGTATAAAGCCCATTTTGGATGCATCATTCACCAATAATCCTCTCCCAATCAAAACACTTTTAAACATCTTTAGTTCAGCCTTGCCCGCCCACTGCAATGTCCTATAGCCATATTGACCTTCTGGGTCAATAGTTGACCAATACGGCATACATACATACAAGACATTCCCTTCGACTTTAAATAACTTATGGAATATGTCAAGATCAAAGATCCACGTCATTAATCCACTTAATTTTCTTAGGCTATCTTTCTTTACATCCCAAACAACGATATCCTTTGTAACTTGTATCAATGTCTCTCTTGCATCTTCTATGATCTATTTACCCTTGACATTATTTGCATTCTCTTTCTGAGTATCCCAATCTACTGTAAATCGCCATGATAGTGTGGCTCGCAGATTTAATAGTCGTATGGGGTCGGTTGAATGCTAGAGCCTGCTTTGAAACGCAAAGGTTTAATGTGCAACTTCTGCACCAAAACCTGCCATATTTGGGACTTCCATTATCCATAGTTGGTACCATCCAACTTGGCAATGTTAAAGAGAGCTGTGTCTTTTAAATGACCAGCCATAGTGTCCCAAATCAATGCAAAAAGGCAAAATTGCAGGTTGCTGTAATTAGCAGAAAATGCACTAAAACCACTGCTAAAACTGGCTGAAAGAGTGGATTTTACCAAGAGAAGCACTTGTCCACCAAATACGACCAAGATAACATCAAATAGTAAGCATTACCCTCGGAGAAGTGCTCAAAATCTGTAGATTTCAGCTTGCTGTAATAAATGACAGATTTCAGTAAATGAGAGCTAAATGTGCCAAAAGCGGATCCCAAGTCAATCATATACTGCCAAGACCATAACCAGCATCATGCGGGTATAATATAGGCATATGACAGTCGATAAGCATGAATCCAACACCCGAACATGTCATGAAATATTTGCCAGTGAGTATGTACACCCCCAGTCAACGGAGCAAAGTGTGCCTGCCACTATCAAGACTTGACACAAGTAGGTGTCAGCTCACAAGGAAAGGGACCCAAGTCAAAGAGTCAGCTTATAAGCATCGGAAGGAACCAAGACATATGAACCATGCATCATCCCAAAGGGTAAGAAATTCCAAATAGTCTCAAAAGCTCAAATAGCATAGACCGTTTGCTCAATGTCTGTCAAGCATCCAAAGATGCTCCCATTGGCACAAAGGCCGTAAATACCAAGCAACAAAGTGTTAGCAGTCATGTTTGTCATGCCTTGTCATCTCCTGCCTGTGAGCCTCAGTGTGAGTTAGACGAGGACGTTAGGAGCTCTGACATGTCTGTCATGTGTTATGATGGGGGAGGCTAGTCACTCAACTGGCTGTCTAAGGATGTGTATTTCTTTTTGGCCTCTTTTAGTGGGCTGCCCGGCCACTTTTTGGTCACAGTTGTGGGGCGCCCATTTTAGGGCATTTTTAGGGTTTGCGCCCATTTTAGGGTTAGGGTTAGGGTTAGGGTTTGTCCTTTTGCCTATTTATAGGCAGCCCCCCTCCCCACTTGATCACTTGTCTTCTTGCAGATTCCGACACTCCTCCCCCGTGGTGGTGCTGCCATCATCATCAGCCTGATTTGGTGCCCTCACTGACGCTTCGGGCTGCGTGCAGGGACTGATCAGTCCATTTCAGTGTATTCAGCATTCATTTCAGTCAGTGCAGATTTCTCTTCCTTATTTTCTGCTTTCTCTCTCTCTCTCTCTCTCTCCCTCCGTGTTCGTATTCCCTTTTCCGCAGCGCACTCTCACATGGTATTAGAGCCGAAGGAGAGTACACGGAGCTGAGATCTATGCGGGAGAACACCCACAACCTTGCGTTTGCTGGTCAAGACGTCTCCAACAGCTGAGGCGTCACCTTTTGCACCATCTTCTTGATCAAGGCGGCCTGTTTTGGTGTCACATCTTTGCGTTTGCTGCTGGAGTCATCCCCAACAGCCAAGGCGGCCCTTCCAGGAGGTCCCAAATATTTGCGTTTGCTGCTGGTGCCTTCTCCAGTGGCTGCCACATCATCAACAACCTCTTCCTGCTTGGGTTTTCAGCCAGGTGGCCTCCCCAACAGCTGGGCGACATCTTCCTTATTGGTGTTTTGAGGCAGGAGGCTGTTTTTCTGTGGTGATTGCATTGTTAGCACTTGCGTTTGACATCATCCTTGCGTTCTGTGCAAGGCGGCCAGCTCTGGAGCTTCTGCTGTTTGTGTTTCGGCACCGGCAACCTTCCCTTGTTGTGTTTTGGTGTTTTGCAGATTGGAAGATGTCTTCTCATCAGTTTATGGGCTTTGATAACTCAGATGACGAGCTTTTGTCTCGACACTCATCTGAACGGAGGCGTGATTTCTATCACGAGGACCGTCGTCCGGAGTCTATTCCTCTTTCCCGTCCCCCTTCTATTCATGTATCTTGGCGAGCCTCTTCCAGTGGGCCGAAGATGCAGCCTTTGGTACCCCCTGTACAGGTACCCGTACTTCCTCAGCTGCCCAAAGAGGACCGGTTGGATGGCTCCAACTTTTCTCTATGGTCCTGCAAGGTGGAGTGTATCTTGGACTCCTTCGATCTTTGGGAGCTTGTTTCTGTTCCTATTCCCCGGCCTCAGGTGGATCCCACAGATGGGACATCTATGGATCGTGCAACATTATGGGATCGGCTCAATTCTAGAGCCAGATCTTTCCTCTTTCTGAGTTTGCAGGATTCTGTCCTTGTTTATGTTCACAGGTTGAAGACTGCAGCAGACGTGTGGAGAAAGCTCGCGTCTCTCTACCAACAAAAGACGTTTGCCCACCGGATATCTCTCGAAAAGAAGTTGCGGATGCTCGCTATTGATGATAGTCCTTTCATGAAGGACCACATCAACAGATTACAGGATATGAGGGATGAGCTTTCATCCCTCGGTCGGACGATATCTTCTGAAGACATGGCTATGATTCTTTTGACTCAGCTGCCATCTCCTCGGTTTGATGTCTTCTACACTAGCCTTCTTACATCGAGGACCCGTGAGAAGCTTCTATGGGAGGAGCTATCCCCGCTTGTCTTGGAGCATGACGAGCGACTCAGAGAGGTCAGTGCTAGTGGATCCGACTCCACTAGAGCCTTTGTTGCAGGTTCGGGAGGACAGAAGAAGAAGAAGAAGTCAAAGGCTAAGAAGAAGGACAATTCTTCAGGCTCTGACTCAGATTCAGAGAGCCCGAAGTGCCCACACTGTGGGAAAGGGACACATCCCGAGGAGAAATGCTGGAAGAAGTACCCTCACCTTCGTCCGGGAGCGACGGGTGGATCTACATCGGAGCCTTCTTTTACCTCTACACTAGCTGTTACCCATGAGTCAGTGTTCCTTCATATCCATGCTTTGGAGGAGGATCCTTCTTCCGTGGCTGCAGTGTCTTCTGCGCAGCCTTGGTTAGTGGACAGTGGTGCTTCGAGTCATATGACTCCTCGAGGTGATTTGTTACAGGATCTCCATCCATCAGAGGGTTCAGTCACTGTTGGTGACATTTTATTGGTGCCTATTAGTGGTGTTGGCACATTGCCTTTGTTTACCGACCGACCTTCGAGCTCGTTTTCACAGGCCCTACATGTTTCGGATTTGGGCCTTCCCCTCCTCTCAGTTTATGGCCTTATGAGGTTTGGCACACGAGCGATCTTCACCGAGCATGCCGTTGTTATTGAGGATTTTCTTACAGGAGCTGTTTTATCTACAGGTTGGCAGGAGAGCAGGCTTTACAGGCTCCATTCCCCTTCTTTGATGCAGGGTCCTCCGTGGCAGTCTATTGCTACACCCGTTCCCGCTTATCCACCTTCTATTCCACAGGTTCCTTCCCATCCCCCACCTTCTCCTCCGGTGGTTCCCTCGTACCCCCATCCCTTTTCAAGGGGAACGATCTCGGTGATGCGGCTGTGGATTCCCTGGTCCTTAGCGTTGTAGAGGGGGATTCCCAAGATCGTGAGGAGCTCCTTCAGCGGCCGTCTACATCGACGGACTTCATCGACATTGGCATTCCTCTTGCCACCCCAGGATCTATTTCTTCTTTGGCCTTCAGCCACATCCAGGATCTGAGAGGGGGTGTTAGCAGTCATGTTTGTCATGCCTTGTCATCTCCTGCTTGTGAGCCTCAGTGTGAGTCAGACGAGGACATTAGGAGCTTTGACATGTCTGTCATGTGTTATGATGGGGGAGGCTAGTCACTCGACTGGCTGTCTTAGGATGTGTATTTCTTTTTGGCCTCTTTTAGTGGGCTGCCCGGCCACTTTTTGGTCACTGTTGTGGGGCGCCCATTTTAGGGCATTTTTAGGGTTTGCGCCCATTTTAGGGTTAGGGTTAGGGTTAGGGTTTGTCCTTTTGCCTATTTATAGGCAGCCCCCCTCCCCACTTGATCACTTGTCTTCTTGCAGATTCCGACACTCCTCCCCCGTGGTGGTGTTGCCATCATCATCAGCCTGATCTGGTGCCCTCACTGACGCTTCGGGCTGCGTGCAGGGATTGATCAGTCCATTTCAGTGTATTCAGCATTCATTTCAGTCAGTGCAGATTTCTCTTCCTTATTTTCTGCTTTCTCTCTCTCTCTCTCTCCCTCCGTGTTCGTATTCCCTCTTCCGCAGCGCACTCTCACACAAAGCTCGAACAAAGCATGTACAAGCACTGCTCAATGTTTGCTAAGCATTCAAAGACGCTCCCACTGGCACAAAGGCCGTAAATATCAAGCAACAAAGCTCGAACAAAGCATGTACAAGCACCAGTGACAAGTGTCCAAGATCAAGCATCAATGAGACATCCCGGACATGGAGGTGGTGTGACATCCATATGTAGCTTCCATAGACATCAAGTATATCCCAAAATAAACTCTGGCAAGCCAATAAATCTCCAAAATATGCTCCAGATAATTGAATGTCAAGCCCAAGTAAAGCTCCAATAGCATCCAAGCTTAAACAATGTAATTAACATAGGTAGGTGACGTGAGAATAAGTGCATGTCCAAAGCGGTCAAGCATAGACCAATAAGTGCCAAGATACACCCATGATAAATATCCAAATGCTATGGAAAGCGGAGCTCAAGCTCAACCAATGATTAAGAAGCAATGCCAAACTCTTTTTCAATCCCCGATGGTCAATACATCAATGTATATCTCCAAGACATGACCTGAATAGCATAGGCATAAGCATACGTGAGTAGAATAGCTTCAGCCCAATTGTTTACAACAGACATTCACTACTCCAGATTGAGTATTTCAGGCCTCAAATCAGTACCAAAATGATGGCAATCCATTAACATAGCATCTCCATACATGTAGATATCATTCGGGCATCAATATGCATCAAGTGATCAATCCCGGTAAGCATAGACTTCAAGAGATAAGTGTTGCCTTGTTTTGGCCAGATCTGGGACTATTCAAAACAGTCAATGGCTGAGCTAAATCAACTCCAAATGCGTCTCACATAAGAGGCATAACATCCACAAGTGATCTGGTATCAATAGACATCAGTAGAAGCATCACATAAGCCATAGGCATATAAATATATGTTGTCTCAAACATGAAATCTGTTGCAGAATATTTTGTCATCAGAATTTGGCAAATCCGACATCAGCATCGCGTCCAGAGCGTGCCAAAACCCCAACTTAGACTCTTACCTTGCTTGAATTGGGTTTTGAATGCCCGAGATACGATAAAAAGAGTGATTTTTGAGTCATTTTGCAAACAAGCGCAAATAAAACGTACATGCTGTTGTACTTGAGGGGCCAAATCAGGGTGGGTAGGGGATAAGCAAGAGCCCAATGAAGGCTTACAATAGGCCTACACAAGCCTAGGACAAGTCCAACCAAGAGGTGAAGAGAATAAGCTTCAATGATGGAAGCTATGGCTGGCTCTTCATGAAACCTTGCTGTTCATGTCAAAGAATAGGTGTCCTGTTTCCTACAGCCTATAAACTGAAGTAAACCCTCAAAAGAATGCTTAAATTCATTTGAATGAAGGGCTTGAGAGTGTCTCAATAGGCCGAGAGAAAGCTCGGGAAGCCAGGGAGTGACGGGAGCTCAAGGGAGTCGGCTATGGCTGCTAGGATGGAGACCCAATGCGAGTAGGGAGTCGATGGGAAGTTGAGAATGCTACGAGCCAAGCTCAAGAGTCGAGAAGCTGAGCTTTGATACCAATTGAAAGGTGAGAAGGATTGAAGCTTGCACGCGAGAGCGATGGAGGGAGAGCAAGAGCAAGAAAGAGAGAGACAAGAAATGGGAAGTATTCAAATTGTCACTAAAAGAATAAAGAATAAGTGACTGTGACGGGCGCCTGCCACCTGTAGTGTGCAGTGGTGGATACTATCAGTGTAGTAGTAATACACGGGTGGCTAGGCGGAGGCGCCTTTACCTCCTACACAGAGAGGGTGTAGAAGGAGGGTGGCTTGCCTTAGCTACATCCTACTGATTGAATTGCAGTCCCTTTTTGTGTTGTAATCCACAATCATCCCCTTTAGTAACCAAAACATGTGTCGTTGCCATTAATGACTTCTTTCCCTACAACACCCATCAAATTCTATCTAATAACATTAGGCAAGTCTTGTAGATTCTGGCACCACGAAGTGAAGCAGTTTACATATCAATCAGTATTGTGAGTTTTCTGATTTGTTTGGTGGCTGGACAAACTAGTACTTTTGTTAATTCTGTTAAGGCAGTGAAAATGTATCAGACCTCGAACTCTCAACGTGGCCAATTCTAGACCTTTTTTTGATTGAACAGTGGTCTTGTTTGCCCTCTTTAAATAACTTTGGACTGTATCTTTACACAGGTTGTTTCCATAGAACCCTTTTGTTTCAATTGTATAAACATCATCTCTAATCCTACAAATAGGAGTTTTCTCTAGTAGTCCACTTGTGAAGGTAGAGAATCATGGCTTAGATAAGAAAAAGGACGATGCTGGCTGATAATTCAGCCCTCTTCTCTGTTTGCTGAAATACATAAGCAAAAAACTTTTTTTGTTGAGAAAACTCAGTACCCAATCCTCTTTGTTGCATAAAATCAACAATCTCATGGTACATATCTAGGGAATGTACTTGCACAAAATTGGAACCACTTTGTATCTCTGTTTTCGACATATCTGCAATCTCTGTAATAGTATTCACATAAGACAACCCATTATATATCCCATCAATGCACTCCTCATCCTGCAATAAACTTGCTCTTCTCAACCCTTTTTCCGTTCTTCATGCATATTGCTTGGGAGCTCTAGACATCTTTGTAACTTAGTGAAAACAAACAATACACCTTAGCCTTATTCTTCTTCACGGACACCTAGTAATGGTAGGGATAGTATGCTTGTTTTCTGAAGGTCTTGGGTCCTTTAACATTCTCCCGTTTGGGACATGGATACTCAATAGGACAAAAACTGATTTGAACCCTCTAGTAACTGCTATATCTATCAATTAAAAAAAAAAAACCAAACACACACAGTCCATAGCTGATTCCATCTGCCTTTGTAGGGCTTGGTAGGCCATTGGGCAGGCGACATGCACCCTTTGTCCGATCCCCTGTCCTCTTTGGGGTGATCACTTGGGCTTCCTTGGTAAGATAACTATCGCCTTTGTAGTCTTAGTAGGCCACTGGGCAGCCGACGCGTATCCTTTGTCCGATGCCCTGGTTGCTTTGGGGTGGGATGCCTTGGGGTAAAAGATTTCTCTCGTGGCACCGTTGTTGGGTCTGAGAGGGGTCCAAAACTTTCTTAATTAATGAAGAAACCTTGTTTATTTAAAAAAAACGCGATCCTAGAGAATTTCTGTTTCCCATAAGCACAAATCCACTTGGGAGGTCCCAAACTTTCTATAAATATGTATGCTGCCCTCCATTCAGCTTTTAATCTCGTTTTTGCAGATTTCAGGTGTTTCAACTTGTTGCCCACACCCCGTTCGCGGATGATATCTCAGCTGAAGTTGTCCATTGCTATCTACATCAGTTGGCGCTTGATTTCTAGTCCTCTTCTTGCAGTTTGGAGTTGATTCCAACTAGACGATTGCTGTTCCTGCACAGATTTGTTGCCGTACTGCGTGCCATGTCATCTGCAGCTTGCGTTTGGCAGTTTTCTATCTCCTCCAGTTGTCGCCTAGCTTCTGTAGGCTGTCCAGCCTGCATTTGGCAGCTTTCTCTCTCTTGCAGGCTGTTGCCAAGTTGTCCAGTCTGCGTTTGGCAACTTTCTCTCTCTTGTAGATTGTCTTGCATGCGTTTTTAGTCTCTCTCTCTTGCAGGCTGTTTGCTTGTGTTTTTAGTATTTCTCTCTCCTCATTGCCTTCTGCATTAGATCCAGCTTCTCACTCCTGTGTTTGCTGGTGTTCGATATCGAGAGGCTACCTTGTTGCGATTCAGGATCTTTTCAAAGTACGACACTCTCAAGCTCATTACCCCTGCCCTGATCCTTGATATACTGGAGTTCGAGATTCAGTATTCATTCACTGTACAGTGTGTTTACTGCATGAGCATTGTATATTCAGCAGTTATATCACTAGTTATTTTATGTGTTCATTGTCTTTGAGTTACTCTAACCCTACCTGAGTTCTTTTATTAGTCTGTGCTTTGTTGTATGATTGTTATTTGTGTTTTGTGTCAGAGTATTTCTTTACAAACGGTGCCTCTTTTCATGTTACTCCCTCTTTGGAGTCATTTTCAAAATACACCACAGGTTGCCTAGGCAAGGTGTACTTGGGCAACAACTATGCATGCGAGATAGAGGGTGTAGGTACCATTCACTTGGCCCTTAAAAACGACCAAGAGCTGATTTTACAGGATGTCAGATATGTACCTGGCATAAAGAAAAGTCTATTGTCAGTTGGGCAGCTTGATGCAAGTGGATATTTTACTACCTTTGGTCGTGGATCTTGGAAAGTCCACAAGGGCTCTATTTTGATTGTTAAAGATAGCAAAAAGGGGACTTTGTACTATTTGCATTGTAAAGTATTACATGGCAAGTTTTTAGCTATGGTTGAAGTTCACTCATAGATGGAACTTTGGTGCAAAAGACTTAGCCATATGAACTAGAAAGGCCTTCAAGTTCTCTCCTCTTTAGGAAATTTGATGTAAAAGGCTTTGGTCTCGACTTTTGTAATGATTGCATATACGGAGAACATGTGAAGTCTCCTTATTACTTTGGTGTCGTTAAGAAGTCCAATGCTCTTGATTTAGTACACTTTGATGTGTGCACCATGCTTGTTATTTCATATAGGGATCCACAATACTTTGTTACTTTTATGGATGATTTTAGTAGAAAGCCACGGGTGTATGTGTTAAAGAGAGAAAAGGAAATATTGGATGCCTTTAAAAGGTTTTATGCTTCTGTTACCACACAGAAAGGGCTTAAGTTAAAAGCTATAAGAATGGATAATGGGGGGGAGTATGTCTCTAATGAGTTCAAAAAGTTTTATGAGATGCATGGCATTAAGAGGGAGTTGATTGCCCCTTATAATCTTGCATCACATGGCATGACTGAAAGATATAATCGCACACTTTGTAAGAGAGTCAGATGTATGGTGTCCATAGCTATCTCCCGCAATGGTTCTGGGGAGAGGCTCTTAAAACTACAGTTCATGTATGCAATCGCTCTCCCAATGGTGCATTGGAAACTGACATTCTTGAAGAGGTTTGGTTTGGCAAATCTGCTTCATATGACCATTTGCGTGTCTTTGGTTGTGATGCCTTTGTGCATGCTCGTGTAAATTAGAGGGCCATACTGGACATGAAACCCATCAAGGGCATCTTCATGGGATATGGAGATGAGGGAGAGATGGGTTATGGAGTTTGGCTTCCTCAATCAAGACAACAAGATAGTGTGTGTCAAAAGTGGAGTAGCAATGGAAGCGTAAACATATGCTGTAATAAACTGTTGAAACACAAGACAAAAGAGAAAGGAAAAGAAAGAACACTGAAGATCACAATACAGATGAAAACTCACATGTATGCTGTAATAAACTGCTGAAACATAATATTGATGAGAACATTGAAGTGGAGTGGCAAGGGGGGGAAAAGGACATGAGAATGATGCGGAGGGGAAGGAGTCGACGAAAAACACGAAGGAGAGAATCAACGATGACGAAGGCCACGGGTCTACTCTCGCCGCCATGCAGGATAGGTGGAGGAGATCCCACCACCACTCCCACCTCCTCTCCATGTTTTCTTTCTCCCCTTCTAACTCTTTCTTCCCTCCCCATAATAATCCCCTTCCCCTCTTTTTATTATGTAACCCCCTCCCAAAAACCCCCTTCCCCCCCTTAAGTTGCTAGGGAGGCTACCTTATTCTCTTCCCTCCCCCCCCTCCCCTCCCCCTTGAGGGAAAGAGAGCCTTACCACCTCTTGCTCCCTTGGCTACTATGGGAGAGAGAGAGAGAGAGAGGGAGGGAGAAAGGAGAGAAGAAGAGGAAGAGAACAAGAAGAAGAGAGGGAGAAGAAGAGAAGAAGAGTAAGAGAGAGGGAGAGAGAGAGAGAGGAGAGAAGAAAAAGAAGAGGTAGAGAGAAAGAAAAAGAAGAGAGAGAGAGAGAGAGAGAGAGAGAGAGAGAGAGAGAGAGAGAGATTCTTTCT
Organism: Lygodium microphyllum; assembly: GCF_053477565.2. NCBI lineage: Eukaryota > Viridiplantae > Streptophyta > Polypodiopsida > Schizaeales > Lygodiaceae > Lygodium > Lygodium microphyllum. The sequence continues at coordinate 17,502,379 of NC_141158.1, read as the reverse complement.
CTTTCCCTCCAAAGAGGGTGGCCACATGCATCTCTTTCTCCCCCGGTAACTGCGAACCTATACCCGTCTTGTAGGATTATCCCCTTACTCACAAACCCAACTCTCTTCTCAGTTGGCCCCACTAATCCAACACAAGGTGTGGGAGTCTTGTGTGACTTGCAAAGATCGAGAATGGCCCCCAAGTGGAAAATGACGCGCATGGATGGAAACCCCACAATGAGCAGTGAAGCCGTGGGCGAGGACATCATTGCCTATCCAACCGTGGTACCGGTCGTAAATAACGTATTTTCAGATTGATAAATGCTTACTTTGATTTCCACATGAGATGCATTAGACCCACATTAGGCCATACGAGAACAGGATATTAGAAATAATAAACTGTATTGCAAGTATTCGAAAGATTAAATTTCCCAAATGCGCGTGTCAAAAGAAGTCAATTGTATTTAGATACCATGCGATGAGTTCATAAACAACATTTAAGGCTTGAAGTATGTCCTCGCAATAGTAGGTGCGTTTTCCTCACTTTGAAGGTATATGTTGCAACTTGCATACCTGAAGGATTGCATGGCAAACAACTTTGTCTAGAAAAAAATTGTTATCGAAGCTCTAGACCGTTGTCCAAGCTCTTGTTAATAGCTTATGTTTGATAGATTGGGAGTCTTGATGTTGTGTGTAGTTAACACAAACGGCGATCATAAGGGCTAAAATTGAGATGCCTTGAGATCCGTCCGATAGCTACAATGTTATCAATCCTATTGAGGGACTGGAATGGATACAAACAACTCTAGGCCTCAAAAGGCAAATGAAGAGCTTAAGAGTTAGAAAACCCTAAGTCAAAGGAAAGACCAATGTTTTCGTACTCAAGAAGGTTCGGTTATCAATCAAAGTAAGGGATTATGAGAACTCATGTCTTGAGCAATGTTGAAACTTCGACATATGTTCTAGCCAAATGGAGGAAGTGTTAAGTAAATTTTGCATGGAATCGCTTAGATCCCAAGGGGAAGAGCAAATACGCGATGGAAAGGTTAACACAACTATTCCTGCAATATTTGAAAAAGGATACCATTGTTTTGCTGATTGATCAAATAGTGTCCTAAACACTTTTGCATTAAATTGATTGTTGGAATGTGATCTGGATGATTATTCCAAGTGCTGGTGTTTGATGGTACATGTATGGCAGGGGTGTGTAATGACAAGTTGCTATGGGAATAAATGAATGTTATCTTGGAAGATGATAATAGGGTTGATTGCCTTGATTGTGCTTAATTCTTAATTGGATTAATTAATGAAGGATATTTTGCGCGGGTGGATCATCTCAAGGGTCACACCGCGTCTCCACCCTAAAGGACATTGCTCGATTCATGGGCCGAAGGTCGAGTGGTGAAAAGGCCAACCACGGAAGTTGTGTCTCACTTCTAGGTTGCTTGAGGTTAGTGCAGCTCTGGACACCCCTTGTTGACTTCGGAACAGAGTTGTAGACTACTGTGAGCCCAACGTTTGGGGTGTTGGAAGATCCTATTCTAGATACTGGATGGAAATTTTGGTGCCATGTGATTTGGACCAGTTACTTTTTGCAGGGCATAAGGGGTACTTCTGTTGGAGAGAAGGGAATATATAATTTCTCTTGTATGGGCAAGAGACAAAGATTAACTAGAAAATAAGTTAAGAAACTTGTTTGTTAAAAGGATTGCTTGCTCTGTATTTGTGTATGTTTCGTAAATTACACAAATGAACCTTGTTTCTTAAAAGACTTTATTAAGGAAGCTGATTTTAAATGTCACACATAAATGTGATAGAACCTAATTAGATAACTAAAGAACACCTATTGAGGGAACCACGGAAGTTCTGTCTTACTCCTAGGTCGCTTGGGGTCAGTGGAGCTTTGGACACCCCTTGCCGTGAGTCCAACGTTTGGGGCGTTCGAAGATCCTATTCTAGATACTGGATGGTAATTGTGGTGCCATGTGATTTGGATTAGTTACTTCTGTAGGGTAGAAGGGGTACTTCTGTTGGACAGAAGTGAATATATAACTTCTCTTGTATGGGCAAGAGACAAAGATTAATGGGAAAATAAGTTAAGGAACTTGTTTGTCAAAAGGATTGCTTGCTCTGTATTCGTGCTTGTGCTATAAATTACAGGAACGAACCCTGTTTCTTAAAAGGCTTAATTAAGGAAACTGTTCTTAAATGTCACACATAAATGCAATAGGATCTAATTAGATAACTAAAGAACACCTATTGAAAGAAGTGGATCGGCGGAACCCCTAACAGGTCCGTCCTACGGCAGGGTGGTCCTAGAGAACTAGGAGGGTTCTCGTAATGTTTTACCCTCCTGACCCACTCTCTGGTTCAAATCTGCTCTATCTGTCTCGTCATCTCCTCCTATAGATCATGTTAGGAATCCGACAAGATCGTGTGTCTAGGGCGAATGTTGGGGGATCAAGTGTTAGGAGAACCAGGCAATGATCGGACAGCGTGGTCCCTGCCAATTGTTCAATCTGGCCTCCATGAGAGCCTCCCCACTCTTCCACATAAAACCCGTCCAATCGCTCCAGTAGGACTCCACCTAGCCGCCTGTATCCCCAAGAGACGTGGTCCCTGCTAACTGTTCAATCTGGCCTCCATGAGAGCCTCCCCACTCTTCCACATAAAACCTGTCCAACCGCTCCAGTAGGACTTCACCTAGCCGCCTGTATCCCCAAGAGAAGTCCAATGACCTCTCCCTCCTGTGGAAGGCAGGGTCTTTCCAGGCATCACGTGCTCCGACTGCAAGCAAAAAGACCTTCCATGTCTCCTGCTCCTCCCCAGCCATGCCCTGGTAGTTTCTACCTCTGCTCCTGCTGGTCCTCCAAGGCCTCTAGGTTGTTGAAATCTCTTTCAATAATCCAGGAGTCCACCTTTGGGAGTGCATCTGTGATCTCCACCCAGAACCTACTGCGTGCCCTAACCTCTGTAAGGGTATAGACATTGAGGACTCCGATACATGAGTCCCCAACATCCAATCTGATCCATAGAACACTTCCTGCCACTATCGTCCCGTGGTCTCGTATACAGGCGGTGAGACTTGGGCCAATAGAGGTGCATACGAATCCACTCTTGCGGTGGGCACCTATGGCGTGCTCCCAGTAAGTGTGCGAGCTGCCCGGAAATATCTTTCCAACTAGCTGGGCTTGGGTGGGGGTGAGCTTGTGCTCCTGCAGAAGCAAGATGTCGATTCGTCCAGCAAGGGCCGGCTACAACTCCTACCGAACAATCAACTTCCTGGAACCACGTGCCCCACTGTAGTGGAGACTGTTCATATTCCAGGGTGCAAGGTGTAGGCTCATGGGGAAACCTGTGACTGACAAAACAGGCATTTGTTCGGTATGGAGGCTACTGATGAGGAGGGGAAACTATGGGGCATGCAAGTACGCTTTGCCACAGGTCTAAACGATGAACTCCAATTTCCCATGGTGGCCCTCGGCCGGACCATAGGGGTGATAGATGCTCCAGGTGGTACTATTAATGCATCTATCAGCCATGCTGAGAGTCGTGACTCTATACATTGGTAGAAGCAGGCCGTCTATGCCAGGGGCCACTCAATCACATCCCGCGGAGCTCTCTATTGTGGAGGGACTCGAAAGATAATGCTGGAGTGTGGGACCTCGGCACCAGCCCACCAGTTAATGTCCATCATGTAGCCAGGCCATTGCTTTGCAAACAATGCTAGTCCTTCTTTTCCCATCAACTTGGAGATATGGTCCTCCACCTGACTCTTCAAACCCTCCTCTATCAGTGTCATCGTCCAATCCCCTGAGTGAGAGGACTGAAAGAAAAAAGTGTAGTTTGTTCCATCCGATGGTGCTAGTAGATGGACCTTACCCCTCCTGGACTTACAAACCACGAAGATCCCCATCTCTAGAGGCAGTGGAAACTCTCCGCGCTCTGCGACTCTTAGGTAGGACCATGGGCCACTGCGGAATAACTCCTGTGACAATAGCTGTGCCTTCCTCGAGAAAGTGTGACGGGCGGCAGGGGCAGATAAGCTGGTGGTTGTGTGGGAGGGGGAGAATTGTTGGTGCGAGGAGGATGTGGGCGTGAGTGACTCGTCATCTCCTGTGGGAGGGGGGGGTGGGTCTGGGGGGATCACTTGAACGAGGGACGGATTGGGGGAGTGTGCTGCAGAGGAGGCGGTAGGGGGGAAATAAGACCGAGGGATGGTGGGGGGGTCGGAGGTGCGTGGTGGGTGTGGAGGCGGCTTGTGGCCTTAATACCGGGGGGGGGGGGGGGCGTGGGCTTGGGTTAGTGGGGGGGGGGGGGCATGGGAGGTAGATGTGGGGGCTGTGGGATCTCAGGTGGGGTAGCCTATGGCGCGAGTGGTGGATGTGGGGCGAGGTGGTCTTGCTGGGTGGGGCGGGCCGGGGGGGCTGCAGAGTGCTCTCCCAAGGGGGTTGCGCTCGCCCTCTTGCTCCTTGCTGTCGAGGCTGCGTTGGAGGAGCTGGCTGCGGTCCCCCCTGCTGTCTCCCTCTCTGTCGTATTTGGACTCTTGTGAAGCTATCAGCGTCCACCTGTGGGCTTGTTGGTGAAGTTGCCTTGGCTCCGAAGCACGTATAGTTTGCTGCCTGATGTCCAAAGTCATGGCAGCGCAGACACTGCCCTAGTTGCTCGGTCACAGTGACCTGCTGCTTAGAGGAGTGACCTCCTGCCTCAATCTCCAAGAACTTGGGTATACTCTTTGTGTATTTCACGGACACTCGTACCTTGGGGACTCCTATAACTGTCATTACATCCGCGAAGGCATGAAGAACTGTGCCGAAGAGCCATCCAAAGTCCTCCACTTACTGACAGTACTCTAACACCAGTCCGAGGAAAAGTAGAGTGATTCGGTGTTTGAGAAATCTGTTGTGGAGCTCAAATGATTCCACTGTGAAGCCATTGTACCAGGGAACCATATGAATGACCCCCTTCGTGGAGGTATAGAGCGAGCTCTCCACTAACTCACGAGTTGTGTCCGTAGAGGTGAGATGAACCATGAATATTCCTCAGCCCATGAGGACTGCCTCCACGATCTGCGCTATGCCAATGTGCAGCGTAGAGTGAAGCCAATCTCGGAGCTAGGCCTTGGATGGAGAGTGTCCAATTACTTGACCAAAAATCGCTGTTTCTTAAAACTTCAGCTCTTTGGTACAGACAGCCAAGAGCTGTTCCTGAGAGAGGACAACGCGCAAGGTGTTTGACTGGGGGGCACTCGCAGAATGCACCGGCGTCTGACCAGGGGTTTGCATTGCGCGACCCTGTTGAGGACCTATCCCTCCTGCTACTGTGCTGCCGAGAGGGGGGAGGTGTTGCTACAAGTGGAGAAAGTAGCGGTATGGAGGGGGGCGGGGTGATTACACTCTTTGGGCTGTGTAGTAAGTCCTGGTGGCCAGTCGGGCAGAGAGGGGGGGTAAAACGGGAGAAGGATTTGATCGGGGGAGGGTCGTATAGTGTGTCAGAGTAGAGGGGGGCTTGCGGAGTTGGGGGGGAGCTAACGAGCGCTAGCGTGAGAGGGGTGGGCGCAACGCGCCTGCTGTGAAGCAGCACAGGCGGAGGGAGAGAGATAGCTGGCTGGCGGGAGGAGGGGATCAATGCTGCGGAAGACGGGGGGAGCTCTGGGTAAGTGCGATGGAGGGAGGGGCAGAGGGAATGTTGGCGGACATGGGGAGAGCTTACGAGAGCTGGCGGGAAAGAATAGGTGCAGCGTGCTTGCTATAAAGCAGCACAGGGTGGAGGGAGAGGGACGGCTGGGTGGCAGGAGAAGGAGGACGGGGGAAATGCTGAGGAAGGCGAGGGGGGGACCTGGGTGAGAGCGATAAAAGCGTTGGGTGGGCGCGATGGTGGCGGAGGCGTGATGCGGAGGTAGCGTTTGTGACGCGATGGGCAGGAGCCGTTTTAGTACATTTTGAGCTTGATAGATCCTGGTATTGCTCCATTTCTCTTAGTAGGCCCTGAACTACAATCTTGCGAGAGGATCCGAATGACAATGCGTTTCTAATCAAATTTAAAAGATTGAGGTTAAGTAATTGGCAATTGCTAATATGTAAGCTGCAAAATCAACATTTAAGTAGGCAATAGATTATAGAAACTGTCACCTAGGTTGTATAATGCATTAGATAATCAAGATTCAAAATATAAAAGTCACCAGCCACATACTAAATTAGGAGTACAATTGCCGTATTTCTCCCACCAAGAGACAAGCTAAAGCTGTGTCTCTCAAAGTCTATTGGCCAAAATGAACAGAATGATTGCAGAATGCCAGCAAATCATCCTCTACTCTCCTCATCATATCTATATCATCCCCTGTGAGGCGCCTCATGTACTCCATGAAGCCCTTCTCTAACGCCTCGCTAGTGTACTGCTGCTCGTTGCGCCAAAGGGGATGCAAGATATGTACGACATCATGGATTGGTTTATGGAACCAATCCCATTGTGCATTCCACATTGCACGAATCTCATCAACCCTTCAAAGCAAAGGATGATGGATCATAGATAAAATAAGTTAAAAACTTAGAAGTTAGAATAATGATCAATCATCAAGGAGTCGTTAATATCAAATAATTACATGTGCAAAAGTTAAACAAAAACTTATCTTGGGGCAAAAAGCTGTTGCGAAGCAAGGTCTCGCTAATTTTATCCATATATTCATATAGAAGCCCCAAAGTACTCCCCTCTATATTAGTGTGCGCAATACAATGTAAATAGGAGTGAGACTTTTCATAAATGTCTATGTTGTCTCGACCCACCAGCTCTCATTTAAAATATTGTGCCTAAAAGTAAGAGCCTTTAGAGACTCTCTCACTTCATGTGAACCATTCTTGGCATGCAATGGTTTGTATCAAATTTGGATGGGCCCCTATCAACCTCTCCAATACAATAAACATATAAGCAAATCTATTGATAGAGGGCTTTAATAGCTCAAGTGTGCTATTGGCTGGAAACATAACATGCTTGTGACCGATGGCCTCTTCTTCACAGATCTTACGATGCTTGTTGCCATCTTGAAAATATCATCAACCCAAGATATTTGCGCAACATCTTCAATAAGCAAGTCAAGTGCTAGGAAACTCCTCCTCAAGCATACGTTGCATAAACACACAATTGCTTCCATTATCTGTCACCGCCTGCACCACATTTTGGACTCTTACATCCATGATGACATGTTGTATGTGCTCCCAAATGAAAGCTCCTGCGTCAATGGCCTTAATGAATATGGTGCGTTTACATGAAGATACCAAAGCATTGCAAAATTTCCTTCGGTGCATATCTGACCATCCATTGCATAATATTGTGCATCCATATTTCACCCATGTCTCCTTCAAGGGCTCCAATTGAGCCTCTATGGATGCTTTCTCCTTTCAAATCTCTCGTGTGCATAATGCATCTGCGGATGGGCCTTCCCACTTACACCCTATGTGGCTTACTGCCCTGATTGTCTTCTTCCATTGATGTGTAGTGGCCACATTGAAAGGGATAGCATACCGAATAAATAAGCGTGTGAGTTTCCTAGTTGCCTCCACAATTGCATGTCTTTGAAGTCCTGCATGGACACTTGCACCATGCAAGGAGCCCTTTTGTCCACCACTACGAGAAGATGGCAACGAGGTCCTTTTTGCACTTGGACCTGATACGGATATAGATCCTCTTCTTTTTTATGGACCACTGGCACCTCCAATTTGGCTAGCGCCACTAGGTCCACTAGCCTCTCCTTGCCCTACTTGTGCTTCATTAGCCCAATGTGGTGTTGGATGTCACAACTCTATAGAAACAGAATTTGTATCCTTTTTCATTAATTTGCTTATATAATGATTTATTAAATTTGTTTCCTTTGCATTAATTAGATATAAAGAAAAGTGCATTGGAGCTGGCCACTGATGAGTGGTCACAGGTTATGGTGGACCCACGCGGTGGGTTAGAGAAAAGATAGTTCATACTTTCACCTATATGGCCCGATTGGGTGCCTGTGACCAGAATTCACACATATCAGGGTTAGACTTGCACACAGAAAGGATTGATGCCTTGAAGTGTGGGCTAGATCCGCCAGGAACAGACAGTTACAATCAACAAGATGGCATGATCATGAAATGCTTGTACAATGTGCATGTGTGGGCTGAAAGCTTGAAATGCACATTTCTTTGCATAGGAAAGTCACATGAAGATTATGATACCGTTTTTGCGATGTACATGGAAAAAGCTTTCATATGACTCCCATATTGGGAGGCCCCCTAAATTTTAGGAGGTCCCTAAATTTTAGGAGCCTCGAATTAGCCTAAAAATGCTAGCCCTAAAAAATAGGGATGTCATTCTATAGTAAATTCTGAACTTTGACCGTGCTTACTAAATTTGGTTGTTTCTATTCTTGACAGTATTTAGCCCAAAAAGGAAGGCCATAGAGAAGAGACAAGTGTCAAGACACTTGTCAAACAAGTTTCCAAGTGTCCCACCACTTGTCACATCTCATGACATGTGGCTGGACACTTGTCTTGTGCTACTCCATTTTTCCCTTTTGTACTAGCTCTTCCCTCTCCTATAAATAAGAGCTCGTTTTTCTTCATTCAGCATCATTTTTCTTTGCTGTAAACTCATGTACAGCACCCACAAATAGCCGGAAACTGGCCCCATCCATCCCCATCATCATCCCTCACTTCTCCATTATCAAATTCCTCCATATTCCCTCTTCTATCATTGCTGTTTTACAGGACAGCAAGCCTGTAAATTCATTACAGCACCTCTTTCTCGAGCTTTTTCTTCCATTTTAGCAACAAGAAGCAAGCCCTATCCATGTACTGCTGATCAACGATGAAGAAAGGCTGATTTCCCTCTTTCTTCTCTCATACTGCAAAGAAATCAGTTCTTATCATTGCATAATAGATAATGCATGTGTGTTTGTACATCTTTGCATGATCTTGTGAGAGTGAGAATTATTTCTCCTCACTCTCTGGTTGATTGTAACTGAGCTCTTTCCTAAGGGACTTGGGTTGAGTAGAAATACATTCCTTCGGGGAGGGGGGGTTACGGAATTTTCATTTTCAGCTTTAAGTGTTCATTCCCTTTTATGTTAAATCTCGAAAACAAGCGAATATCATAATTGTTAAGCATACTACGTTGTTTGGGGCGTTTACAGTGGTATCAGAGCTTTGGCTCGGTCCTCATCCCAACACTGGTAGTGCTTACAATTATAAGTTTGTTTGTTTTCAGCCCTTGCATTGAGTGCTTGAGCATATTTTTCTTAGAGTCTCAATGGATCAGTCGAGTGCTATCCTTGTGTGTTCACACCTGTATAAATTTATACACACGGAGATTAAGTGACTTTACACCCGAAGTGACTTTACACCCAACATCGAGCACATACCTTCTTTGTCTAAGAGGGTTGCTTCTTGGTGGTTGACCGATGTCTATGCTTCTTTGTCCTGGGTTGTGTTGGTGTTTTGGGAGCCTTCTCTTTGGCTTGCTGATGCTTGAGGGGAACTAGCACCAGGTTCCTCCATTTGCTGCGTAGGGCTTCTATGCATGCCAGTGGTATGCGTGCCATTGCTTGGACCTCCAGTTGGGGGAGGAGGGAATCCCACTGGCTGAGAACTAAAGGAGAGGATATTGGAAATGCCATGCAGAGGGGTGGCATTATTATAGAAAAGAGGATTACCTTGAATCAATTTGAATGATTGCTGCAGGTTTTCGAGATGTGATGCCACATGGGCCATTGATTCGCTTGATCTATGTTGCCCCTTGATGCTTCTGTTTTGTCTCTGAATGTCCCTATATTTGATCCCGGATCCATTACCGCTCATTAGAGGATCAAACCCATTTAGGAGATGATTTTGCAGGCTTATGTGGGAAGATAGGCCTGGAAACAGGGCTATTGCTGACATGGGGATGAAGGGGATTGATGTCGAAGTGACCAGGCCTTCACGCACACACGTATAGAGACAACACTGATTAGCAGGTGCAACCTTGCAATTTGGTCTCGTTGGCAAGGAAAATCCATTGCAAATTGGTTATTCAGCAAGGAAAATCAAGTGCCATTTGATCATCCATCCATTGTCAACGGCAAGGAATCAAGTTCTCTTTTCTTCAGTACATCTGGTAAGCCTCCTGATATCCCTTTGTACCTCAATTTCAAGTTTAGAAGGCAATTTAGGTCCTTCCTCATGTGACATGCCCCATTCACAAGGCATCCTGCAGAATGTCACAATCAGATTCTCAGGCTGTGAACTACATCAATACTCACAAAGGTATTGTTTTGCCTCCCACCAAGATAGTGCTGGAGAGTATCCAGACTAGCTATGTTTCCCATGGTGCCTTGCCTCTCCACTACCATGCTTCTCTGCTGGCAACAGCTTAGAGGCCCAGAATGTTCAAGTATTCTAGCTCAGATGATGGGGCGTCCTCAAGTGCTCGTGGAATGTAGGAATTGCTTCTTCCATCACTTTTTTTGCCCGTTCCGTGTGATATAAAAGGCTGCTTTATCTGAACAATCACAAGAACCAACAAATAGTCTGTACCTCAGCCATTGCCAAAGGCTGAAGATAAATATCAGCAATATGTGGGAGACTTAGAGATGTAGACATGCATCATCAGATTAATTGGAAACAAACTCTTTGTAGGTTTTATAATAGATGATCTCATGCATTGGCTAATGCATGACATGTAATATGAGCTATGGCTCTTTGCAAAATCTGGTCTGCTAGGAATTGTTTGGTTTTTGGGAGGAAGGTTTACTGCATAGTCGATCCTTCAGAATAAACTGTTGTGGATACTATTTTGGTCTAATAGTTGATTGGTACAGTAGAATGTTTGAATTTTACTTTAAGGTGATATGCCTACCTTTGTATATGATAAACTGCTCTCTTTTTCTTTATTAGAACGTGTTTGTTTCTTGTTGATGTTTTATGTCTTTGTAGGAAGTTCAAGTTCAATGGAAAGGGTTAAAAACAATCATGCTGCTTTCTGTTTTGATTTGTCACTAGCAGGGGAATTAACTTGATGCTGCTGCCTTTCTCTGCAGTTTGACTTTTCAGGTGTTTCTCTCTCTTCCTGGTTATGGAAGATGATCCCTTCAGTTCAGGAGGAAGATCCTCCACTAGGATCCGCAAAGTCACTGCAAAGATGGGCTCTGCCCTTTCTGATGCCAACAATCGTTCTCAGGTACATGGCTTTGTGAGCTTAGCTTCACCATCCTTCACTTAGTGCACTCGCAGACTTTCATATTTTGCTACTGTTCACAACAAGCCCACCCTATTTTGCATGGCATCTCCTCCATCTCTTGACATGGTGGAGTGCTTAGGTCATCAGTGGACCTGCTGTGCACTTAATGAAGATTTTAGACCTCAATTTACCTGTCGACGAGCTTGTTTTTAACTTCTGAAAATTTGCAGTTTGTATAATTGCATAAAATATTTGTGCACCAACTGATTGACTGACTGTGTAGGGCTCATGAGATGGAGGAGGATTTTAGTGTGTCACACGGATGTGAAATTTTGAGATGCTTTAATCTTGGTGATAACATTTCATTAAGCTACTAATCGAATGTACAAGGTTGTTTAGCACATGTGATGTACATGGCAGTCATTTCATGGTTATAGACCAAGGACCTTAAGGATGTAGTGGGTGTCAAAGGCAAAAGTTATGATAAGTTATACCAACTGGGCTTTGGTTGTCAACTCGTGGTTTGACCCTAGGGCAATTCGTGGTTTGACCTTAGGGCAAAAGTTTGGCCAATAAGTATCAGTGGTAACACTAGGGATTAGCATTAATGAATTAATTAATGCTAGTCTAAAGGTCAATAGAGCTTGGGGACCACGCCAAGTTGTAAATGGCCTCACCAATTTAATTATGGATGGGCGACATGTAATTTTGGGCAAGGTCAAAAGGGTTGAAATTAAGTTTTAGTATCATTTAATTTTGAAAATTAATTTAATGGGTGGATAATAATGAAGTTTGTGTTTAGAAGGCTGCTACTTAGCGAAAATACCCATGCAAATTGAGAAAACGTTTTTGGGGCTTGGTCTCAACCATTCAGATTAGTTTGCAGCTGGAGGAGAAACGAGAGAAGGTTGTTGGTTTATTTTTTGAGCAGAAAGCAGCAGGTCACAGCAATTGTTAGTTATTTGCAGCCATCAATAGCTCAAACCGTGGACAACAAGCTAAAAATGTTGGTGCTGGGCAAGATGTAGATCTTTTAAGGCATAATGAGACCGAAGACCAGCAAAGTAAAGAGGAATTTGATGACTAGTTTAAGAATCGGATGTGTACAATAACAAATCCTTTTGTTGAATTGGCAAAGGATTCTCAGTTCACCTGATTTTTGAATACTCCAAATAAGAAGAACAAGGGCAAGAAGAAAAAATCATCTTCTACTTCGGGATAGCAAGATGCAGCAAAGGCAATACCAAAGCCTTCACTTGAATCTCCCAAAGAGGCCAATGAAGCGATTCAGGTGGTACCTACGAGGCAAGGACTGTAGATGCAAGGCCAATATGGAAGTACCAATCCAATGGATGCTATGGTGTGGTAGCTAGGATACTTTGGTGGTAGCATGATTTTTCATGCTATGGTTGGATAGGGACTGTGTAAGGGACTGTATGGCATAAATCCTTATGGTATGCAGCAGCCAATGCATGATATGCAAGGTCGAATGTATTTGGGTATGGCTGGAAATATGCAAAATCCTATGTATAGCAACATTCGCTTGATGCTTGGGGCAGAAAGTAGCATGTTTGGTAATGCATATGCATCCCTGAATGTTTATGGGGGTCAAGGAATGCGTGTTGGTCATGCAAATGCTCTGTTTGGTATTGGTTTGATGTAAATTCAGCAAATGCACCCTTTTTGCAGCAACCAGTACATGACAACTTGACAGCCAAAAGGGCAACAAAAGACTATGATTAGAGTGGAAAAACAATGAAGTTTGAGTCCTTTAATGGTGCACAAGATAGGCTAAATACTTTGACTTTCATTCAATAATGTGATGCAACCTATTAAAGGGGAAACTTCACTGAATCCTCAAAGATTCAAAAGGTAGCAAGGGGAATGCATTGTAGTGGTGATCCGCAGGTACAATTCAAGCAAATGTTTGCATCGAATTGGTTGATAAGTACCTTTGAGCTGGACATCATGATAGCTTGGAATGGAACAAGATGGATATTAAGGAATGCAAGAATTTGGAGCAATACAGTAAGAAGTTTTGGGATGCATTGCTGCTCATCACTTCTTATTGCTTATACCCCTTCACGAGCAAGTGGAAAAATATGTTTGTGGGCTGCATAAGGAAATCAAGAATTTGCATTAAATCCATCGTGTCTAGTATGTCTCGGCTCATAGAGACTGCTGTTACAACAGATGTTTTGTTGTGTTGAAAGGATTCGGGCTTCTTAGAGAGTAGTTAGAAGCTAAATAAAAACTTCTTTAAGGTTGAGAAAAGGGGCAGATCTGAAAATTTGCTTGAAAAGAGGCCAAAATAGCAAAGAAATGGCTTGAAAACATTAGCACAACATAGGGAATTGATGGTTGCAAATAAATACTTTATTTGTGAATAGAAGGGTCACATCGCAAGGACTATCCCAATAGACAATGAGCTGAAAAATCAGAAAATCAGGGAGATTCCAAGGGAAAGAAGCCCAAATCATCAATGGGATTGGTGTCGGATGTTGTGTGCCAAGACAGCTTTTAGGATACCTTTTGGATTCCATGAGTTTCTTGTCATGCCTTTTGGACTTAAGAATACTTTTGTCACTTTCAATTGGATGATAGATTGCATCTTTAGGCCATATAGAGCATTTATGGGTACTTTTTTTTTAATGACATGATTGTATATTCAAAGAATGAGACAGAGCATAGAAAGCATTTGGACATTGTATTCAATGAGTTGCATAAGCATAGACTGGTTTTATCAATAACAAGAAAAGTGAATTTTTTTTGCATGAGACTTGTAAGGACACATTGTATTCGCTGATGGTATTTATGTAGACTCTACAAAGGTTGAGGCAATACGCTCATAGCTAGCTTTGAAGAATGTTTATGAGATCCGTAATTGCTTCGGCTTGTATTCTTACTATAGGAAGTATGTCCACTACGGCAAAGATCCTCCATTCCAGTGAAGGCAAAGACCGATGGCGGGTTCGGCTTCCACTTCTCTTCTTTTTCCGCTTCATCAAAATCTCGTTTTTCCAGATTTTAGGTGTTTTTAGCTTGTTGTCCACACCCCTTTCACGGAGGACATCGCAGTTTTAGCTGTTCCTTGCTGTCATCTACAGTCTAGCACCTGTTTCTAGTTTTCCACCCATAGTTTGCAGCTGTTTACAGCACAACGACTATTGTTGATCACTCTCCATTCAGAAGACAATCTCGTTTTTGCAGATTTCAGGTATTTCAGCTTGCTGCTCACACCCCGGACACGGAGGACATCGCCGCCCAAGCTGGCCATTGCTGTCTAGAACAGTCTGGTGCTTGTTTCCAGCCTATCACACATTGTTCAGAGCTGATTTCAGCATATCGACTACTGCTGCTGTTTTTTTCTTGCATTTTTAGTCTCTCTCTCTCCTACAGGCTGTCTTGCCAGCGTTTTTAGTCTTTCTCTCACCTGTTGTCTGCGTTTTTAGTCTTTCTCTCTCCTGATGCTTGTGTTTTTAGTCTTTCTCTCTCTTGCAAGCTATGTTGCCTACGTTTTTAGTATTTCTCTCTTCTCATCTGCATTTTCTACTGGTTGTAATCTCTTATTGCTGGTCACATTCTCCTTCTACTGGGAGCTCACTTTCAGCCCTTCACTATCCTCCCATCCCTTGAGGTGGACAATGCGGTTCGTGCTTCACAATGCCCTCACACTCCTTGAGGCGGACATTGCGGTTCGTAGTTCATGGTAGCTGACCTCTTCCTTCTTCAACAAGGCACACTGGTATTCATGGCTTCTTTACCAATAGATGATCAGACTACTGGGTGCTCCTACTGTGGCATCACCAGACATATAACCGATGCTTGCCGACTTCGACCCTTGCTCTCCACCTCCGAGAGTATATGCGTCTTCCACCAAGCACTCCTTGTGCCACCTCTCCTTTTTGGGCCACAGAGATTGTTCTGCATCGACTATCAAAGTACTATGCTCAAGGCAATAAGACTCATCCGATGTGCACTAAGTCCTTTCGAGCATATGAAGGATCAATTGGCGCTATGGTCTTCTGGAGATTGTCGCAATGCCAACGGCAATCTTCTCCCATTTATTTTCGTGTACAGTGGCTACCACGGCCTGCGGTTCTGTAGTCCGCTCCATCGAGAGACAATGATTGTTTGATACCGTCTCCTCGTCAATCCCTCCTGAGAGAAACAGTTCCTGCTTGACTTCTTCCTCTTCTTCGGCTACCCAGCCTATTCCACTGAGAGACAACGACTGTTGCCCATCTCTTGCTCATTCTGAGCCCCACCCTTTCCCACCCTCGACTACTTAGGTTCGAGAGGCTATCTCTGGGAGCTCTTCGGCACCCCAGTTACCTTCTTTAGCACGACCGACGGCACTTCCTTCGTCATCAGACATTTTGGAGTCCGTGATCCATGAGTTTTTGGATTCCCTATCTACTTTAGAGGGGGATTTAGAGGCGGATGTTATTTCTTTGCGCTCAGAGGGGGCATCTACTTCTTCTTCGACTTTAGTGGTGACCCCCTCTACCTCCCACCTCAGAGGGGCAATCTACTCCACATTAAGTTCTTACCCATCCTCTTCTTTCTTGGGTTTGCTATCTTCGACCAATCATCTCTTCTACTGATACCCAGGATCTTCAAGTGCCACCTAGATCGAGACCTCGGAGGTTCAACCGCGACTTGGTGACGAGGCCTTCGTATTCCTTCTAGTATGGATGCATGGAGCTAGTGGCTTCTCTCTCGAGGTTGAGTTTCGGGTTCTCCAGTTCACTCTATCTACTGTTCTTTACTACAAGTTTTCTTTGTGGTGGAAATCTTGGATCTTAGGGGTCCTCTACATTTTTTTGCCTTGGTCACTTGGTCAGCATGGAGCGACCTCCCGAGATCGAGTATGAGATATTCTTATGGTTCTCGGCACCACACAAAGTCGAACATTCCTCCTACGCATTGCATGTTTTCATCATCTTTGTTCTAGGGCACTTGGGCAAGTGAACAATTTCCCCACGAGGGACACTGTCCAAGTGGCACTTGTTGTATGAGCATTCTTCAACATGTAGCATTGCATCTCCACCTCACTCTTCTCTTGTTCCCCTTTTTGGGCCTAAGAGAGGGTGTCGAGAAATCCTTCACTCTTCACCCGCAGTTTGCATTTTTGCATTTCTGCGTTTTGCATCTAGGGTTTGCAGCCCAAAAAAGGGGCGCCATCCTAGACCGACTATGTCTATTTATAGGCCACTCTCTCATTCATTCCTCACGGTTGATTCATTTAGTACGTCACCTCTTCTCTCCAGCCTCTCCACTACCTGCACACCCCTTCAGGATGACATTGCGGTTCGTGATTCGTGGCTATCTTCATTATCTTCCTTGTGCTACAACACCCATGTTCCCTTGTATCACATTCACTCCATGATTCAGATTTTCATAACTTCATTCATCAGAGTTTCTTCTCTCTTCTTTTCTCTTCTTCATGTTTGCCGAGCTCACTCTGTGTTCCTATCCGCAAACCCTACTGTCTCGCTCGTACATCATCTTTTGACAAAAGGTACCACACATTTTGTAGACTAAGAATAAAATTTTGTAGGCTTACTGTTATGTGGAAAACTTAGATGTAGCCTATGGAAAGATAAACTATACACTTAAGAGATCACAGGAAAAATAAAAGAAGGCAGTTGATCGCCATAGAGGTGCTCTGCAGTTTTGAAAGGGCTATTTTGTATTGCTGCGTTTTGCTCTGCAGTTTGTAGAGTATAATTTTGTATTGCTGCGTTTTGAAAAGGCAAGGTTGAAAAATATGAAAGGAAGAGAGAGTTGTATTGGAAGTTAAGTATGAGATACTATGGGCCCTTCTAGGTGATAGAAAATATGAATGATGTGGCCATATCGACTGAAATTACCACCACATTGGAGGATACACAATGCCTTTTACGTCAATTTATTGAGGCCTTTTCGTGAAGTTTCAGAAGTATTCACCAATGGATGCAAAATGAATGAAGGATGACTTAGTAGATCATCCTGAGTTGTTGTACCTTTACCTAGATGCCTTTTAGTTAGAGTTGACATTGATTTGTGTGCAGTCAGGTTTAGCAGAGCAGGGGTCCAGAGCTATGCATGATGCTCAAGGGGGACGTAGCACTTCCACTCTACCAATTTTGGATAGCTTTCGTACGTAGTGGATCTTGGATGTATTTCGTATGCATCCAATGCACTATGTTGACTGTATGTCTATCATGGGGTCACTACTCAATGTACTAGTCAGTTTGCAATGTATGGAGATGAGTATGAGTGTGACCCGGGCATTGAAACTATACTTTTGCATAAGCTTATGATCAATTTGACATGAGTTTTTGCCTCAGTTTTGAGGCAAAATTCTGAATTGTTTCAGCTCAATTATTGATCAGTTTGAGAACCATTTATGATCACTTTTTGGATCAACTATGCATCAGTTTTTTGCGGTCAATTTGTGATCAGTTTGGGCCACATTTGTAGCAATTAGTGATCAGTTCTCAGGTCAGAAAGCGATCAGTTTATGATCAGATTGTGCTTAGTTTCCAATGGTTTATAGTTGGTTTCATGGGCAGCATCATGTTAGTGAATGCCATTGAGAGTTTTAGCCATGGTTTATATTGAAAATATGCTTTTCTATGTTTGATAGTTAGAATAGTTGAGAAACATGAGTTATGGATGTCCCAATGGGTTTCTAGCAACAGTTATGGATTGTTTCTCAGTTTTATCTGATGTTTATGCTAGCTAGAAATTTTTAGCAGGTTTGGGGCAATGTTGTGATTGGTGATATCTTATGAAAATCCCAGTGTAGTATGCTTTTCCTTTGGCATAGTACAGTGCAATCGAGGACCAAAGGATGTTTAGCACATGTGATGCACATGGCAGTTATTTCATGGTAACATGCCAAGGACCCCAAGGATGCAGTGGGTGTCAAAGGCAAAAGTTGTGTTAAGTTATGCGAGTTGGGCTTTGGTGGTTAGTTGGTGTCAATATTTATCCTAGGACAGTTGTTTGCCTGATAAGTATTAGTAGTGATGTTAGGGACTAGCATTAATTAATGCTAGTCTAAGGGTCAATAGAATTTGGAGAGTACTCCAAGTTGCAAATGGCCTAGCTTTTTTGATTCAGGATGAGCGTATTTAATTTTCGGTAGGGTTAGAAGGATTGAAATTAATTTTTTATTTAATGACTGGATAATGTTTAAAATTGAGTTTAGAAGGCTTTCACTTAGCAAAGATACCCATGTGAACTGAGAAAACGTTTTTGTGGCTCAGTTTGAGGTTTTGTATTAGTTTTCAGATGGAGCAGGAGAGAGAGAAGGTTATTGATTTATTTTCTAAGCAAAAAATAGCAGACTACAGCAAGTGACAGCCATCTAGAGCTATCAATAGGGCAGAACGCAGCAGGAGAAGGTCTATCAAGGGTTGGCAAAAATATTCTAGTGCTTCGAGGTTGCAGGCGAGACATGTATGGCTTTTATGAATACTATAATTATCTGGGAGAGTTTACAACTTGGTAAAATTAAAAGATGGATTTCTTTTGATGGAGAATAAGTTATGCGTTACTAAAGGTTTCAGTTTTAAAGTAATGAAAGAATGTCATGTGGCTCCTTACATGGCTCATTGTGGTATTTTGGCCACAACCAAGGTACTTCAAAATGTGTTTCTTTTGGCCAAGTCATCAAGAGACATTGAAAAATTTGTCAAAGAATATATTGTGTTGGATTGCCAAAAGCTTGCAAGGCTTTTGCAACTCAACTGAAACTAGTCTTCCTTCTCAGATAGGGTGGTAATTCCCTGACTAAGCGCTCAACTAGAACAATCAGCAAATGAGTATAACTTGAAATGCACAAATTACCTTAATAATCTTGGATATTGGACAACCTGTTGGTCCCAAAACTGGCGTCTCTTTCGGTATTTCTTTAACTTGATTGCTAATGGAATGAGTACAAGCTGAGATTCACAATTTTCTTTGCTATTTCAAAAAGCCTCTTTATTGTAGCAACTATCAGCAATTAATTCAGGCCAATTGCCCCTTGATTTTTCACCCACGACTTGCACAAGCCCCAAATTACAATGAATGAGCTGACATTTGAATTCCTTGACAATTACACCAATCTCAGGTGCTGAATTCAGTATACGATGCCTTCACCAATTAGCATGGGTCCTAAGGTGGCTGTCAAATCCTAATTTATGTAGAAATTTAGGGTTTACAATAGAGATTCCTCTGCTCTCCACCAAAGTTGGCTGAGATATGCTCAAAATGATTGAGATCCCTTGAGAATGGGTTGAAGAAGATAAGAGAAAGCCAAGATGAGAGATAATTTGATTTTCTTCTTGAGAAAATCTTAAATTCCGCATGCTGTTTGCTTCAACCTGCATTTAATGGAGTCATCTATTGTCAGGCACCTCCAAACTGGTGTCACTTGATAAACAATGCTATTGTCAGCTTTTGAAAGGTAACTCCTTGCTGTCCCCTGCTTGTTGAGACCCCTAGATGATTGTCTGCAACAGTAAATTGTTGTTCTCTGATTAGAAAATGGACTAGCAGCTCTCTTTTCTCCTCTCCCTATCTATAAACTAATTGAATGGCTGAGATCTAGTTCCCTAAAACGTTTTCTTAGTTTGCATGGGCATTTTGGCTAAGTGGCAACCTTCTAAACCCATTTTTAAGCATTATTCAATAATTTAATTAATTCTCAAAAATAAAGAATTTTGAAATTTAAATTCAGTCCTTCCGATCCTATCTAAAATTAAATGTGCCGATCCATAATTTAATTGCCTAGGCCATTTGTAATCTGAAGTAGTTCCCAATCTTTGTTGACCCTTAGACTGACATTAATTAATTAATTAATACTAGTCTCTAGTGCCACCATCAATATCTATTGGCGAAATAACTGTCTCAGGGTCAAAACTGATAATAATTGTCATGTACATCACATGCTAAACAACCTTGTATATTTGATTAATAACTTAATGAATCTTATTAGCAAAATTAAAGTATCTCAAAATTTCAAGTTCTCTTGACAGCAATCATTACCAATTTCGAGGCAATCTTGGGAAAAAGTTGCTATGGATTTTATTTTTGGCTTGTCAAAATTAGTAAATAGCAATGATATTGACAGGTTTAGCAAACAAGCTCATTTCATTTCAATGAAGAAGTCCATCAAGTCTCAACATATAGCTAGAATATTTATTCAACAAAGCATTAAGTATCGTGGGTTACCACGATCCATCGTGGATGATAGAGATCCACGAACAAGTAATCTCTTTTGATAAGCTCTTTTTAAAAATTTGGATATAAAGCTTATTTTTTCTTTCCTTTATCATTCTCAAATAGATGGCCAAAGTGAGATGGCCAATCTAACAATGTTGGATATACTGAAATGCTATTGCTATGAAGTCAACCAATAATGGGAAAAGTATTTACGTTTGGTAGAATATGTCTATAACAATACAGTTCATACTTCTACAAGTAAAGCACCATTTGAGATCATATATGGAAAACCATTCTTACTATCTATTCTCAAAACAAAGCATTAGATATTTCATACTGATGAATTCGTGTGTGATATGGATATAGGTTTTGCCCAAGTTAGATAAGCTATCAAAAGATCTCAAGAAAAACAAAAGAAAGCAGCATATAAGCATCAAAGGCACTTGATTTTACAAAAAGAAGACTAGGTGTGGCTGAAATTTGACAAAGCTCATCTAAGAAGCTTTAACAAGCTTTCATTCCAAGTCACTAAGATGGCAATAAGAAATTATAGACAATTTCAAGTCATTGAAAAGATTAATAATGTTTTTTATGCATTACAACTTCTAGAGCATTAGAGAATTTAGAATGCTTTTCATATCTATCTCTTGAAGGGCTTGCACCAATTGAAACTTGTAATTGAGAATCCACCTGAAGTAGACGAACATGAGAGATACTTCAATCGGTGCAAATAATCTTTCATATGACTTGGAAACGAGGAAGAAACATTTTTAGAAAAGTCATTTTGAAATTTAAAAATTACGTTCATTTAGATTTTAAATGGATGCTACAAGAATATTTTAAAAACTCTCTAGAAATACTTGCAGCTTATGAAGAAGATATAGGATCAAAAATACTTTAAGCAATATCGGACGTTGTGGTGTCGAGAACCATAAGGATATGTTTGTACTCGATCTCGGGAGGTGTCTCCATGTTGAGCAAGGAACGAAGGCAAGAAGAAGAGGAGCAAGAAGATGTAGAGGATCCCGAAGATCCAAGATTTCCACCGGAAAGGGAACCTGTAGTAAAGAACAATAGATAGAGTGAATTGAAGAATTCGAAACTCAACTTTGGGAGAGAAGCCACTAGCTCCGTGCATCCATGCCAGAAGGAATACAAAGGCCTCGTCACTAAGTCGTGGTTGAATCTCCGAGGTTCCAATTTAGGTAGTATCTGAAGATCTTGGGGATCAGTAGAAGAGATGACTGGTCAAAGACAGCCACCCCAAGAAAGTAGAGGATGGGTGAAGAACTTCATGTGGAGTAGGTTCCCCCTCTGAGGTGGGAGGTGGAGGGGCCCTCGTTGAAGTCGAAGAAGGTATCTGGGGTGCCGAAGAGGTCCCAGAGGTAGCCTCTCGAACTTGAGTAGTGGAGGGTGGGGAAGGCTGGGGCTTAGAATGAGCAAGAGGTGGGCAACAGTCGCTGTCTCTCAGTGGAGCGGATTGGGTAGCCGAAGAAGAGGAAGGAGTCGAGTAGCCATTGTCTCTCAAAGAAGCAAACTGACGAGGAGACGGTATCAAAGAATCACTGTCTCTCGACGGAGCGGACTGCAAATCCGTAGGTCGTGGACGCCACTGTAACCGAAAATAAGTGGGAGAAAACTACCGCTGGCATTGCGACGATCTCCAGGAGGTCGTAGTGCCAATCGATCCTCCATGTGCTCGAAAGGACTTAGTGCGCATCGGATGCGTCTTATTGCCTTGAGCATAGTACTCTGATAGCCGATGTAGTACGATCTCTGTGGCCCAGAAAGGAGAGGTGGCACAAGGAGTGCTTGGTGGAAGACACATATACTCCGGGGGGGGTGGGGAGTAAAGGTCGAAGTCGGCAAGTATCGATGGTGTGTTCGGTGATGCCACAGTGGAGCACCTAGTAGTCTGGTCATCTATTGGTAAAGAAGCCATGGATACCAGTGTGCCTTGCTCAAGAAGGAAGAGGTCAGCCACCATGAACCATAAACCGCAATGTCCGCCTCAAAGGGTGTGAGGGCAGTGTGAAAGCACAAACTGCAATGTCTGCCTCAAGGGGTGGGAGGGTAGTGGAAGGACTGGAAGTGATCTGCCAATGGGAGGAGGATGCGACCAATAGTAAGAGGTTGCAACCAGTAGAAAAACGCAGGTGAGGAGAGAGAAATACTAAAAACGTAGGCATCAGGAGAAAAAGACTAAAAACGCAGGCATCAGGAGAGAGAAAGACTAAAAAATGCAGGCAGTATAGTCCAACCTGCAGGAGAGAGACTAAAAACACTTGCAGCAAGACTGTGATGACGTGGCAGACTATACAGTAGTAGGTCTACACAGGAACAGTAGTCGCCTGGCTGGAATCAGCTCCAAACTGTGTGAAGAGGGCTGGAAATCAGCACCAACTGATGGAGACAACAATGGACAACTTCGGCTGAGATGGCCTCCGCGAACAAGGTGTGGGCTGCAAGCTGAAACACCTAAAATCTGCAAAAACGAGATTTTAATGTAGCGGAAAAAGAAGAGAAGTGGATGCCGAACTCGCCACCGGTCTATGCCTTCACTGGAGTGGAGGATCTTTGCCATGTCAAAAGATGACGGGCCAGCGAGACAATAGGGTTGGCGGGGAGGAACACGGAGTGAACTTGGCAAACATGGAGAGAAGAGAAGAGAAGAGAAGAGAAGAGAAGAGAAGAGAAGAGAGAAGAAACTCTGATGAATGGAATGATGGAGTTTTGAATCATGGAGTGAATGTGATACAAGGGAATAGGGGTGCCGTAGCACAAGGAAGATGATGAAGATAGCCACGAACCAGGAACCGCAATGTCCTCTTGAAGGGGGGTGAGGGTAGTAGAGAGGCTAGAGAGAAGAGGTGATGGACTGAATGAATCAGCCATGAGGAATGAATGAGAGAGTGGCCTATAAATAGGCATAGTTAGTCTAGGATGGCGCCCCTTTTTGGGGATATAAACCCTAAACGCAAAATGTAGAAACGCAAAAACACAAACTGCGGGTGAAGGGTGAAGGGTTTCTCAACATTAGGTACTAGGTGTCCGTGGTTTGTTTCAATAAATTCCTGTGAAGGGGGAGAGGCTGGTTCTCCTCTTAATGGTGTCGACTCTTTTCTCCCTCTCTCTCTCTCTCTCTCTCTCTCTCTCTCTCTTCTAATTTTGATAGTGATAATTGATTAAGTTGGTTAAGTTTAAAGTACTCTCATTCTCACGCTCTTTTCCGTGCTTATAAGTGTTGCCGCTTGATCAGACATGACAATGTAGTTATCTTCAAAGCTTTGGCTCCGCTTCATCAACTTTGTTTACGTAGCATGATTTTGTGCTTCATCATTATCTTCTATGTTTAGTGAGTTTCTTTTCTCTCTTAGTGTTTGTTGTACACATTGTGTTTCTCCCTACAAACCCTCATGTCTCTCTAGTTTGCTTTCACAGTAGTCATTTCTTGATACGATATTAGAGCATATCTCATTTTCTTGATTCCATGCTTGTGAGAGATGAGAGAATGCACAGAGATCGAAGCTTAAGCTTAGTTGCAAGTACCATTAACAATCAAGAGAGTGGGTGAGTGTGATAGCATGATACCCAATGCAATAATCTAAAGAGTGTAAGATGCAAGTACAAAGTATAACCCTTAAATCTTAGGGTTGCAAGAGTGTGTTTACACTCGAAAGGTATAAAACACGATAAGTGCCCAAATTGTGTAACATAGGTACATAAAATGAAGAGAAATAAATATGGGGGAAAAAACCTCTTATAAGGAGAGTAAAAAGTGCCCTAGTGTCTTACTGAGGATCACCGACACTCATTTGTGAGCATAGGCGTGAGTCAAACCCAACAAACCCCCCTTGAGTGAAGAGTGATCAAAATACAAGGATTTTTCACCAAATGAGATAAATTTAAAGCATTGTGGAATGCTTCAAATTTATCACGAGGAAGAGCTTTGGCGTAGATATCTACCACATTGCTGGTGGTAGGACAATAGACAAGGCTGATATTACCTACATGTGGCTGCTCTCTGACAAAGTGATAGTGGATCTTGATGTGTTTCGTGGATGCATGAAACATTGGGTTCCGTGCCACTGCAATGGTACTCCGACTGTCAGTAAACAAAGGAGTAGGCTTCGTGGCAGATACATCCAAATCAGGCAACAAGCACCTAAGCTATACGCATTCAACTGTGGTAGTGAAAGCTGCCTTGTATTTAGCTTCACATGATGTTGTGGCAACAATGGATTGTTTCTTACGAAGCCAAGAGATGCAAGATGAGCCAAGAAAGAAACAATTACCACTAGTGGAGTGACGAGAATCATAATCACTAGCCCAATCAGAATCACTATCAGCATGTAAGTGCAGTGGTTCCCCCTTGGCATAAAGCAATCCAAGAGTCCTAGTATCCTGCAAGTAACGAAAAACACGCTTGACAACTTGCCAATGTGACATGTATGGCTGATGCATATATCTTCTCAGGGCTGAAATTGCAAACTGAATGTCTAGCCTTGTGTTGCATAAGTAAATGAGACATCCAACTATTGGAGTATACATATGGATACAAAATAAGTCACTATCATCATGTAAGGATAGCTTTAGTCTAGGTTCCATTGGTGTACCAATTGGCTTGCAATCTTGTACACCAAACCTCTCAAGAAGTTTATCAATGTATCTAGATTGTGATAATCCAATGCCTCTAGCAGCATGAATGAACTGAATGTCCAAGTAATAGTGCAAAGGCCCCAAATCTAGCATCTCAAAAGTTTGCTGCAAATTTTGTTTGAATGCTGAAATTTGATCAGCATGTGTCCTTGTAAGTAAAAGATCATCAACATAAAGACCTATAACTAGCGAGGATTCCCCCCTCTTTACATATGTAAAGTATAGACTCTGATGAGCTGTTTATGAACCCTTGGCTGAGTAAAAAGGCATCAATCTTTGCATACCAAGCTCGAGGAGCTTGCTTCAAACCATATAGAGCTTTTTTTAGCTTGCACACCAAGTGTTCAGATCGCGCAACTGCAAAACCAATGGCTGTTGTACATACACTTCTTCTTGAAGTTCCCCATGTAAACATGTAGTCTTTATATCAAGCTGGTGCATAGTCCATCCATTATGGGCAGCCACAGCAACCATAGACCTAAGGGTAGTCATGCGGAATGTAGGAGCGGATATCTCCTCACAGTCAATGCCTTTCTTCTGTGTGTAGCCTTTAGCTACAAACGTGGCCTTATATTTATCGATGGATCTATTCGCATTTCTTTTTAGCTTGTAGACCCACTCTGTACCAATGGCTTTCTTTCCAATAGGCAAAGACACTAAATCCCATGTTTGATTCTTTATGATAGAATCAAACTTAGCTTGCATTGTTGCCATCCTCGAAACATTCAGGCTCCTCATCATTAAGTGTATCTACTGCCACGACAAACTCCATGGTATGTGGACCATCATGCATACAAGCTTGCCTTCTAGTATGACTAGCAATAGGAGCATCGAAGTGACTATCTTCCATAGTCTAGAAGTAACATTTAGGCATGTGCCTAGCTTCCTGATTGTGTATAAGCTCTTGCTGAATTTCAAAGTCAGCATCTTGTTGTATATTCAAATCAGCCATAGGCTGATTTTTTGCAATATCCAATGGAGGAGCTGGCTGAACATTAAGTCCACTTGTTGAAGCTCCAGTTGTATCACCAAAAGAAATGGATAGCAGCCCTTCAAATACATCGTTGGCAGCCTGATATGTATCAAAACCAGCAAGGTATATTTCGGATTTTTCATTAAAAACCATATCCCTATTGACAAATACCTTCTTAGAGACATGATGATATAATCTATATCCTTTGCTCTCACTATTGTACCCCATAAAAATCCATTTAATAGCCTTGTTATCCAACTTATTTCTGAGTACCTTGGGAATGTGTGCATTTGCAAGACACCCAAAAGTACAGAAATATCCAATAGAAGGTTTCGAGCTGTTCCAAGCCTCAAAAGGCATGCCATTCTTTAATGCCTTGGTGGGGCACTTGTTCAAAATATGGCAAGTAGACCTAACTACTTTAATCCAAAAACTGTGGCAAAAGCTCTTTGCTTTAAGCATACATTTGGCCATCTCCATGAGTGACCGATTCTTTCTCTGTGCAAACCCATTTTGCTATGGAGTATAAGCAATAGTGTACTAATGGACAATGGCTTTCTGCTTCAAAAAAGAATTCAACATAGAAGATATGTATTCCCTCCCTTGGTCTGAACAGAGAGTCTTAACCCTGTAGCTAGATTGATTTTTAGTAACTGCTACAAAAGCCAAAAAGGCATCATATACTTCAGATGTTTGCACCAAAGAATAGACCTAGCAAAAATGAGTAAAGTCATCAATGAAAGTGACAAAATAGTAACAGTCACCCAATGACTTTGTCTGCACAGGGCCATATACATTTGAGTGCACAATTTGTAATTTGGTAGTTGCTCTAAAAGTAACATCACAAGAAAATGAAAACCGATGCATTTTTTCAAAAATGCATCCCTTGCATATATGCTCAAGAGGTCTCTCCAAGAGAGGTAAATCACCAAGCATCTGTGTACGTTGCATAAGCATTAAGTTGCCATAGTTTACATGCCCCATGCGAGCATACCATAACTTTGTCTATGGCATAGTAGGAGTGAGAGTAGACGCTAGATAGATTGGCTAATTAATTGAATAAGCATTTAACTCATATAACCCATGGTATAAAGTGCTAGTCAAAACCAAAGTCATATGTTCCTTATCTTTGACCATATATTTGTCATCATCAAAGGTGACTTGCAAACCACACTTTGTCGAAGAAGAAATAGATAACAAATTCTTCTTTATGCTCGGCACAAATAAGGCATTTTGCAAGCGAAGAATAGAGCTATCAATGGCTGTTAATATAATCTTCCCAATGCCTCTAACAGGGTATGGTGCATTGTTGGCACACTGTACAGACTTGCCAACATGGATTGTAATAATGAAAGAAAACAAATCCCTACGGGATGTGATATGCCTAGAAGCACCATTATCAAAAAACCATGTGCGCACATCCTCAATAGAGCTAGATGCTCTATCAACCCAAGAAGAGTCGTAATTGCATGTGTAAAAACAATAGTCCTGGTCTGCGACAAAAGACGCGGACTTAGTAGTAGTGGAAGGTGCATCAGAAATAAACAGCCCTGACTCCTTCTTCTCCTTGGCTATGTGCTTTCTTGCTACTCTGTAAAGCACTTGATGTTTCAGAGCTCTGCAGAGCATTTTTAGCTTGTATGCCCTTGCTCTTTTGCCTTGCCACGAAAGCCTGCTCAAAGGCTATAACATCCACACCACTGTCCTTTCTTGTTTGCTCTTCCTCTAAGAGTAAAATGACCGACTGAACGAAAGTAAATGGATATGAGGAAATCCTCATGGTGAGGTTCAAGGCCGTATAAGAGGCCAAATATGAGGGCGGCAATGAATTCAAAGTAGTAGATATCAAGTGCACATCTGAGTAATACTTATCTACATTCATAAGCTACTCACGCAACTCTTGTATTTTATTTAGATGATCTTACATAGAATCACTCTCATCCATCTTTATAGTCTCAAGCTATTTCTTCAAGAAAGAGATGGGTGTGCAGTGTAGTATGCTGTATAGGAATGCAGAAATATACACGGGTGCAGAGAAAATATTTGCGTATGTCCTCTTCTACGATATCACCTCACATGCACACCTTGAGGACAGCAAGGCCTCATCACAATTCGATCTCCACGAATTGCAAAGAGTACCTGTGAATGATTGAGAGTGTGCCACAAATTGGCTATAAATAGCCAAGGAAAAATAGTACCCAGCACCAGGTCGGCTGCAATAAATGCAGTCGACTGCATAAAATAATGCTAAAAAACTATCCGACTGATTAGCCTCTGTCCGATTGAATAGTTTGTTGTCATGTGGCATGTGCGACAGCTGATGTGGCACTTGCTCTACTGATGTAGCACTCTAGCCGTACTATTTTGCAAACTGCTGTCCAAGAAATGACTCTCTAACACCCCCTCTCAGATCCTTGATAGGTCAAAAAATTGAGGCATCTAGTATGTATTCGAAGAAGAGCTTGGGAAGCGCCTTTGTGAACAAATCTGCAAGATTATCCTCCGTCTTGTAGTACTCCACATCAATGGTCCTATCCAGAAGCTTGTCATGAATGAAGTGATACTGGATCTCAATGTGCTTCGTACGGGCATGGAATACAGGATTCTGTACCAAGGCAATGTAACTCTCATTGTCGTGACGCAGAACAGTATGACGAGTCTGGGGGTAACCAAGCTCCTCCAACAATTGACGAAGCCACACAACCTCACATGTGGTGGAAGACCCGGCCCAATACTCCGCCTTAGTAGAAGAAAGGGCTATTGTGGGCTGCTTCTTGCTACTCCAAGAGATAACACTTGTACCCAAGGTAAAACAGTAGCATGTAGTAGACCGTTGATGGTCCACATCGCGAGCCCAATTGAAGTCGCTCCAACCTGCACGAACAAGATCTGAAGCATCTGTACCTATTGGATAAGAAATCCCTAAGTCAGAGGTCCCTCTCAAATATCGAAGAATCCTTAGGGTAGCCTGCCAATGCACATGTTGGGGTTCACTCATGAACCCCGCTAAAAGACCCACAGCAAAACAAAGATCAACACAAGTGTTGAGTAGCCAAATCAAGGATCCAATTAATTGACGGTAGCGGGAAGCATCCGTCAAGGAAGAATCTGAGTGTGAAGTGGCCTTCCAGTTTGGATCTATAGGAGTAGAAATGGTCTGACAAGTCTCCATCTCAAAAGTCACCAAGAGCTCCTGAGAGATGAAAATTCCCCTTTGAGACTGATAAATATCGTGACCCAAGAAGAAATGAAGAAGCCCCAAATCCGTCATCTTAAATATCTGATGTAAAGTTGTCTTGGTCTCTTGGACCTTTTGTGCCTGGTCACCTGTAAGAATGAAATCATCAACATACAAGACGAACAACACACGACCAGCCTCAGAAGTGTGCACATAAAGCTGCGGATCGGCCTTGGAGCGCTAATATCCCAACTTTGACTAAAGAAAGGAGTTAATCTTCTCGCTCCATGCACAGGAGCCTGCTTGAGGCCATACAAGGTCTTCTTCAACCTGTAAACTTTCCCATCTGAGGATCCAAAGCCAGGAGGCTACTCTACATAGATCTCCTCTTGCAAGTCACCATTCAGAAAGGCCGACTTTGTATCCAACTGACAGACATGCCATCTCCTATGGCTAGCCAAGGCAAGAACAACTCGAATAGTCGCCATACGAGCAATGGGGGGCAAAAGTATCATGGAAGTCAATGCCTAGACGCTGAGCAAAACCTTTAGCAATAAGGTGAGCCTTGTGCTTGTCCAAAGAACCATTGCTAAGGTACTTGGTCTTGAAGACCCACTTGATGCCAATCACCTTCTTATGAGAGGGACGAGGCACAAGGGACCAAGTGCCATTCCTCTCAATAGCCTCCAACTCAGCTTCCATAGCTGTCCGCCAATGGTCAGTTAGACTGCAAAGCCTCCTTCGCAGAAGCGGGCTCTCGACCCTGCATAATACGGGTCATCAAATAATAGTTAGAGCAAACAAGCTCCGTAAATGTGCTTGATTCCTTCGTGACCTCCACAGTCCATTTGGCCGTTCCCACTTCTCACGGACCCCCTCGATCCTTGAATCTCGGAGTGTGTCACGGGCCCAACGAGGAGGGCAGTACCTCTTCCCATTGCTCTCCATCTGCTGAAGACTCGAGTACATCCATTGGCAGAAGCTCCACTAGGGGGGGCGGTGTAAAGGAAGACTCTGAATCAGAAGAAATCTCCATCAAGAGGCTCTGGCTTCAAAGGAACTGTCTCGAGAGCAAGGACGGGGTGCTCCTCATCCCCCTATGTGGTCGGAACTTCCATGATTTTCACATCTCGGCTCGTGTAGACATCCTCCTGATGGGATCAAATAGACGATAACCTTGGAACTGGGAGATGTAGCAAACAAAAACATATCGTCGGAGAGCCATCTCGAACTTGTCACACTGTATCTTCAGGATGCGCACATAGGGGTCACACCCAAAGATTCGGAAATAAGAGACATCAGGCTTAGTCCCAAAGTAAGTCTAAAAAGGTGTCATCCTGTTAACGGCTGAAGTGGGAGATCGATTGAGGATTTGAACGGCGGTAGCCATTGCCTCGGCCCACAGAAATTGAGGTGTCTGTTGGTGCTCCATTATGGTGCGCGCCATCTCAATCACACTGCGGTTCTTCCGCTCAAAAATGCCATTCTCTTGAGGAGTGTTGGTGTTAGCAAACTCTTGGTGAATGCCCTTGTCTGCACAAAAATGAGCAAACTCATTAGACACAAATTCACCACCCTTGTCGGAGTGCAAGGTCTTCAATTGCCGGCCAAACCGGTTCTCCTCAAAGAGAAGCCAATCCTTGAAGTGGGAGAAAGCCTCTGACTTCAATGTAAAGAAATAGGCACATGCCATTCTGCTGTAGTCATCTACGATCAACATGAAGTACAAGCTCCGCTTCAGGGACTCGGTCCTTATCGGGCCACAAAGATCCGTAGATACAAGCTCCATAGGTGAAGTAGACCGCCATGAAGCTTTGTTGGGAATCACATCCCGATGCAGTTTTCCATGAATGTAGGGGACACATAGCTGATGGCTCACCACTATGTCCGGCAAACCTCGGACAAATAATCCTCGCGACACCTTTCGAAGCTACCTTATAGTTCAGGTGCCTAAACCAAGTATGCCATAGCTTAGACTGTGTCTGAGAGGTAAGAAGAAGAGAGGTAAGATCTATGGAAGACTTCAATTTGTAGATGCCGTTCTCCTCATATCTTGAAGAAAGAACCTTCCTCGATCCACGATCAAGAACTCGAATAGCATCATTCTCAAACTCCACCAAGAGACCAAGAGAACAAATCTTATGGACCGAAAGCAAATGATATCCCAAGCCTGGCACATTCAACACCTCGGAAGTGTGGGTACCACCTCGTCCATTTGGAATTAGCTGTATCTCACCCTGTGCAACAATAGACACAGAAGAGCTCTCTCCAATGAGAATTTGCCCATGCGAATGTCTCAAATGGGCAACACCAATAGGAGAAGAGTTACGTGCCGTGAGGCACCACTGTCCACGATTCACTCTCTAGCTTGGGGAGTTGTCATCACAGCATCATACGTCTTTGGCGTAGAGTCCTCAATGACCGCTAAGTGTAGAAATGCAACTGATGAGGGTGCAGCCATTGTTGCAGAATCCTTCGGGTCCTTCTTGGTGTCCTTCTTGTCCTTGTTGGGGAAATCCTTCTTTCAATGACCGGTCTTACCACAAATATGGCGTCGATTCCTTCTCCTTGTCCTTCTTGGATTTGTTGTCCTCATTTTTCTTCTTTTGGTCCTTCCCCTTCTTTTGAGAGGCTTGACCAACCAAAGCCTCCGATTTCGAAGCATTCTGTCCCTTAAACTGTTTCTCTTGGTCCAAGATCATAGGAACCAGCTCTTTCCACCGAAGAACCGACTCCCGTCTGGATGCAATAAGAGTGGAATAAAAGATACCGAATCGTGGCGGCAACTGGGACAATAAAGTGATCGCCATATCTTTGGAGGAAATAGGCTTCCCTACATTTTGAACCTGCATCTAAAGCTGTCGAAGCTTGTTGATGTGTTTTCGAAGCGAAGAAGACTTATTCACGGAGAAGGTCCGCATATGCATTTGCAAAGAAACACTCTTCATCAGGGTCATCCGATTATACATCTGGTCAAGCTCCAGTCATATCTCTCAAGCCACCATCAAGTGCTCGATGTGAGCTATCATGGCATTCAGTTCATCCCAATGAGACAGGGCCTTGGTCAACTCCGCACGGGCATTGGAAGAGAGTTTGGACTCATCTCTCACAAAAAATCCTAATTTCCTCCCTGGGGCCCCCGTGGTCAACGTAAATCATCACTCAACTCTCTTCGTGGACTACCCCCCTCTGTCACCTTTTTTCTTCGTTAGTCCGGTAGAAGCTCACGTGTAGCCACCACCAAGACAGCATCATTCTCCAGTTTGGCAGTCGTCATGCAACCATCGATAGCCTCTTTTTCACTCTCTCCCTCTGATGGGACAACCTCGGACACCTTGCTTTACTCTCTTTGTCTTTGACAGAAAAAGATGACAATTTATCTTTCTTTCTTATTCTTCGTCAATCGACAAAGATAATAATCTCTCTCTCTCTCTCTCTCTCTCTCTCTCTCTCTCTTTTCGTGAAGATAATTCATTTAAGAAGTAAATATTTACATCAGACCATCAAGTCAACAAAGAAAAAACAGACACAAATGAAAGTCTACCAAGACTGTAACATAGGAATAACACACAGATAGGACAGTTGGTGTGGAGCGAACAATATCCAGCCAGGGAGTAGCAATGTCAAGAAGAACCAGATCAGCTGATACCATAGAGGAGATTTGCCATAACACTAAACCACGAACACGGGCCACATGACCATGGTTGCCCAATGCTGAATCAAAAAGAAAGGCATTCCAAGTATGCCAAATATGTCACTGTGCTATCCATCTAAGGAAATGGAAGTGGTAGGAATAATCTGGATGCAAAGTAGACTTAGAGGTTGCCTTTCGCATAATCCACAAACGAGTTGATATCCGGTGTTGAGTCGCCGAGGACCACACATGAGAAACAAAACTCCAAATCTGTGGAGTACCTGTAAGAGTGCGCAACGAAAGAAGAACACGAGCACAGAGGAGGAGAGAGAGAGAGCAGAAAATGAAGGAAGAAAATCTGCACTGACTGTAATGAATGCTGAATACAAAAGTATGGACTGATCAGTCCCTGCACGCAGCCCGAAGCGTCAATGAGGGCACCAGATCAGGCTGATGATGACGGCAGCACCGAAGACGAAGGAAGATGACGGAGTCGGAGTGTGCACCTGCCAAAGAAGTAGGGAAGATGATAATACAACTGACTGCCAAGTGGGAAATGGCTATAAATAGCCAAAAAACCCAAAAACTGGCCGACCTGAAATTTGAGGCCATAAATATGTCCGACCAGCATTTAATGCTGATCCGACCAGCATTTAATGCTGGTAAAAATGCGAGGAATGCTCAGAAAAATCCCGGAAAGGGTGGACAATGTCCGGTAGGTGAGGCAGGTTGAAGAATGCAGAAACTGCCCCGGGAAATGCACATAAAATCCCGACTGGAGGAGAAAATGCACTAAAATGCAATAAACTGAGTGCTCTAGAATGAGCTACCTCCTCCGTCAAAACAAGTGATAGACAAGTCAGAGCTCCTAAAGTCCTCATCTGACTCAGACTGAGGCTCACAGGCAGGAGATGATAAGGCATGACAAACATGACTGCTAACACCCCTCTCAGATCCTGGATGTGGCTGAAGGCCAAGGGAGAAACGGATCCTGGGGTGGCAAGAGAAATGCCAAGGTCGATGAAGTTCGTCGATGTAGACTGCTGTTGAAGGACCTCCTCACGATCCTGGAAACCCCCCTCTAAAACACTAGGAGCCAGGGAATCCACAGCCGCATCACCGAGATCGTCCCCCTCTGAAAGGGATGGGAGGTACGAGGGAACCACCGGAGGAGAGGGTGGGGGATGGGAAGGAACCTGTGGAATAGAAGGTGCACAAGCGGGAACGGGTGTAGCAATAGACTGCCTCGGAGGACCCTGCATCAAAGAAGGGGAATGGAGCCTGTAAAGCCCGCTCTCCTGCCAACCTGTAGATAAGACAACTCCTGTAAGAGAATCCTTAATAACAACGGCATGCTCGGTGAAGATCACGCGTGTGCCAAGCCTTGTAAGGCCATAAACTGAGAGGAGGGGAAGGCCCAAATCCGGAACATGTAGAGCCTGTGAAAAGGAGCTCGAAGGTCGGTCGGTAAACAAAGGCAATGTGCCAACACCATTGATAGGCACCGATAAAATGTCACCAACAGTAATTGAACCCTCTGATGGACGGAGATCCTATAACAAATCACCTCGGGGAGTCATATGACTCGAAGCACCACTGTCCACTAACCAAGGCTGCGTAGAAGACTCTGCAGCCACGGAAGAAGGATCCTCCTCCAAAGCATGGATATGAAGGAACACTGACTCATGGGTAACAGCTGGTGTAGAGGTAGAAGAAGGCTCCGATGTAGATCCACCCGTCGCTCCCGGACGAAGGTGAGGGTACTTCTTCCAACATTTTTTCTCGGGATGTGTCCCTTTCCCACAGTGTGGGCACTTCGGTCTCTCTGAATCTGACTCAGAGCTTGAAGAACTGTCCTTCTTCGTAGCCTTTGACTTCGTCGTCTTCTTCTTTTGTCCTCTCGAACCTGCAACAAAGGCTCTAGTGGAGTCGGATCCACTAGCACTGATCTCTTTGAGTCGCTTGTCATGCTCCAAGACAAGCGGGGATAGCTCCTCCCATAGAAGCTTCTCACGGGTCCTCGATGTAAGAAGGCTGGTGTAGAAGACATCAAACCGAGGCGATGGCAGCTGAGTCAAAAGAATCATAGCCATGTCTTCAGAAGATATCGTCCGACCGAGGGATGCAAGCTCATCCCTCATATCTTGTAATCTGTTGATGTGGTCCTTCAAGGAAGGACTATCATCAATAGCGAGCATCTGCAACTTCTTTTCGAGAGATATCCGGTGGGCAAACATCTTCTGATGGTAGAGAGACGCGAGCTTTCTCCACACCTCTGCTGCAGTCTTCAAATTGTGAACATGAACAAGGACAGAATCCTGCAAACTTAGAAAGAGGAAAGATCTGGCTCTAGAATTGAGCTGATCCCATAAGGCTGCACGATCCATAGATGTCCCATTTGCGGGATCCACCTTAGGCCGGGGAATAGGAACAGAAACAAGCTCCCAAAGATCAAAGGAGTCCAAGATACACTCCACCTTGCAGGACCACAGAGAAAAGTTGGAGCCATCCAACCGGTCCTCTTTGGGCAGCTGAGGAAGTACGGGTACCTGTACAGGGGGTACCAAAGGCTGCATCTTCGGCCCGTTGGAAGGGGATTGCCGAGATACATGAATAGAAGGGGGACGGGAAAGAGGAATAGACTCCGGATAACGGTCCTCGTGATAGAAATCACGCCTCTGTTCAGATGAGTGTCGAGACAAAAGCTCGTCATCTAGGTCATCAAAGCCCGTAAACTGATGAGAAGGCATTTTCCAATCTGCAAAACAACAAACACCAAAGAAAACTGTGCCGATAGCCGAAGTAGGACCAGCAGTCTCGTCACCAACCACCAAAACACAGGCTCTGATAGCCTACAAACACCTGGAGCTGCAAAACGCAAGGATATCTGATGAAGATCACTAGAACAGAAGCCGCCAGCACCAAAACACAGCCTGGGAGTGGGTCGCCAGCAGGAGATGAGCCACCAGGAGTGTAAACGACCACCAGATCTGCAAAACGCAGCTTGATGATGCGTCGCCCAGCTGAAAGAGGGGCCGCCTGTTGGAAAATGCAAGCAGGAGGAGTCGTTTGATGATGTGGCAGCCTCGGGAGTAGTCTTCTGCAGCAAACGCAAGAAGAAATGGCCACTGGAGGGGCCGCCTGGGCAGTTGGAGATGAGGCGACAGCAGCAGAAGAGGGGTGAGGTATCTCTCCACAAGGTTAGGTCCTCCGTGCTCTCAATCAGGCGATGATACCATGTAAGAGTGCGAAACGGAAGAAGAATACGAGCACAGAGGAGGAGAGAGAGAGAGCAGAAAATGAAGGAAGAAAATCTGCACTGACTGTATTGAATGCTGAATACAAAACTGTGGACTGATCAGTCCTTGCACGCAGCCTGAAGCGTCAGTGAGGGCACCGGATCAGGCTGATGATGACGGCAGCAGCGAAGACGGAGGAAGATGATGGAGTCGGAGTGTGCACCTGCCAACGAAGGAGGGAAGATGATAATACAACTGATTGCCAAGTGGGAAATGGCTATAAATAGCCAAAAAACCCAAAAACTGGCCGACCTGAAATTTGAGGCCATAAATATGTCCGACCAGCATTTAATGCTGATCCGGCCAGCATTTAATGCTGGTAAAAATGCCAGGAATGCTGAGAAAAATCCC
This sequence comes from Lygodium microphyllum, assembly GCF_053477565.2. NCBI lineage: Eukaryota > Viridiplantae > Streptophyta > Polypodiopsida > Schizaeales > Lygodiaceae > Lygodium > Lygodium microphyllum. The sequence goes on along the minus strand of NC_141158.1, from coordinate 17,465,924 downwards.
GGAAAGGGTGGACAATGTCCGGTAGGTGAGGCAGGCTGAATAATGCAGAAACTGCCCCGGGAAATGCACATAAAATCCCGATTGGAGGAGAAAATGCACTAAAATGCAATAAACTGAGTGCTCTAGAATGAGCTACCTCCTCCGTCAAAACAAGTGGTAGACAAGTCAGAGCTCCTAAAGTCCTCATCTGACTCAGATTGAGGCTCACAGGCAGGAGATGACAAGGCATGACAAACATGACTACTAACAGTACCAAGGTAAGAGATAAAGAGATAAAGCAATGTCTCATCACATGTAGTGCAAAATATGTTGTGAATAAAGGCCCTCGTGCCTTTTAAATGCGCTCCGGTATGAACACACCCTTTGCACTTGTACTTTCATTCATATATATATATATATATATATATATATATATATATATATATATATATATATATATATCTAAGGAGGTACACACTCGTCATAGTACCCACAAATCGTGCTCACTTGCTACTCTACACTATCACTCTCTTTCACTCTCTCTCCTACTAGCAAGCACTTAGTGCCTCGATCCATGCACTCCCCGTCACTACAAACTGGTATTAGAGCACAGATTTCACGAGCTTCCCAAGACCATGGCACAAGCTGCTCGAGCCACAAGGCTCGTTCAGCATAGGTTGTGCTGAAGACTTGCAGTCGGGTGACACGGCAGCAGTCAGGTGACCAGTAGGCGTGTGGTAGTGGTGCAACGGGCTGGGCGAGCAGGCAACGGCCTGATGACCAGGCAAAACCCTCAAGCAAGGGAGCAGGAGTTCAGCATCCCGTTGCAGTGCGACAACAGCAGCCAGCAGGGCGACTGGCAACTAGGCCTCAGATGGGGCGACCAGCGGGGTGTGCGATAGACGGGACCAGCAAGGCTCACGGGCACGTGACTTACAGGTCAACGGATGTGTCATCCAATTTATTTTCCCTTCAAATTTTCTGAAATTCCTCTTCCCCTACCGAGGGTTCACACGTGGAGGCATAGCTTCCAATTTTTTAGCCCCAGAAATTTGGGGCTTTTCCAAATTGAGTGTTGTTCATGCAAAATTGAGGCATCTGCGTCAGAAATTGCAGACATTGTGCGCATTTGAATTGGGGATTTCACCAAAATTATTGAAATTTTGCTCATTTGAGTGAAATTTCTCAACATTGGACCCATAAAGTTTGGGACTTTTATCGTATTGGTGAAATTTTGTTCAGCTGAGTTAGATTGGCTGACATTGGTATCCATTTGGACCCGAGAAATTTGGGGCTTTTGCAAAATCTTGTGAAATTTACTAATTTTTCTTGTTTTATGCTTTTGGGAACATGTATTAATGCAATTGGAACAGATTGGTCAGTGAAATTTGGGGTTTTTGCTGAAATTGCTCTATTTTGGCAAAATTGGCCTATTCTATGCATGTCAGAGACAGTTCAGATGTATGGTTAATGCTTTGAGCACAAAAAAATTTTGGGCTTTTGACCGTGCGTGTCAAATTTTATGCCTGTGGGTACATGTACAACAGCAATTGCAGCTAAAATCGGGACTTCTCATGTAATGTGATGTATTTGCCCTTGGAACAGCTGTAATCAGCCGTGGAATAGTGTAGCACATGGTTTGGTGCTTCTGAAAATTTACTTATAGATCTGAAATTTCTGCTTCTGTGTGGTTTTTTTAGTGCTGGTTGGGACTTGCTTGTACCTTGGTCACTTGTGTGACAGCTTGGGCCTGCATTTGCTGGAATTTTTTGTCACATTTGGGCTGAAGATCATGGCTGGCAGCAATGACAGCACTAATCTCATGCACATAAAGAAGCTTGAAGAAGCACATAACTTTGCAGTTTGGCAAAAACAGTGCTACAATATCCTATTGCAAAAGAAGCATGCAAAGCCGATTAAGATAAAAGGGGCAAAACCCACACATATGAAACAGGAAGATTGGGATGAGTTAAATGAGCTTGCACGCTCACCAATCGAGCAATCGATTTTTGATGCCTTGTTGTTTAACATTGAAGGTTTGGATTTTGCATATGCTATTTGGACTTAATTAGAAGAATTGTATGCACAGAAGAGTGCTGCAAGCAAAGTGTATTTGCTGAAAAAGCTTATGGATTTGCGTATGAAAGAGGGTACATCAATGTCTATTCACTTGAGTGAGTTTAACTCAATTTTCAGCTAGCTGGTTGCCTTGAAGGTCTTGAGTGATGAAGAATTTAAGGCTATGTTTTCGCTTTGCACTCTTACAGAGAGTTGGGATACATTCAGGACTGCTATGAGCAATTCTAATGCGATTCTTTTGTATGCTGATATAGAGAGTGCTCTACTCATGGAAGAAATGAATCGGCAGAACAATGCATCCAGTAAGTCTTCTAGTGCTTTGCATACTAGAGGTAGATCACAGCAGAAAGCCAAATCTAATAGCAAGGGACGTAGTAAATTACGTGGCAAAGATGTTGAATGCCACTGTTGTGGCAAGAAGGGTCACTTTAAATGTGACTACTATAAATGAAAGAAAGAGAAAGAAAAGGGCAAGAGGATAGATGATAGCAAGGAAGAGAAGAAAGAGAGTCAGTCTAAGAAGAGCAGTGTCAAAATTGAAGAGGTGAATGTAGTCACTCATGACAGTACGACATGTACCTTAGCTCAAGAAGAGCTTGATTAGCATTGGGCAGCTAGATGACGATGGATTTCATACCACCTTTGGTGACGAAAAACTGAAGATCTGTAAGGGATCTAGAGTGATTACCAGAGATTGTATAAGTGATACCTTGTATCCTCCCCATATATCTAGTGTGAGTGATCATGTTGTTGCTGTGACCGAGCAACCAAGTGTTTCTTTGTGGCATGGCCGGTTGGAACACATGAGTCAAACTGGAATGAAAGTGCTCTCTCGTTTGGGTTACTTGCCTTGTCTTCGTTATGTTGATTTTGAGCATTGTGATCATTCTGTGTATGGTAAACATACACAGACGTCTCATAAAAAGTCTCTTTCGTTGAAATCTTCTCCTCTAGAGTTAGTACATTCCGATGTATGTCAGATGCCAGGATTATCTTTAGGGGGAAAGAAATATTTTGCCACCTTTGTGGATGATGCTACATGAAAGGTATGGGTTTACCCTATTCGTAGCAGGGATGAAGTACTTGACAAGTTTAAAAAATTCTTAGCATTGGTTGAAAATCAGACTGATAAGACACTCGAGTGTATTTGCTCTGACAATGGTGGGGAATATGTGTTCAAGGCCTTTCAGGCATTTTGTGACAGCAAAGGGATAAAGAGGAAACTCATTGCCCCTCATAATCCACCCCAAAATGGCGTTGCAGAGTGTATGAATCAGACCATACAGGATAAGGTCCATACAATGTTGTCTTATGCTGCATTACCCCATTGTTTTTGGCCAGAGGCTGTTCTGATAGCCGTACACTTGATTAATCGGTCACCAAATAGGTCTTTGGGGGGAAAGTTTTCCAAGAAGTGTGGTCGGACAAGCCACCTTCATATGCTCACCTGAAAGTGTTTGGCTGCGAGGCTTTTATGCACATTCCTAAAGAAAAACGTAGCAAACTTGAGACAACGTCTTGTAAATGCATTTTCCTAGGATATGGTGACGAGGGTAAAATGGGATATAGATTATGGGATGCCGAGAAAAGGAAAGTAGTACGCAGCAATGATGTTATCTTCCGGGAAGATTGCATGCATAAACAGCCCGAAAAGACTGAGGAGGTTTGTAGGGTTGTATTCCGGGAAGAAATACATTTTGGACAGCAAAATGTGTGCGCTTTACAGCAACAAATACCTGCTGTAAATGAGCCTGTAAATGCAGAAAATAATCAGCCAGCTATTGCCCATGATAATGGGCCACTACATGTGCAGGAATAGCCAAGACAACAAGCTGTTAATGTTGATTTGTAGGCTGAAATGCCAGGACAGCAAGCTGAAAATGCTCCACAACCAGCAAATAATGATCATTAGGTTAGGAGATCATCTAGGGCTACTAGACAACCTGATAGATTCATTCCTAGTGCAAATAATGTGGCTGATTATGTCATGTTGATAGATTGTGGTGAACCATCTTGCTTCAAGAAAGCAATGGACAGACAGAATAACAAGAAATGGTATAAAGCCATGTTGTCAGAAATGGAATCTCCTGAGAAAAATGACACTTGGGACTTGGTGCAGTCGCCTAAAGGGTAGAAAACACTTCCATGCAAATGGGTTTACAAGGTGAAGGTCACTTTTGGCTCCTCACCAAAGTACAAAGCAAGATTGGTAGCGAAGGGGTACAAGTAGGAACATGGAATTAACTTTGATAAGATCTTCTCTCCTGTGGTCAAGATGACTACATTGAGAACCATTTTGGGCTTGGTTGCAGCTGAAGATATGGAGCTCATATAGATGGATGTAAAGAGTGCATTCTTACATGGTGATTTGCATGAAGACATATATATGCAACAACTTGAAGGGTTTGTTGAAAAAGGGAAGAGAAGATAGTAATGCAAACTCAAAAGGAGTTTGTATGGGTTGAAAGAAGCACCAAGAGAATGGTATCATAAGATTGATACATTTATGCAGTCTCAAGGTTTACATAGAAGTCAAGTGGATCACTGCAATCCCCTAATTACGTGTGGGGGACATGACATGAACATGTGGAAAATGTTCAAATCTTCCATGTAGGAAACGATAATAAGCTCCCTTCTTCCGCACTCTTGCTAGTATCTTTCGCATTGCCATTGGAAGAGTTGCCCCGGTTGATTTAGGTTTTTGGTGGATCATCCTTTTGCGTGCCTATGGCAAGTCTACAGGAGACGCTATTGCCAGCGGGGAATGCGCATCTATGGCATCGTCATGACAGAGGTTGGACGTCGCAAAAAGATATGTGACATTAACATTGGAGAAAATGTTTTAGAACATTGTTCTGTTTACACTTGAAATGGTTGCACTATCCTAACAATTAATTTTTCTCTCTCATTTTTTAAAACATTATCTAGCTACTCCCATTTTACTACTTCATCTTGCACAACTTATTCTTTTTTACCCTCTATTTTCATAAAAGGTTGCAGTCTCGAATATCAATCTACAAAACCTAGAGTTCAATGATATATATGGATTTTGGCATGCTTGTACACTAAGAAGGCAGTCGATGGCAGCATGATTATCTTGGTTCTGTATGTTGATGACATGCTCATTGTTGGCAAGGATACTCATGCCTTGGACTCACTGAAGCAAAGTCTTTATGGTAGCTTTGACATAAAGGATCTTGGTGATGCAAATCACATTCTTGGTATGCAAATACTCAGAGATAGGTCCAAAGAATTACTCTATCTATCTCAACAGGAGTATATCTCCAACATTTTGCAACGTTTCAATATGGAGGGGGGAAGAAAAAACAATTAGGGTTCCATTGCCTCCATATGTGAAACTCAGTGCAGAGAACAGCTCTACCTCTGATGATGAGAAGGCTGAAATGGCCAAGATACCATATGCTTCAGCTGTTAGCAGTTTGATGTATGCTATGGTTGCTATACATCTCGACATTGCCTTTGCAGTGGTAGTGGTTAGCAGATACATGGCAAACCGTGGTAAAAAGTATTGGAAAGTAGTGATAAATATTACGAGATACCTCAAAGGCACAAAGGAGTTGTGCATCTGCTTTGGAAAGCAGAAGGCACCTGTCGTTGGCTTTACGGATGCAGACTATGCTGGTCATGCGGATTGCAGAAAGTCCACTTCTGGGTATGTGTTTACCTTCATAGGAGGAGCAATCTCTTGGATCTCCAGGCTACAAAAGTGTGTTGCATTGTTTACTATAGAGGCAAAGTATATGGCTGCCACTGAGGCATGCAAGGAGGCTTTATGGCTTTCACGTCTGGTGGGAGAGCTTGGCATTACAGAGTTACCCGGTCTCCATTGTGACAATCAGAGTGCTATCATGCTAGTACGGAATCCTGTCTTTCATGCGAAGACGAAGGACATACAGGTGAAGTACCACTTCATTAGAGATGTACTTGATAGCAAGAGCATTGAGCTTGTCAAAGTGCATACAGATGATAATTCTACATAACTTCTCATGAAGGGTCTTCCAGCAGAGTGGTTTGCTCATTGCCGACAAAAGATGGGAGTTGGATAGATATATGTATTTCAGTTTTGTACATACCTAGACTTAGCTGATTCTTTTCTCCTCTCAAGGCACATTGTCTTTAGGCGGGAGGTTGTTGGTAATAAAGGCCCTCATGCCTTTTAAATGTGCTCCGGTGTGAACACACCCTTAGTACTTGTATTTTCATATATATATATCTATCTAAAAACGTAAAGAGATACATACTCGTCATAGTATCCACAAATCATGCTCACTCGCTACTCTACACTCTCTCTCCTGTTAGCAAGCACTGAGTGCCTCGATCCTTGTGCTTCTTGTTACTACAAAATATACGACGACTAGTAGAGATTTTGCGAGCACGCAACACATCCCCAGTTGGAAGACCCCCAATAAGAAACCTCTACATGAATACTTTACCTTGATAAGAAACCTTAGACTTCCAGAGTTAGATGAATCTTTCCTGCCACTTCTTTTTGCTATCGCGAAAATGCGATAATTTATTAGCCTTTCCAGTGACCCATCTCTTGCCTCCACCATCTAATGATAAATCCGAATAGCTAACCTTTTCTCGAGATCATCAGGAAGCACAAACATCCAATCTCGCCAAGGAGACTATGGTTGTAACGCAGACAAAGGAGAGAACCTCAAAAGCTTCTCGTATATGGATGACCAAATGTCATGATATCCTCAAGGCACCCGAAAGTGTTGACAAATACGTTAGAAAGAATAAAGATGAGGCTTCCCAAGAATAACACCACCAAGGACTATCTGCAACCCCAAATGAGCCGATTAAACTTGTCTTGTTGCAAATCTTTATCAGACCAACCCAACAACTTCGAGGTAGCCAGTACTTCTCCTTGTAGCGAATTCTCCTTCTCATGAAAATCAGAAGGATGCAAAACTGCAAAACTTAACATCTCTTGCCAAGATGCAATCAAATGAGAAAGGAGAAAAGACTGGGAGACCTTAATAGGCCTCGTGGAACTAAGCACATGCTACAAGAAGCGTGAATAATTGTGCTACTATGAGAGATGCCAGTCCTTTCTATGAAAAATTTTGCAATATCTGACCAGGGATGACTCTCTACATATAGTGCCTATAAAAGAGAGAGTCTCAAAGCAGCCATATGCAAATTAACACCCAATAAAGCCGCTCCCCCCATCCTTTTAGGAGTAGTCACATACTCCCACGAAATCCACACTTGGCCCAAATGATTTCCTTCCTTTTTCCATAACATGAATCAGATAGGCTAAACTAGTTCCAAAAGAGACTTCTTAGTCCAAGGAAGCAATGGCACAAAAAACGAAATCATACTGAACATGATGCATTGAGCAACTTTAAGTCTCACATGAAAAGGCCAACCTTGAGATTTTTAATACATGATCTGATCATGAATACAGGATGACATCTAATCAAGCAAGGCACGGGGAGCTACATCCACACCAATAGGATAACCCAAGTGTTCGGTTATATCTCCCCTTAGAAATTACAACTCCATGCCAACCCAAGAGCTGCAAATCATTCTCCATACAAGAAAGCAGTGTAGATTTTTGAGTATTAATATGAAGTCCCGATGCCAAAGCAAAAAGGTTCCACGCAACCATTGCCTGATTAACATAAAAGTGCGATCAGCCTTAAGGAACATAAAGGAATCATTAGCCAAAGATTGACCCAAAAGTTGGGCACCATTGGGAAGAGACAAACCAACAATCTCACCTTGATCGGCTAACTTATCCAACAATGAGAGCATCGGGTAAGTGACTAAAGCAAATAGCAAAGGGCGGAGAGGGCAACCTTGTCGAAGAGACCAAGACCAGGCAATTTCATATGTGATCCCTTCATTGAGTACAATACGAGCCGCAACACCCTAATCAATGGTATGAATAAGAGAAATTGGGCAAGAACCAAATCCCATGGTGGACATTAGCTGTCGTAAAAAAGACCACCTAACATGAATAAATGCCTTTTCAAGTTCAAGGTGAAGCATAACAACTTGCTAGCTTGAAGCTTTGGCATAATCAATCCCGAGTTGAACATTCAAAATGTTATGTATTATATTCCGACCCTTAATGAAAACATATTGACGTGGATGAACCAAGTGGGGAAACACTTTGTACAATCTATTGGCAATAATTTTATATAAAGAACCCATAACAGAAATGGGTCTCCATTTTGTTTCAAAGAGGTCGGAGAGGGAACCTTAGGCAATAACCGAATGACAACATGCTACTAGCGCCCATCTGGATGTCCAAGGATGTAACAATACCAGAAGCTCTTCTGCACAAACCAAGCTTTCATGACGGCACTCCAAGTGAGAAAATCAAAATGCTTAAGCTTATCATTAGCGGAACAATAGGGAGGTGCCATTGGAGAGGGTAGGATGAGAAGGTGAAGCAAAAAAGAGATGTAGAGAGAGAGAGAGTACAACCAAAACTCACCCCAAGATGCACTTGCCAAGAGTTCACACAGTGTGGAAGAATGCTGATCACAAAATGGCAGCTGCACAAAGGGTAAAGAGATCAAACAGAACGTGGAGCGAACTTTGGTGGAGCCAAAACAGGAGAAGAAACTCAATTTGCAGCCAAAAAGCAGTCGTGCAGCCTACAAAATGGTTGTCCCGCCCTGCACAGAGGTCAGAACCTGAAAATGCAGGTTTTCTGTCAGTAAACCAGCAGTCACCTACGAGTCTAGGTGTCACCCAAGGTAGCAGAGAGAGGACAGACTGAAAACCCTGATTGCTGCTGTCAAAACGTGCACTCAGCAGTGCAGAAACAGGCCATTTTAGTAGAAAATTAGGTTGCCCAGGCTGTAAATCAGCTGCAGCAGTGGAGAACAGGATCAATTAGTAGCAATAGATGAAGATGGCAGATCTACAAGTGTAGAAAACAGCACAACAAGACCAGAGATGGACTACGTTAGAAGTGGGTGCATGTTGGGTATTTCACTCATGCCTCACTTACGCCTACACTCACATAGGAGTGTCAGTGATCAATAGGACACCGGGGCACTTTTTACTCTCGGTAGGAGAGGTTTTTTCCCCATACTTAGGTATTATTTCGTATGTGCTTATGACACACACTTACGAGCACTTACCATGTTCGGGTGTGAACATCCCCCTACAACCCTGAGGTTTAAGGGTTGTACCTTGTACTTTCAGTTAACACTCTTTCAATCTATTGCATTGGGTGTCGTGCTTCACTCTCTACTGTCTATTGGTTTTCTGTGCTAAGATTCAATCTTGTCCTCTCTCACATTTGGCATTAGAGCATTGGCTTTGCTTAGCTCAGCTCAGCTCAGTCTTTGGGAGCTTTTGGCTCAATCCAACTCTACCTCCTGCAGCTCCATAGTTCTCTTCAGCTTAACTCTTCAGCACGACCTGCAGCAGCAGATTGACAAGTGCCCTCTCCTTCAGCATTTCGCTCAGCAAGTCTACCAGCGCGAGCTCCACCTGCAACGAACCGACGCTATCTGTGTAGCCTGTGCCTGCGCCCTTCCGCCTGGACTCTGCCATCTTGTCTACCCCTGTGTTGCATGCCACGTCAGCTGCCTCGCTAGCCCAGTCTGAAGCGCCACCAGACGTCCCGTCGTCTATGCCCTTACCCCTGCGCTCTGCCGTTGTCGCTTCGCTTGTCTGGTGCCCACCCTTGGATGCACACCGTTCTTGTCTGAAGACGTCCAGCTCGCTCTACTGAAATGTCGCCGATCGTCAATCATCGCCAGCTCAGCTCGTGATTGAAGCGCCCGACTGAAAGGCTACTAATCAACTCGTTTTCATGCAAATTTTCAGGCTCTTATTTTTTTTTTAAATTTCCTGCAATTCCTGGAAGCTGCGATTCCCACACCACAGACACAGAAGTCAAGAAACGTGTTTGGGACACATTAAATGCAATCTCTCGACACATTCATCAAAATTTTTTAGGGCTTTTATGTTTTCTGGGAACATTGGCATATGCACTACAGTTACAGTCACTAACAGACTATTTCAACAAATCCGAGGCAAGAAATTTTAGGGATTTTGTTGGTACAGTGTTACTGAACACTGATTGCACGTTGGGCTGCGTGCATAACAGATAGTTTTGACAGAGAGCACCTCTGTACGCTAATTGCACAAAGTTATTTTTTGCAATTTTTGGAAATTTTCAGATTTCTAGTGTAGGTCTGCTTTGACATTGCTCTTTTGCATTTTTTGGTAATTGAAAATCATGGTAAATCAGGGGGGAGATGTTTTCACCTATGTATCCAAGGAGGACAGATTGGATGGAAATAACTATTCACTTTGGTCCTCCATGATGAAGAATGTACTTATGGCAAAAAATCTTTGGGATTATGTCAGTGGAGAAGAAGTTTGACCTGTAGTTGTGGCTCCAGCTACTCCTCCTCCAGGAGGACGTACACCTCAGCCTGCTCCACTTCAGCCACTTCCCCAAAGAACAACAACTCAAAAAGCATGGGATACACGAGATGCACAGGCTTTGTCGCTGATTGCATTGGCAGTTCAACAATCAATCATCCCCCACATTCGTTTAGCAGCTTCTTCACGAGAAGCTTGGCTAACTTTGGATCAGATGTTTGCAAGCGAGAATGAGACTTGCATCTCTTTTTTAAAGAAAGACCTAGAGACATTGAAAATGGATGAAGGTGGTTCTATTCAGGATGACTTGAACAAAATTTAGGACTTGCGAGAGCAACTCATGAATGTTGATGAGTACTATTCTTATATACAGATGATATCTACCACTTTGAACTCATTACCTCCTTCGTACTTGGCTTTTCATACGGCCTTAAACCTCACCGTGAGGATTGCCGCGCAGCAATCACTTTTCTTCAATTAGTCAGTTTGCTTCTAGAGGAGGAGCAAACACAAAGGAATAGTGGTGTGGATGCTATAGCCTCCGAGTAGGCTTTTATGGCTAGACAAAAGGGCAAAGGTAGCCAAGTGAAGAATGCTCCCTCAAGTTCTGGGACTTCTGGCACATCACATGCAAACAAAAAACAAGGGGCACGCAAGTCAAAAAGGGAAAATGCCATTATTACAAGAAGCCATGCCACTATATCACTGAGTGCAGAAAGCGCATTGCCAAAGAGAAGAAAAAGGAGTCAGGAATGTCGGTTTCTGATGCTCATTCCATTGCTATTGAGTCCGCATCCTTTGTTGCAGATAGATACTATTGTTTTTACACATGCAGTTATGACACCTCCTAGGCAGATCGAGCATTCAACTCTACTGAGGATGCAGTGCTGCTTCTAGGCATATTACTTCTCACAAAGATTTATTTGCATCTGTTCATGTAACTCCAGTTGGCAAGTCTGTACAGTGTGTCAACAATGCATCATACCTTGTTAGAGGTATTGGGGAGATTGTGCTCATAACCATTGATGGCTCTATTCTCCGCCTACAGGATGCTTTATTTGTGCCAAGCATAAAGAAGAATTTGGTCTCTATCTCTTCTTTGGCACGTTGTGGATTGCAGGTCACATTTGATGATGAGAGATGCATGGTGAGAGACAAAGAACACATGACTTTGGTCTTGACAGGCACTTGTGTCATGGGTTATATGAGTTGGATGCTCTTTCAGTTGATCAGTCAGCGTATTTAACATCCACTCTTACTCTTGCTATGATACAGGTAAAGTTATGGCATACTAGGATGGGGTATGTGAACTTTGGCAGCTTGATGCTCTTACAGTGTACGCAGATGCTAGATGGATTATCTCTACTGGAGAGACCTCCTGAGCACTTGTGCGAAGGATGTATTTTGGGGAAAAATGCAACGTTTTTTGTTTCCCTGTGATGTTGCTTTTCGAGCAACAACCAGGTTGCAGTTAGTGCTTTCAGATGTATGTGGGTCTATGCAGATAAGCTCATTGGAAGGATGTTACTATTTTGTGACTTTTATTGATGACTTTACTCGATTTTGCTGGGTCTACTCTTTGGTGAAAAAGGCAGAAGTGTATGATGCATTCTTGACTTTTATCGCACTTGTTGAAAACGAGTCTTGTTGTAAAATTAAGACTCTCCGTTCGGACCGAGGGGGGGAATACATGTCCTCTATGCTGAATTTCTTTTTGAAGGAGACGGGCATTGTCCATCTGTACACTACTACTTATACCACACAGCAGAATGGGGTTGCATAGAGAAAGAATCGGTCACTCATGGAGATGGCCAGATGTATGCTGAAGGCAAAGAGCTTGCCTCACAGTTTCTGGATGGAAGCTGTCATGTGTGCTTCTCATGTTTTGAACAGATGCCCCACCAAAGCTTTGAAGAAAATTACACCTTTTGAGGCTTGGAACAGTCGGAAACCTTCTATTGGACACTTTCGTACCTTTGGGTGCCTTGCATATGCACATATTCCAAAGGTACTCATGAAAAAGTTGGATAACAAGGCTATTAAATGCATTTTTATGGGATATAGTAGTGAGGGCAAAGGTTATAGACTCTATGATCTTGTTTTGAAAAAGGTGTTTGTCATTAGGGATGTACTATTTGAAGAAAAATCAGAATTGTTCCTGGCTGGGTTTAGACACATATTAGGCTGCCCGTGATGTATTTGAAGGGCTGCTGCCCATTACATTTGGTGATTCAGCTGGAGTTTCAGCAAGTGAACTCAATGTTCGGCGAGCTACTCCTTTGGAAAATGCAGACAATCAGCCATTGGCTGATCTGAATATTCAGCAAAGTGCTGAAACTGAAATTCAGCAAGAGCTTATGCACAGTTAGGAGGCAAGACAAATGCCTAGATGGTATTTACAGACTATGAAAGATAGTCATTTGGATGCACCCATGGCTGGTTGTACTAGAAGGCAAGCTCGTATGCATGATACCGCACATACCATGGAGTTTGTTATGGCAGCTAGCACCCTTGATGAAGAGGAGCGTGAATGTTTTGAGGATGCACAACAGTGTGTGCATTGAATGGCAGCAATGAAAGCTGAATTGGATTTTATCACTAAGAATGAAACATGGGATTTGGTGTCTTTGCCATTTGGGAAGAAAGCCATTGGAACAAAATGGGTCTTCAAGCTGAAACGGAATGCAGATGGATCCATTGACAAATACAAGGTAAGGCTTGTAGCTAAAGGCTATGCACAAGGGCATTGCAGTGACACGGAACCGAGTGTTTCATGCACGCACGAAACACATTGAGATACATTATCACTTTGTCAGAGAGAAGCTAAATGAAAGTGATATCAGCCTTGTCTATTGTCCTACCACCAGTAATGTGGCAGACATCTTCACCAAAGCTCTTCCTCGTGAAAAATTTGAATCATTTCGCCATGCTCTAAATTTGATCTCCTTTGGTGGTGGATGATCCTTGTACTCTTGATCACTCTTCACTCCAAGGGGGTTTATTGGGTATTTCACTCACGCCTCACTTACGTCTACACTCACATAGGAGTGTCGGTGATCAGTAGGACACTGGGGCACTTTTGCCTCTCAGTAGGAGAGGTTTTTCCCCAGACTTATGGTATTATTTCGTATGTGCTTATGATACACTTCCGGGCACTTACCGTGTTCGGGTGTGAACACCCCCCTACAACCCTAAGGTTTCAAGGGTTGTACCTTGTACTTTCAGTTAACACTCTTTCAATCTATTGCATTGGGTGTGGTGCTTCACTCTGTACTGTCTACTGGTTTTCTGTGCTAAGCTTGGATCCTGTCCTCTCTCACAGTGCAGCAATGGAAGCATGACAATATGCTGTAATAGACTACACAAACATGAGAGAGAAGAGAAACACTGCACAGAAAGAAGAACACTACAAAGAAGGACTCGAAAGATAAATGCTCAGGAAATGGAATCCGTATACCAAGGCAAGACACAGCACAACTCAACAATGAGTCACTGGTTGTGCCGTCTCTGGCACCAGCTCCTTCTCTCCAATAGGACTTGCATATGGTGTATGCCGAATGAATGAATGAGGGAGGCATCAATCCTATAAATAGTACAAAATCATGAATTGCTCAAGCCTTGGCCAGAAATCTGGGCTAGATTAAATAAAGTTGACCGATAAGAGAAAGTGCAGTTGGCCATAGAACTAGTGCCCTAAATCTGGCAATCACATCACAATCAAGAAAATGTGCCCAGCCCATAGGCTCTTATGAACTGACTAATCTACTAACAAAGATGCCCATCATGTCTTGGATATAATGCTTAGATCTGGGCAAGGCATAGAAAAGGGACCCGCACAACGAGCTCTCGCCTATATGTCTACTAGGCTTGTTAAGCCAGACCTCCAACTGACTCTTAGATGGCAAACCCACTTGACCCTTTTGGATATTGGATCGATGCTGGAGTCAACGAGGACCCAAGTGTTATCACATGTGAAGTACATTTTTAGAGGTGAATATGATGATCACTTGTCAGAAAGCGTAGATCATCACTTTTGTGACATGACAAGTTACATTTTAGAGGTGAAGCATACATATCATCACTTGTAAGCCAGCTTAGTTCATTGATTTTGTGAAGTCTACTTTTTTGACATTGTCAAATATACATTCATAAATAGAAACAATTTCCCTTTACTTCAGTATTGATATGTTCTCCTTTAATGAAGCTTTTTGGGTTGCTTTTTAGTTGAGTTAGATGCCTTGAAGTTGTCTATGGCTAACAAATGCATTATTGCAGGCAGCTCTTGCTCGGCTTGATGCTCTGGAGACAGATAATGCTGTGGCTGAGCTAATTGATGTTGAAGAAGAAGAAGAAGAAGAAGTATCCCTGGATGATGAGGACCAAGGTAACCAAGAGTAACCATAAATGTCAAAAGGGAAAGCTGGTTAAACATTTTCTTATGTTTCACTTTCTGAACAAAATTGTAGAGTCATTGCTAGCATCCTGTTGTAATCAAGCATTAGCTACCTTACATTTCTTGGTTCTGCATGTTAATTGCTGGGGTTTGCTTGATGGTTCTGACTTGAAAATTAGTATTCAATCAGAGGAAGTATATTTCAACTGCTATGGCTGATTGATGATTCTGATTTGCAAAATTTAGTGTTCAATCAGAGGAAGCATATTAAGGGTGGCAAACGAGAGACAAGGCAAGCAAGGGCACTTGAGAGGCTTGAAAGCGCCAAGAAAATCAGGAGTTTTTTTGACTTGCTGGAGGAGGTTAGTTTTGACTTTACTGCCTTACTTTCACTGCTCTAACCACGGCCACTAAATCTGGGCATTTTATTTTAATTTTATGGAGGGCGTTGGATATTGAAGTTGTGTTACTGCCTTACTTTCAGTGCTCCAACAATATCCACCACCAATGTTGGGTCTTGTCAGCCAGAAAGTAGGCTGATGGGTAGATCTGGTTATAAACAAATGGATGGCCTAGCTCAGTGAACATGACTGCACGTCTCGCCTTGTTTTACTAGCTTCTACAATTGTCTCACGAGTCATAATTAATGTATTTTTGCTAGTATGGATAGATATTGTCTCATGGTGACTGCACTTTCTGCATGTGTTAACCCAAATCGATTGAAGTGCGTGTCTGACCTTGTTTTACGAGTTTCCTATAAATGTGTATTGTGGTGACTTCTGCATTACACAGATATTGTTTCATGGTGAATGTACTTTTGCGTATGTTATCCAAGATGATTTGAACTACATGTTCTGACCTTCTTTTACAAGGGGTGCGTTTCTTGATATTGATACTAGGCAAATTTGGAGTCTTTGCCAAGTCACGTACCTACATATCTTCGAGCTGCTGTTGGTCCTCCAAGCTCTTCGGCTCGTCGACACTTCTGCACTGTATGCGGGTATTTTGCAAATTACACTTGTACAGTATGTGGGGCAAGGTTTTGTTGTATCCGTTGTCAAAAGGTCCACACTGATACACGTTGTCAAAAGTTCATCGCATAGTGACTGAAGACGGGAATCAAATTTCAAGTTTTGCGAAGGAGCAGACAACTGCACTTTTAGTCGTCTGGAGATTATCGTATGGATGTTGAAATCAGCTGATTGTTGTGGCTAAATGATGTTATTGCTAAGTACAAGAGTGCTTTTCAAGACTTTGCTGCTATATGAGCAATATGCTTTTTGTTGATATAAGGAATGCAATGGTTACATTATGCTTATCATGAATATGATGGAGCATTAATGTTCAAGGTGGAAGGGCTAACAAAATTCTGCATCAAATTCCATGTTGAGAGTATAGTAGAAAATGGATAGATTAGGTAGGTAACCTTACTTCATGGTATCCCTTCAGAAAAAATGTATAGCATATTTTTGCATTACAATATAGTCACTTTCTTGTGTAGAGTTGTTTGTAGTAGAATTGCAAAATGAGAGTTGATTTTGCAAGGGAACTTTTAAGTAGTAAGAATGAAAGTGATCCTTTTCTTAAGAAAAAACAAGATTTGTTGAAGAGCTATGCAAGACTTAGATTTAAAGAATCTTAAAGCTTGAAGAGGGATAAAGTTATAATTGAGAGTTTTGGAGCAATTTGTTGTGAAAGGCTTGGAATGGTTCAAAGTTCTAATGGTATGGTCCGTTCATGAATATACTTGAATGCTTTGAACAATATAAACAATGAACTCAGAAGTCTCTCAAAGTTTGTTGTTATTGTAGAGTGGTCTATTAATGAATCATAGTAGCAAAAATGTTAAATTTGTGGCCAACCCCTAGGGATATGATGATTTGGAGAGAGAATATGGGTACTCAACTTCCACTAGTGCCAAGATCTTACAAAGAGTGAGTGTATAACTAGGTATGCTTTGCAAATAAAGAATTTGGTAAAATGAAGGGATAGACCTAAATATAGTTTTACCTTTGAGAGTGAGCATGATCCTATTAGGATTTCTTAACAAATGTGCTTGTTAGGGGGAGTATGAAAAGAGATGGATAATATGGCTATGCTATGGATGGTCTATGTTACATCTTGTGAGTGGGATAACCAATGTGGATACTAAATTTTTGGATGGATATTTGGTGAAATAAGTGTGCATAGGCTCCATTGTATAGGCCTTGGCTTGGGAGTTGATACATTTTTTGAGCATTTTAGTTTTCATAAAAACTTTTAACCCATGTTCTTTCAATACCAAGTTTTTTATGGCTAGTTGCATCTTAAGTCACAAATTTTTTTGAACAAACCAATAAGGTTTTTATGGAGTTTCATGATCGTAAACCAAACCAGTAGTGTCATTAACAAACATGAGGCTCCAATACAATTGGTTAAAGGGTGAATTTCCTAGCTTATGTTAACATCCCCAAAACATTGATTATGTACTAAACCTTATTAAATTAGGGGTCAATGATGTTGTATGTCAATTGAAAACCTTGATAATTGTTATGCAAGCATTTGATAACTCCATGCACCTTTCCATAATCTCTTCATATTTTCCACTTGTCTTTGGCTTTGCATCTTTTGTCAAATAGAGGAACATTATGTAGAGAAAAGATGCTAAAAATAGAACTACACTCCGATTTGGGGAATCTTGGGTGTGAGGGTGTTGGCTTTACTCGAGTATTGTGCAAAATTTCCTTGAACTATAATCAAGCTTGAGGCTTGCTAGTAGTGCCTCAATAATGACTTGCATATTATCTTGATCTTAGGTCTTATACATTTTAAAGCCCATTATGTAATACCCTTCATTACATAATTAACTTTCTAGAGAAACTAGCTCCCATCTCTTGGAGAGAAGATTGATGTGTCAAATTTGAAAAATCATTTTGGCTATGTGCCATTCTTTACTAGCAAAACATTATCTCACCATAAGACTACTCTCTTTATCTTACTAGACTTTAGCTCTATTTGCTTTACCTTGAATGTGACATTGTTACAGTAATTTTAATAGGTTGGTGGGTAAGATCTACTCTCACAAATGTGAGTGCTTAGTTATAATTTGCAAGCATGGGTTTTCCTTGAAACAACCTAACCTTATAGTCAATTTGAAGGATCATGACTCTGAAAGGCAACACCTCCTTGCATCAATATTTCATATTGTCATAGCTTTCAAAGCCTCTAGTTGCATTGAAGGTCAATGACTTTGAGAGGCATTATCTCCTCCTTGTAACACCATTTCATCTTATTATAGCTCCTTGGTTTCTTGTTCCTAATTAACTCCACTTGTAGGAATGTGGCGCTCATTATGACCTAAAATGCTCCTTGTGTGAGGTGGACCAATCCAAGTCGCCATGTCCAAAATTTGACCCAACTATCTCTCACAAACAAGGGAGAGTTCTATATCAAATGATTGGTTCCCTTATCATATACCTTTCTGAGTGCCAACTAGCTCCTCACAAAAGAGGGGCAGTTATGTACCATAAGGATGGTTCCTTGATTATAAAGCTTGTTGTGTTTATGAAAAGGTTTCTTTCCCAAACTATAAAAGAAGAGGATATAATAAAGGGACCAAACTATTTGATCAAAATTTTGCAAGTATTGGCATTCTAGATAAGATCACTAGCCCATCATTGGTTTTTGGACTAGTAAGGTGAAGTTGCGACCATGATTTCTAATATTTTGTCCTCAAAAAGTGTTGACGGATTATTTTTGCAAAATCCCTCACTAGTATTGTCTTGTTGTTGCCTTCCCTTTCTTCCACTTCGTGCTAAACATAAATACCCCACTCCTTATCCCTAACACCGCTTTCGTTAGTTCATAATTAGGCAAAATTTGAGAAGCTATTGGGTGCTTGTCTAAAGGAGGTCTCCCAATGTGTAAAGCGTGTATCTTAATGAATTGAACCATCTTAGTCCTTGCTACTTCAAAAAAGTTTCAATGGGCTCGATCAGAGGACTAGAATCCCATGGGGGTCATAACTAGTTTGTGGGGCATTTCATAGGTGCAATATCACTTATACTCTTATCCCTTATATCAATGGAAGCGATGATTGTTTGCCTTTGAAGTCACAAGTTCTCTCTACAACTCTATCGGTGATGGTTCTCATTAAATAAAGAATGGAAATGGGTAGTTTATTAAGGAGAAAAAAGCCTAATCAATGGGGTATTGTAAGGATTGGGTGGTTCATACTTTTTTTAATTTGTGACACCCGAAGGATCGTAATGAAGATATTGGCATATTGTGGCATTGTCCCAAGTGCCTAGATGGACAATAATATCACTTTCTTTCTTTTAGGTTTTGACCAACTTGTTGCTCCAAGTGAGAGCAACCATGCCACAAAGTTGAAAAGCTAAAGGAGGGAGGTGAATAAAGGCAATCTACTTTTGCCTCTATTGAATTAGTCATGCAAGCACTCTTACAGTAGAATCCTATTCTATGGTCTAGATGGCAGGGATCAACCATTGCTCTGTCAATCTTAGCCAAGGATTAAGCAAGGGAACCTATGTTGTAAGTCCAATCTCGCATTATTATGTTGCAAACATGCTTGTTAAAATGGAATATCTTCATATGACATTTATTCACCATACCAACATATGATAAAGTCACAATTGCATACCTTAAGGAAGGTTTGTCTTTGCTTCATAGATAGTGAGTGAAGGAGTGATTATAAGAGCATGCTCAAATGCTTTAAAATGTATAAAATCACAAAGCTATCTTCTATGTTAATTGATTATTCATGTTAACTAACCCACCAAGATATGATGAATAACTTTCACATGTGTTGTATACACTTTAACTTCACAATAATGAAATTTAAGAGAAACCATGATAACCTTGTAAAGATGTGTTCCCTCAATAGTGTGGAATGACATTTGTTGGAGTAAAAAACAAGTACATTTAGTGGTATGCTTGTAGAATTCACTACCTTATTTATCTTGATCATTTTAAATCATTATTTATAAAAAACAATTTGTTTTATTACTTTGCAACACATGTTGTTCTACCAAATGCACATATATATTGAAGATTGGAATACCTTCTTACACATGATCTCAATTCAATTAAAATTTTGAAAATTGTTGCATCTTTTCCTTTTAAGAAAATTTTTGGATTGTTGCACACACCATTGCAACAATCATGACATTTGCAATGGTCAAATGCAACAACCTCAAAATTATGGGAAGTCTACTAAGCAACAAGAAAAAGGGAACAATCTTCAAACGCAAAATCTTGCTATTCTTGCTTTATAGGAATTGTACTAAGTGACAAGAAAAAGGGAACCGTTTTCCAATGTAAGATCTCATTCTTTTTCTCTCTTCTTATAAGAGTGTACAATGGAAAGAAAAGGAAACATGGAGAGAGAGAGAGAGAGAGAGAGAGAGAGAGAGAGAGAGAACATAAAATTGAAGGCACAACCTAACTGAGACTAAATGATACAATGGCTTATCTCTATCAAACCCAACACATAGCTCTAGGTGTCAGTGTGGGTGCTAGACAAAGAATGGAGGAGAAGATGTTGATGGAGGCTAGTTGGAAAGATGAAAAATCAATGAATGATTGAATAGTGGAGTAGGTTGAATATTGGCCAAGGTGCACAACTATTGATGTGGCCATTGTGCTAACACCAAAATGCATTGGTACTACCTCCATTCCAGGTGTCTAAAACACATAAGATTATAGATAAACACAATGTTAGAGCTCTAAATATTCTCGTCTGACTCTAACTGAGGCTCGTAGGTAGGAGTCGACTATTGACTACACATGACACACATGACTGTTAATAGCTAATCACCAGACACATCACCCTATTCTGTACACTGCACTATAAGGCTCCCTTGCCTTCCTCCTTGCACTTATGCCAAACGGGTTGGACGCACTACTGCACCATCAATTGTGCACCCTGGCATACTCCTGCACCATTCATCCTTGTCGATTCCTTAATCGGGTACGAGATATGGGTTTTAATCATTCTTCCTCGAGTGATATTAGTCATGGGGCGAGTGACTGTTCTTTCATTCCAATTGAGTGACTGTGAGTTGAGTGTAGTATCCCTCATCATCATCGACGAATTTCCTGCGATTCCTTTCTTGATACTTGTCACTAAATTGGACAGGTAGTCCTTCAGATTTTCACCTCCTGAAGTATTTGTAGTAGGGTTTTGGGAAGCTTTTGTAATACTGAATACACGGGTTGGGTTAATCTACGAGGTCCTCTATTTTGGTTCTGATTCAGAGCTCCTGTTGAGACTTGGGGTTGTTGATTTTAGTGGGTAGGATTTCACTATTGTTGAGTCGCAATTGAAGGAACTGTTTGAGGTTACTGTTGTTGTGGTTGAACCATCATTTGAGGCATTGTCTTCTGCGGCCACTGTGGATTAGATACATTGTATAGCGGCACTATTTGCATCTGGGGGTAGGGGTAGAGAACTGTCCCTGGAATTGCATTTGATGGGTATACCATTCCTGGCATGGGAGGAGGTAAGACTTCTTTTCCTGGGGTCATTGACAGCCTTGCTTCAACTTCGTTATATAGTCTTACACCTTTCACTGCAGCTTGCAGATTGATTGGTCTTCTCAATTCCATGAACTTGTGAACTTCTGGTTGTATGCCTTTGAGGAACTCCTTTCTGGATGTCTTCATCCAAATGATGATTGGTTCATCTCTTTAGGATGGATTCCATTCACGAGACATAAGCTTCTACTCTTTCTTTAGAGGGCTGACTTAGGTTCATGAACTCCTCTCACATTTGCTCTTCAAAACCTTCACGCCTAAATTTAGTGAGGAAGGCCAACTTCAGGTCATCCCATGTGCCAAAAGTTCATGCTACTTGTCTTTCATACCACTGAAACACCGCACCCTTGAAAGTGGTGGGGAATATTGCTAACCAATGCTTGGGGGTCTTGGCATTGTTAGCCACACATGCTACCATAAACTCTGCTACATGAAGATCAGGGTCTTCATTGTACTTTCCCTTAAAAATTGGCAACGGGACTACATTTGTTGGCCTGTCATCAATATTTTTAGGACAAATTTGACTAGGAAGGGGACCTTGAGTCACCGTGGGGACTTCTGTAAAGAGTGCTTTTAGGCCGTCAAAGGAGGCTTCTGCTGCAAGCTTGTTCTCGGCCTTGATTTTTGCCTTCTCTCTTCTCATATACCTCTAGACTCATTCTAGCACTTGTCTCCTTATGGCATAATTCATGAGGGGATTGACTCCACTAAGTTGTTAGTGCTTCACAGAAGGATAACAGAAAGCTTTAGTCTCTGGAGGACTCTCTTACCAACATTTCTTCTACTTCTTTCTTTTCAACGTCTCTAAATTCTGCTTTCATGGCACTACAGAGGGGGAGATATTCTGTTATGAAGGTATCAAAACTCATTCTTCTGAGGATCATTATTGTGCCATCAACATAATAATGCCAGCTTTTGATGGTTTCAATAGTGTATGTTGTGAAGAATACTCTATCTAGCAACTAATTGGACAAATAGGAGATTGTCAGTGCACCAAGCATCCCACGTATCTTGCTGTTGAGCATCTACGAATAGGTCCTAGCTCTTTTCTTTCTTGTTTTCGTGAACCTCCATTGACCATGACTCTTGAAGCTTCTTCACAATCTCCCACTTGATGATGTCTGAAAACTTCTCAATGAATGTCAAATCTTCCATGGATGGTCATTCTCTCTGTTTCTGCACTTTAGTTTGTTCCCAAACAATTTGCCACCAAGATGCATGTCTCTATTGCTTCAACTGAAAGAGGAAATAGTCCACCACATAGAGCTTGCATCATGATGGTAATATGTTTTCGCCATTGTGGGATGAACTTCTTGTGGAGAGTGGCTTTGGCAATAAGAATCTCAAACTCTTTAGTGGAAGAAGGAACTTTGCAAACATCCATTGAATTCTTCTCTTCTTGGCAATGGCATTTCCTTTAGCCTCTTTGATGCTTGTTGACAGATTTCCCTGGCTGCACACAAAAAACATGGAGCTCCAAGAGAGACACCAAGGAAAAAGGGTTTCTACTACAAAAAAATCTATCTTGTAACATCAACAAGCTTTTGTTTCATTCTTTAGAGAACCACAACAAGGAAAATAACAAATCTTCACGTAGCATCATAGTAGATATCTCCACCGGATTTAATAGAATCAACCATAATCTTCAAAATTTCCATAGAATCTATCAAAACTAACAAGAATAAAAAAGAATACATCACTTTTGAATGAAAATAATCACATATGATTCATCTTCATTGTCTTCATAGTTTTCTCTCTCAATTTCTCATAGATAGATACATTGTTTTACATAGAATTGGCTATATCTGATTCTCTTTCTCTCTTAATCAATAGTAAATCATCTCCTCACTACAATACTCAATAATCACTCATAATAATCCTTCTTAGGTCGTGGATGCACCTCCCAAAATGTATGTGAGGTATAAAAGGGCACCAGAGCCACTACAGTGTCTCTTTATAGCTCATCATTGTCACTTCACTTCAGTCTTCTCTTTAGTCTTCAATAGCTACTTTTTCCATTTTTTTAGCTCTTTTAAACATAGATTCATCCTTTTCAAAAGTTAGAAAACTTTTCTAAAGTATACCCTCATATCACAGAACACATACAGAAGCATACATGACAGAACATGAATAGGAACATAGCAGGAATAGAGGCTCTATAGAAGGTCTACAGAGGTTCAGCAGCAACTAAATATGAAATATTTAGCTCAACTAAAACCAAATAAACCCATAATAAATCACTCAATAAGCTACCATACAACTTCAAAATTTATCATTCAATATCCCAACCTTACTTACTCAAACAAAACAGAGCAAAACAAAAGAAAACAGAAGCTCAACATGCTCAAACAGGATCCTACAGAAGCTATCAGAACATCATCAGAACCTATCACATCAATATATCTTTATTAAAAAATATCATGAGCTATCAAAATCAATAAAAACCTATCCAAATCATTCCAAATAATTCTAAAATCAATAAAAAATCACACCAAATCAATCATTCAGTCCACCAAAAATAACAAAAATCAGTCAAAAATTCACTCTTTTTTCACTCTCAACAAAAAGTAAAGGAGTGGGTGAAAGAAGTCAAGGAGCACCTAAAGGATACTGAGGACATCTTGGAGGATGAGATTGATGATCTCTCAAGCATAAGCACACTAGTTTTTCCTTCACGACCAAAATCGAGAGGCACAACTATACCACAAGCGGTGCCTCGCTTAGACGGAGTTTAAACGCTACAGGCCAACAGATCAGCTAAGGCCATTGGCCAAGAAACACAAAATCAGGAGAGAAGCTGTTAACCCTTAGATGACAAGGTGAAAAATCAAGAAAATTAGAAAATCTGAAGCAGAAGACAAGGCCAATGCAAAAGCGGAATGGAAGACAAAGGTGTGCCAAGAAAAATATGGAAATACAAGAAGTGTAGAAAAGTCCTAAATCAGGAGAAAGGTGCACAAGAAAAAGCGCAAGTCAATACTTATATAAAAAAGCGCAAGGCGCATTATGATTTGATTTAAGAATGCCATTGTAAATGTAGATGGGCGGTAGGAAGGAAGCTAGGAAGATAGGAGAGCAATGGAAGAAAAAGGCTATGGCCGGCCATGTAAAAAGGGGATGACCATCCAAAGGGGATTTAGGGCTTTGTATATAAAGTTCAGAAGATGAATGAGAGCTCATTCTTTGGTGTGTGGCAAAGTGGACTCTCTCTTCTCTTCTTCTTGCTTGCTTGTGTGTGCTTGAGAGAGAGTGTGTGTGAGAGTGTGAGAGAGTGAGTGTGTGAGGGTGAGGAAACTTGGAGAAGAAGCTCTTCATCATCTCCTCTCTTTGTCTTGTCTTGTCTTGTCTTCTCTCCTCTTGTCTCATGCGCGAATATGGAGGATGGAGCTTGGAGGTGGAGGCTTGAGGATACTTGAGTTTGCATCATGAATTGTGGAGCTATTGGCTTGCTTGAGGGAGGAGGCTACTCATTTGGGCATCAAGGTAAGCTCACTACACCCCAGTGGATCAAAGGCGCATTGGCTAGGTGAGAGATAGCCATTTGTGCTTGCTTGAAATGCTTGAAACAATAAGCAGTCCGTGGGTCTTGGCAGTTGAGTGTGAGCTCCCACTACATCTAGGAGACTAAGGAGCATGCCCACATCTTTAGGTGGATCTACAAGTGTTGTAGGTAAAGACAAAGAAAAGAAGAAAGTGTTGGATGGTAATACATCTACTAGTCATTTGGGGTTGATGGAGATTCTAGTGGTTTAGATAGTTTGGATGATGAGCTTGGTATTCCTTCAGTCAGGACACCAGGTGTACATAGAGCACATAGTAATGTAAAGACTCCATTGAGTGATCTAGTGGTAAGCAGGTCTAGTAGGATCAGATACCCTATTAAAAGATTTGGTTTTGAAGGTTATGTAGCTTACCATTATGCTTATATGGTGAAGGTAGTTGAGGATGTTGAGCCCACTTGTTTTGATGATACTATTGTTGAAGCTCATTGGGATGCAACAATGGATGAGGAAATGGCTGCATTGGAAGCCGATAAGACTTGGGATTTGGTACCCTTGCCTAAGGGCAAGAAAGCTATTGGTTGTAAGTGGGTTTAAAAAATCAAGCATAATGTAGATGGTTCGGTTAGCATGTATAAGGCTAGGCCAGTTGCAAAGGCTATGCTCAAACATATGACATAGATTATCAAAAGACATTTGGTCCAATTGCTAGGATGGCAACTGTTAGATGTGTGATTGCCTTGGAAAAGCTTAGAATTTGCAGGAAATGGATGTTAAGAATGCATTCTTTCATGGGTGAATCGCAAGAAGAGGTGTTTATGGAGCAGCCAACATGTTATGAGGATTTAGAGCATCCCACATATGTGTGCCGGTTAAATAATGTGCTCTATGGGCTGAAGCAAGCACCTAGAGCATAGTCTGACAAGATCAAAGAGTATCTTGTCAATATTGGCTTTTATATTTTTGATGCTGATCACTCACTTTATGTGAGAAGGGGAGATGTAGGTTTGGTCATCATAGTCATCTATGTGGATGACTTGATTATTACATGTGGTAGTGATAATGGGATTGCTAAAGTTAAGGACTTCTTGAAGAAGAAGCTTGAGATGAAGTATTTGGGTGACCTGAGATACTTTCTTGGTGTTGAGGTGATCAGATGTGATGATGGCATATGGTTATCCCAAAGGAAGTATGGCTTGGATATGTTATCCAAGTATGGTATGATAGCACGTAAGCCTCTTTTAGTACCATTGGAGCAAAATGTGAAGTTGTGAGTGCTGATGTTGGGGATGAGATAGAAGACCCTACTATATTCAAGAGGATAGTAGGGAGTCTTATTTACATGACTATCACACGGCTAGACTTGAGCTATGTTATTGTTCTTGTTAGTCAGCTTATGCAAATGCCTAGAAAGCCTCATTTGGATACAGTTAGATGCATATTGAGGTATGTGAAGTCCATTTTACATTATGGACTTTTTTATGAGGCAGGTAAGGTTAGATATAAAAGATCTACCAGTGGATTGAATCGAAAAGCAATATATAGTTTCTTTATCGAGTACATAGGTGAAGTATAGAGGTGCTGCTATGGCAGCATGCGAGGTGGTATGGTTGCAAAAGTTATTGGGTGATTTGGATGTGCAGGGAGATGGTCTAGTTGTCATTCACTATGACAACATGAGCAGCATGTAACTAGCTAGGAACTAGTGTTTCATGCTAGGACAGAACACATTGAGGTGCACTACCACTTTGTGAGAGAGAAGGTACTTGTAGGAGTGATTGACATATATGTCAGCACAAAGGATCAGATAGCTGACATTTTCACAAAATCATTGGGTGCAGAGAATCTTCGAAAGTTTCAAAGCTTACTTAGAGTTCAGAGATAGAGTTGAGCTTGAGGGCGAGTGTTGAGATGGTAAGCTCAACACTTGTGGACATTGATGATGGACCGCTTGGCTAGATGGGTCCACATGTCTATACTTAGTATGTCAATGGTCATTCTGATCCTCACATGACTGTTGACTTTTCACTTATTGTATTTAGTTTGCTGCACCTACCTATAATTGGCATAGTTATAGTGCTAGCTGATTAGTATAGTCAGTTATGTACTATTTGACTTAGTAGGCCACTTTTCTTTATGTTGCATCCTATCTATACGTTGTGTACATTGTATAGTGGGTTGAAGAAGAAGAAAAACTAGCAAGAAAATGTTTTGGCCTCTATCTCTCTTCTTGTGTTCTTGAGTGAGCTTCCTCTTATGTATATGGTGTGTGTTTGGTGCAACAATTCAAGCAAGTCCCCCCACCACACGATTCTTGATAGTTTGAAGGTCCTATTGCTATAGGATGCTATGCTTTGAGTCCTCCCGGTAAGTGTCCATTACCTTATCCAACCTAGCTTGTAGCTCTACATTGTCTCTTAAGACCCTAGATTTTTCTCTCTCGAGTTCTTTTCATAATTGAGGCAAGTTCCCTTCTATGATTGTTGCTTGCCCTCCTTGCTCTCTTGAGTGCTACCTATGGAGTGCTAGCTTGCTTGCATGGCTTGGAGCATATTCAACATGAATTGTAGTTCAAGTAGTCCCTTGTCTACCTTGCTCTTTCCTCAACTAGATATTTCTCCTTGCCCGGCCTAAGGTGTATGAATGAGATCTTGCTCCCTCATGTATAGGTATTCTTTTTTTCTATGCAGTTCTTCTTGGTGAGACAGATGTGTGATTGTAAGAAAATCCTCATGTTCTTTTAGTTGTAGTCCTTGCTCTTGTTGCATATTTTATTGGAAGAGAGGGAGAAAGAGAGAGTGGAGAAAAACCATGAGCCTTCAGCTCATCTTCATTATCTTCTCATTATTCATTCACTTAGTCACTCTCACTAAAAGAGAGAGTTACACTAGACTTGACTAACCATCATCTAACTATGGTTAGGTCAAGTGGTTGGAGCTTGATTTCTAGCTTGGTTTCCAACACTCCCCTTATTCAATGACACACACATGTATAGCTATATCCAACTAATGTCAGTAAGTCACATAGACATAAAGAGAGTCGGGGTGGAGCTTGATTTCCAGCTTGGTTTTCAAAACTCCCCCTCAAGCTCAAACCATCTACAATACTACAAGTAGCTGCCTAAAATAGATGAACTTTTATTTACCAAGTGATTTGGTAAAGATATCTGCTAGCTAGTCTTCAGTCTTCATATGCATCAAGTCAATCTGCTCTGCTAGTACCATTTCTATGATGAAATGGTAATGAACTTCAATGTGTTTAGATCTTGCATGGTATACAAGATTGCTTACAAGCATCACACTACTAAGAGTATCACAATGCAGCTTCACTTTGCTATCCAAGTGTATCCCCAAGTCATTCAGTAACTTTAGCAATCAAACAGCTTCACAAGCCGTTAAGGCTGCACCCCTATACTCAGCTTTTGGTACTAGACAATGCAACTATAGGCTATTTTTTACTTTGCCAGTTGATCATGCTGATGCCCAATCCAAATGCATAGCCACTAGTTGACCTCTTGTCATAGGCACAATCAACCTAGTTAGGGTCGGTATACCCTGTCAAGTCAAAGGGTTTTCCATATGCATAAAATAACCCATAATTTAAAATACCCTTTACATATCTCATGATCCACCATCTGTCTATACATGGTTACATTCTCAATTTCTATCCCAACATCAATTTGCAGCTTGACATTTTGGTCTAGGGGTGTATCCATAGCCTTACATTCAGCCATACCATACTTTTGTAACATGTCATAAGCATACTGCTTCTGTAACAGCCACATGCCTTGAGGCGTAGACACTACCTCAATTCCCCCAAAATACTTCAGCTCACCAAGATATTTGACTTTGAATTTAGCCTACAACAATGATTTAATTTTAGCAATCCCATTCTCAATATCTCCAATGATGATTAAATCATCTACATAAACAACTAGAAACACATAACCATGATCTGTCTTCTTCACAAATAAACTGTGATCTGCATCACCCAACTTAAATCCATGCTACTGTAAATAGCTGCTAATTCAAGCATTCCATGCTCTAGGTGCCTGTTTTAGCCCATATGATGCCTTTTTTAGTTTGCATACATGTATAGGACATTTTGGATGCACATAGCCTTCAGGATGCTCCATATAAACTTCTTCTTGCAAATCACCATTTAGAAAGACATTTTTCACATCCATTTGCCATAACTTCTAGCCTTTAGATGCTGCCAATGCAATGACTATTCTAATAGTTGCCATTTTAGCCATAGGGCGGAAAGTCTCCTAAGGCCATACTACTATGCATATCCCTTTGCAACTAGCCTGGCCTTGTAGAACTCCAATGACCCATCTAACTTGCATTTAACCTTGTACATCCATTTGCAGCCAATGGGGACTTTGCCTTCAGGCAATTCAAACTTAGTGGGTTCTTTGAAACGTGCCACCTTAGTCATATAGGTATAATGATGGGCTGAATATCTAGTGTATATGTACCTATCAACCGGACTTTTGACCCTCTCAGATATCCCCATCACTCTAATCTTGTCTCTCATGAGGCTGTACATACCGATTCTGCCTTGCACCAGGCATCATAATAGAAGGAATCCCCAACTCACTAATCAGTGCTGGATGAATCATAACCTATAGTAAGTGGACTTGTTACATCCTCAAACATATTTTCTTTTCCCTTATCCAGTCTCCCCCTCATTGACATGTCCATGTCAGTGGATGCAGGAGTGCAATTCCACAATCATCTTGACCAAGGGCTTACTCTAGATGACACTTTACCTATCGGACCACTCATAGATGTACTAACTGCAGGGGTATTTTCAGCATTACTAGTGCTGGTTGATCCATCTGTAGCCACTGCAATAGGATTCCCATACCATGAAGCCATCTCTGCTTATCAATGTCTCATGAGTAGATGGCACATAGCATTTATAAGCTTTCTTGTCCTATGCGTAACACAAAAACACGCTCTTGATAGATTTGGGATCCAATTTCTTCCTCTTTTCATTAAAAATATGCACGTACGCAATGTAGCCAAATACCTTTAAGTGCCTAATGTCAGGCTTATGACCATACAACCTCTCATAAGGTGTTACATCATGAATCCCTATTGTAGGAGTTCTATTAAGAACATATACAACAATCACCATTGCTTTAGCCCAGTAAACATTAGGCAAACACTTTTCATGCAGCATAGCTCTATTTGACTCCATCAATACCCTATTTTTCCTCTCTGCTACACCATTTTGCTATGGTGTATAGTTGCAAGTAAGCTATCTTCTAATCCCATACTTTGCAAGATATATGTCAAACTCTCGTTAGACATATTCTTTGCCACCATCTGACCTAAGGTAAGAAACATAACAACCCAACTCATTTTTAGCATGCTTCTTGAAATCTCTGAATGCATCAAACACTTCATCTTTATGTTTCAATATGTACAACCAAGTGTACCTGCTAAAATCATCAATGAAAGATACATAGTAATGAGTACCACTAAATGCAGCATTATGCGACGGACCCCAAACATCAGAGTGCACTAACTGCAAAGGTCTCAAACTATTCTTAACATGCTTCATAAAGGGAAACCTTGCATGCTTTCTAAATTGACATGCAGGACATACATGGCCAAAGTCATTATACTTGAATTTGGGCAATCCAAGTCATTATACATGGCCAAAGTCATTATACATGGCCAAAGTCATTATACTTGAATTTGGGCAATCCAAGTGCCACTTCCTTCTGCTGCATAGATTTCAGCTTTTAAACATTAACATGGCTAATCCTCTTATGCCAAATCTCAATATCCCTTATAACACCCTCATCATGTGCAAACATGGCTGCCTTAAGTTCTAGAATGGATGCAACCAAGGTAAACATCTTGCCATCCTATTTGCCTTGAGGAATTATTTTGCAGCCATCACCGTATTCTTCAATAAAGCATCCATCTTTGTTAAACCTCACATGCAGGTTCTGTTTTGCCATTTTTCCAACTGACAAAATATTCTTTGTGATTGATGGTACATGCAATACATCATGCAGACTCTTTTTCTTGCCATCATGCCGCATCATCAACGGAACAACTCTTGCATGTTGAATATCATGCTGGGTGTCATCCCCAGTACACACATAACCATGTGAACCTGCAACCAACTCATCAAACCACTCTCAGTGGGGTGTCATATGGTTAGAAGCCCCAGAGTCAATTAACCATCTCTCATCTCTGCTTTGTCGAGATGCATGCTTTGACACATGCTACATGGCAAACAATCTATCACCCTGATCATCATTAGCACTGCTAGATGATGCATAATTTCCATGCTGTCTTCCTTTAGCTTTCATGTTTGGGTGTTTCTTATGACAATCCTTGGTAATGTGCCCATATTTTCCGCAGTAATGCCAGTCTTTATCTTTGTTGGATTGATCATTTGACTGCCATGATTCACCACCTCTACCATGGGGTGATCTCTCCTTGCCTCTAAAGCCGCCATGTGTATTTGTGCCATGCCAATTACTCTGTTGTTGCTGTCTATAGGTGTTTCGAGTATCTGCACAACCTCAAAAAGAGCCATGGCCTCTGCCACCTCTGCCACATTGGCTATAATAAAGGACTCTGTCTTTGCTTTGAGACATACTAGAACTTGTGTTCAACCCAAGCTTCACTTCTTCATGCAACAACTGGGCAAGCAACTCATCCCAGTCAGTGGGTTTAGCTCTTACAATAATAGAAGTGTCAAATGCTTTGTACTCTTTCCATTTAGAGTGATTGCTATCATATCATCTTCAGACATTGCAGATTCAATAGTGGCAAGATGGTTCGCTATGTCTTAATCTCTGTCATGTAGGTCTGGATACTTCTGCCATTCCTAGACATGTTGTTAAATTGTTGCTTTAATTGGATCTTCATGGCATGTGTTACATTTCCATAGTTCTTCATGAGTATGCCCCAAGTATCTTTCGTGGAATCACATCCAGTGATCTGTATTGCCATAGCATCAGATATACATAAGGAAAACCAATATAGCACTTTGCATGCTCTCTCTGTCCACCCTTTATGAGCTCTTCTTTGATCATGTGTTGGCCGTTTAGGCAATTCAGGTTCAGCTTCATCACTAGTGCATAGATCCTAGCAACCTTTACCAACCAAGAAATTCTTCATAAGAAACTTTCACAAGGCAAAATTCTTGTTATCCAGCTTTTCACCAACAATTTGTGTAATGTTATCAATGCCCTGTGCATTTGCCATGTTGCAACAGGCTAATGCCTTGACTTCTTGCAAGCCAACAAGTCCAACTGACTAACTGCAATCTTTGACTATTTATGACTATTTTCTGCAACAAGTTTCCTTCTAAAAACATGGTATTTTAGTCCATTAACATCTCATAACCATCCATAAACATGTGGCATAACATGTAGGTACATCTGTCAATACATAGACCATGTAGTTTCTGTATACTCTGTATCATGCAACCTTGCTGTCAAAGTACATACATGCAGTCTAAAATCAGTAAACTATCAGTGACCAACAACTAATTCAAAGCCGAGGTGTATACAATTTATACATGCTCCAAAACTTCATAGACATCTGCTAGTACATGTAGCAGCCCAAATATGACCATACTGGCACAAATCAGTGCATAACCAGCATGTACGAGTGTCAAAACCCATGTTCACAGGTTGCAGTTACCAAATGTTCATCAAAACACAAGGTATCTTAGTCCCAAACCTCCTCAAGATGTCATGTACATATGCCACCATACATGAGAATCAATGCATAAACTTGTCAGCTCCCAACAGTCCGTCATTAAGAGCCAGTGTTTTACAGTGTATTTACTATTCATAGCCATCCAAAACCATGTCAGTGCATTTCTTTAATTCCAAGACATTTGCATTCAATTCCGTTCTTGATCTGCAAGACATTTGCAGGCCATATACCAACTCATACAGTAGACATAAGCTAACCAAAAAAAAGGGAGGCAGTTGTACCATCACAACCTAGCAAGGTTGTTCAGTAGGCCATGGCTATGTCCCATGAGGACACACCAAAGAAAGAGAAGATTGAGGCCCAACCAAGCACATCAATGGCTAACCTAGTTTAGGGTCTTGAGTTATTAAAGGATACACCTCGATTACCCAAGAAAAAGAGGAGAAAACAACGAAAACAATGACAATTTTAGGTGGATGTAGACGTAAAGAAGATTGAGACCAAGAGTGCTGAACAGTTGAGGAATAAAGCATCAAGTCCACCCACACGAATCAACCCATTTACATCTCTCCTAAGGGCAGTGAAACCTCAGACACACCTGTGTGTTCTAATAAATCAAAGCAACCATTATCATCAATAGTTTCTTGCAATGCTCAATCCACTAACAATAGAACTTACATTGACCAATCAAGAGTGGATACAACACTGTCACAACAGGTTGACGAAACTATACTAGTCACATCCAAGGAAAACCATGACACAATAACAACAAAGCCTCAGAAGAAACATGAACACCCCAAGGACATAAGCAATCCAACCAATCTTGCTCATCTAGGCGGTGGCATGAGCGCCCAGCTATGCTAAAGCCTAGGGAAACTCCTAGAACGTTGCATGAGATAGCAATCGAGCAAGCCCGCATCGAATGTAGAAGTGTCACAAAGTGCTTGACCGAGTTGGATGCTAAACTCAAATTATTTACACATGCCTATGTCCTTGCAGACATAAGCACATTCCCTAGGGACCAACTTGAGGAATATTTGTCATATCCATCATCTTGGGAAGAGCAATAATATCTTAACAAGCACTATGACAAGCTCCTATATGAATGCATGCAACTCATCTCTCACGAGGAAATTGACGAACTATGCTTAACTGTGACATTCAACGAAGCGCTTTGGCAACCAATTCTCTTAGAGATAGAGAAACTAAAGCAACAATCAAAGGGTTGAAGTCAATTTAAAAAACATTGGTTTGAAAACCGTGCTACAATGACCAAACTTGGAGCCCAGATTATGATAGAGTCTCAGAGGAGCAACTAGCCCAATGGTCTCAAAGAGACCCCAATCTATGTGGTGCCAACTTCCTTTCGAATATTGACTACCATTTGGGGTATGGAATTAGCTGGAACTAGCCACCAAGAGAACTCTCTAATTGATAAAATTATCACTGAGAAGGAGCTACATGTTGCCAGTAGACTCAGACAAGGCAGCATGCTACTCAATGTTGCAAAATATATGTTGTTACTAATGAGTAGGATGCCACAATTGCTAGATATATATGCCACACTCCAGTACAATCATGAGTTCTACAATTGGTTTTTATCCTATCACATGAAGTGACATGGATTCATAAACATGTATATAAATAAACAATGTGTTTTGTGATTGTGTATAAATAATACCAAAAGAAGCAAAGCCAGCACACACACAAGCAATGACAATCAAGTGTAGGTGATATGCATCAAAGTCAACACTATGGGATTTAAATAAGTGATATATTTTTGAGTTGCACTTGTTCATTATGGTTGAAGCATATGAATTGGATGTACTCTCACGAGTTGCCAAGTGAATGCAGGATAACACATGTCTCTATATGAAAGCATTCAATGTCGAAGTCACCACAAGACCACCAACCCCACAAAGAACCATTATGGAGAAAGCAACATAAATACCAAGAAGAAAGAGCCATGATGGAAGCCCCATTGCTGAAAGAGAAAATCACCCCTGCAGAAAGGATACATTGCATTTGAGCATGGCCCAAAGCATAGTCATTGGCTACTCTCCCTTTCTTGGCCAAACTCTACGTCCGAGTAGGAGCCACACTCTCAACAACGACAACCATTTCTTCATAAACCAGGATTCAATTTTCCAGATGCTCTGTTCATGCACAACTCACTCCATTGGCTATCTCAACAACAGTTTCTCTAGCATCAAGGCTAGTAACACAATAATATTTGTAATATTTATTTTTCACAGCCTTTGGATCTCGACATTTCTCAATCCAAATGAAAGGTTGATAGCCTCAACACGTATTGCATTGATTGTATTCATTTTATCAAAGAAAATAAGAGAAAACAAAAAAAAAGAAAAAAAGGAGGGGCACCCATGATCACAACACAGTACCTAGGGGTCCTCAAATTAGGTACGTTTAGTGACCTTGGTCGGTTGGCTCCGTCCCTAGTCCCCTAGCCCTTTATACATCCCCCACAATTGTTTAGGGCACATCAAGGGTATGACATACCTAGGGAGCTCATCTCGGTTAGATCTGTCACCTTAAACCATTTGCACATTTTTTTCTCACCTTGAACCATTTGCACATTTCTTTTTCGCACTCCATCTTAGTGCCATCGCAATCAATAGTGGTAAGCAAGGCATGAAAGACCATGGAAAGTACACCATACTCTTCAAACACTATAGATAGACACTAGCTACCAAAAGCTAAGGCCTCAATGAGCTCAATTATGCTACATTGTGTTGTCAAAATCACAAATGATGTCTCAAGAAGCCTTCAAGTGTACTTCTCCTCAACATTGACAAATTTTCCCACCCCATTGAACCCTTACTTCATCCACACATTGCTATGAGGGACCAGACCCAATAGTCTTCTAACTACGTAATATCTAAGTATGCACGTACACTCGCATAATATGTGCACCACAATCTATATACAGTTTGGGTCCTCAAGTGCAGGACAATACTCTTAGCTTACTTAGAGTCGACCTGTCTCCCAAACTTATCAAACTATGTCTTGTGCACAATAAGAAGACTAGCAATAACCCCTAGGGAGAGACCATATGAGAGGTTTTCAATTGCAGGTATTGAAGACACGAACGAAAGTATCATTAGCTCTTCATCGACACTCAACTTTGAATTCTTGTCCTTTATCATCATGCAAGTTGTCACGCATAGAATCCCCAAAAACCAACACCTATGCCAGCCATGAGTGCAACTCCCAACAAAGAATAGCCCTATCACCAACTACACCAACCCTATCACCAGCCAATCATGCTAAAAAAGTACCACCAATGACCTTCATCCGCACCACCACCAAAACTCCTCCACGGCAAGCCACAGTAGTCCCTTCCATCCACGTTTTCCGTGCATGCCAAAGCCCGCTACATATACAATGGAGAGTGCCATGGGACTGGTACTCGTCTAGGAGGGGGTAATGTTAACCCTCAAATGAACAAAGTGGAAAATCCAAAAAATCTAAAGCAAAAGACAAGGCCAAGGCAAAAGTGAAACGGAAGACGAGGGCGCGCTAAGAAAAATATGGAAACACAAGAAGCTTAAAAAAGTCCTAAATCAAGGAGAAAGACTCACTCAATACTTTTGTAAAAGAGTGCAAGGCACACCATGATTTATTTTGTAAAAGAGTGCTCGGCTCTCACCCGTGCAAATTGTAAATGGTTAGAGGTACAGGTTGAGGTCAAGAGAAGG
This sequence comes from Lygodium microphyllum, assembly GCF_053477565.2. Taxonomy (NCBI): domain Eukaryota; kingdom Viridiplantae; phylum Streptophyta; class Polypodiopsida; order Schizaeales; family Lygodiaceae; genus Lygodium; species Lygodium microphyllum. Next base: position 17,429,629 of record NC_141158.1, on the reverse strand, counting down.
GTTAGAGGAATGGGACCAAGAAGTGGATGTATATAAAGTTGAAAAGTGAATGAGGAACTCATTCTTGTGTGTGGCCAAAAGTAGCTCTCTTGTTCTTCTTCTTCTTCTTGCTTTTGCTTGCTTAAGCTTGTGCTTGAGAGAGGGAGTGTGAGAGTGTGAGGGTGAGGGACCGTGGTGGAGGAAGCTCTCCATCTTCTCCTCTCTTCTGCTCTTCTCTTCTCTTGCTTGAGCTTGGAGCATGGAGCTTGAGGATCAAGCTCACTTGAAGCTTGCACTTGGATCATGGAGCTATCGGAGTGCTTGGGAGAGGAGGCAACTCGATCGGGCATGGAGGCAAGCTCACTACACTCGTAGAGAGAGATAGTGTGCCGACCATGTGAGAGGTAGCCATTAGTTCTTGGCTTGAAACACTTGAATAATAAGCAGTTGGCAGTTGAGCGTGAGCTCTTCGCCTCTACAAAGAGTTAGTCAAAGACACAATGCTAGGCTTCGTACTCAACTATGAAGCTTCCAACTAGGTCTTTCTTCTTTGCAAGATACAAATCAAAATGCTAGATTATATACTTTTAATGCTATATGTCTTCCATTGTGTAGGTTGAATCAAGTTCCTTTAGCACCCTCCATTCCTTGAAATACAAATTCTAATGAGTCCCATAATGTCCCAACATTGATTGCACTTGTGCATGCAAGTCTAGTAGGGGAAGTACTACATTTTCCAAATAATACTTGATATGCAATACATGGCAAAACCAAATTTTGATCCTACTAACATAGGACCTCTTTCCATACTCCATGAGATACCTCGGATGGCAATGCATCTTGCAATGTGTGTGCTATGTTATTGTGACCCTAGATTGCACAATCTTGTAGATATTAACAAGCTATGCTCTCATTTTCATGCAAAGATTTGGACTTCTAAGTCTAGAGTTGTTGGTAGTTCCTGTGGGGAAGCATTGTTGTATGAATGGAAAGGTTTCATTGCCACCTCTTCAAGAGCCACACAAGCACTTGAATGGTTTGTTAGTTGCAAATAACATGATAGTAGAGAGAGTTCAAGAAACAAATACATGCCTACAATGCTAGCCTTGCTTTTGTCCCATTGGGTGTTGAGATAGATGAGTCATTGCTTGGTGGTGGGAATGGATACACCTTTCAAGTTCATGGTTCTGTATATCACCGTATTGGGTCAATGGTACCCAATGAGTACCCAATATTCCCAATCATGCAAGACCAAGATTTGCACAATTGTATGTTTATGATACTGATCACAAGCTTCAAAACAGAATGTCTATGATGCCAAGCCTTGATTCAAGCATATTATATTCCTTGCAAGCAATGATGCATACTTGCAATGTTTACACTGAGCCTTTCAAACTATAGGAGAGATTATTCTTGAAAATCCCATAGTAGAGATAAGGATGACAATTATGGAAGGGCATGTGACCTCGAGACAATACTCTGTGCCAATTGGCAATGAGGTTGCTACTATTATGTCAGGTCAAGGTGATGATGACAACTTGCATCACTGCAATATAAACATTTACATGAGAAATGGCCTATGTGTCACTATGTCCAGCTAGATGCCATTGTTGTATGTTCTTCTATTTTCCAATGGAGAAGATGGGTAGCACTTGAAAATCCCTTACTCCACAATTGATGATAGTATACCTCTTGAGAACGTGCCTAAGAAAGACTATGTTACACAAGGAGTACTATGCATATCATCTTCAAGTTTGAGATGACACATTGCATGCATGTTGAGATGTGGAAGATTGTTGCAACAATTTATGGTGGATGCATATTGCAGCATTGAACGTTGCAAATTAACATGGTGTCATCTTAATCAATCTACTTTGCGTGTAGAGGTCTATCTAGCCCTCGCTAATATGGTTGCTGTTGATAGTCAAGATGTTGTTATGGGGAGATCTATTTGGTAAGCGCATTGTTCATCCATTGTCCTTTACAGGAGGGCCTCGACAAATGTACCAACTATATTAAGATGCCATGGCCATAGTTCATAGTAGAGGTAAACCTAATCTCTTCATTGCCTTCACATGTAATCCAAGGTGAGTGGAGATTAAGGATGCTTTGTTTCCTGGTCAAATAGTGCATGATAGGCTTGACTACTAGAGTCTTCTACTAGAAACACAAGGATATGCTGGAAAGGATTGTGAGGAAAAGTTTGAAGTTTGTTTGGCAAAGTTGCAGGCTTACGTGATTGTGGCGGAGTTCCAAAAACCAGGCTTGCCACACTTGCATACACTTTTAATATTGCGTGATGCGTTCAAGTTGAAGGATGTTGATCATTATGATAGGATGGTTTGCATAGAGCTTCTAGACCAAGAGAAATTACCCAAGCTATTTGAAACAATTGTTGCTTGCAAGATGCATGGCCTGTGTGGCCATCTAGGTCCCAAAAGTTCATGCATGGTGAATGACAAATGTTCAAGACATTACCCACACACATATGCAAATTCCATAGTAGACGATGATAATGGTTACACAATTTATATGTGAAGAAATGATGGGAGATAGGTTTTGGTTAGAGGTACCTACCTCGACAATCATTGGGTTGTGCCTTATAATCCTTACTTATCTAAAAAATATAGAGTGCATATTAATGTGGAGGTGTGTTCTACCATTTCTACTATAAAATACATTTAGAAAGGCCATGACTGTGCGACTATAAGGTTGGATTATGGGGAGGGACCCATCAAATGTAGTGAATGGTTTTGCAATGGTTGAAAGTATAGATGACATACAGATGTACCTTGATGCTTGGTATATTTCTACAACTGAGGCATGTTGGAGGTTTTTTGAATACCAATTGCATAACGAGAAGCCAAATATCATACTTTTGCATGTGCACTTGCTAGGGAAAAATGTTATCACCTTCCATGGCAATGATGATATAGGACAGGTTGTTTCTAACAATAACATGCAATAGAAAACATTGATTGAGTGGTTTGTTTGCAAAACCAGAATCATCCAGAGGCAAATGTACTATTGTACTAGGAGTTTTCCTAATATTGGGTTTGCAATGCAACAAGAAAAATTTGGACAGAAGTAAAAAAGGGGGATGTTTATGGTCGTATCTACTTTGTTTCTCCTTGTGCAGGTGAGCTCTATTACCTAAGAATGTTTCTCACAAAGTGTAGGGGTTGTAAGTCATTTGAGGACCTATGAATGGTTGATGCAATTCTATATCTGACTTTCAAGGCTGCTTGCATAGCTAATGGATTGCTAGAAAATGACCACGAATGGTACACATGCATGGAGGAGGCTGTGATGGTTCATACAAGGCAATAATTGCGTGCACTATTTGCACCATTGCTGTTTTTTTGTGATCCTATGCATCCAAGCCAGTTGTAGGAACAATTCAAAGTTGCCATGACAGGTGATATAGTACATGGCTTGATTTCTTCTCATGGAAATAATCGAACTACTTAGGACTTGGCTTTCAATTTGGGTTTGTTGCATTTGGAAGACATCTTGTGACAACATGGGTGAAGATTGCCCTAGTTTGATGGGATGCCAGAGATTGATTGCTCTTTGGTGACAAAGGTAGGTAATCCTTTGATGCATGAGGAGCTAGACGTTGACATTGTGAGTCAACAGAATGTTGTGTGCATGTTCAATGGAACCCAATTCGAATGAATGTCAAAGAAGGGCATACTTGATTGTGCTCGATGTTGTCACATCCTCATGTAGTAAGATTGTCTTCTTTTTGGATGGGCCTGGGGATCAAGAAAAACATATTTGTACAATTGCTTGCTTGCAAAATTGAGAGGTGAGGGGAAAGTTGTCCTTGAATCAATATCATTTGGAATTGCTACATTATTATAGCCAAAGGGACATATTGTGCACTTGAGGTTTAAGATTCCCCTTGAGGTCAAGAGAACTTCATCATGCAACATTCAACTTTCAGAATTGTTAAGGGCGGCATGTCATATTATTTGGGATGAGGCGCCAATGATGGATTGACATGCATTTGAGGCATTGGATAGAACATTGAGGGACATAATGGAATGTGATATTCCTTTTGGAGGCAAAGTCATTCTCTTTGGTGGAGATTTTTGCCAGATCATCGTGCCTATGGTGCCAAAGGGTAGTCATGAAGAGACGGTTGATGTAACCATCTTATCTTTCTCCTCTATGGAATCATATGCATGTTTTACGTTTGTCTCAAAATATGTGAGTTTCCGTGCAAGGTGAGAATCATGATTTTGTTGAATGGCTTTCGTCTCTTGGTGATGATTGAAATTATTTGGATGGTGGTAACCATGTTGCTATTCTAGTATATGTGCTCTTGCACGACGTGACCATGGATGGTCTCATCTTGCATGTTTACATGGACATCCATTGTTAGCAAGACTATGCATCTTTTTTCAAAGGACGTGCTATTTTGGCCTCTAAAAATAAGGATGTTGATGCATTGAACATTGCTGCCTTGTGTGAAATGCAAACGGATTCTCATATGTAAAACAATGCTAATTCTATAAATAGATGAGACTCATGCAAATTCTTTCCTTTACTCAAGCAAGTGTCTAAACTCCATCGATCTAGGTAGTGGTTTTCCTCCACATTGTTTGGCGTTGAAAAAAAATGTGCTTGTGATGCTCTTGAGAAACTTGAGCCCTGTTATTGGCCTTCATTGTATAATACTAATATGCAAAAAATTTCGTAAAAAAGCATTAGAGGCTAAAATTAACACTGGAACTAATGTCAGTGTCAAAGTGGTGCATGGTGGGGGATGTATAGTGATGTTCAGGGAGATAAGTCTACTGGGTGATCCGGGATTTCTTGCTCTTGATGAGCCTTGAATTTGTGCTAGGGGGGAAAGGTTGGGGGTTCAAGCTTTGCTTTGAGACTTGAGGACCCCTAGGTGTGGTGTGCTTGTTAGAACTCTTCCTTTTTTTCCCTTTTATTTTCTTTCCTTCTTTTCCCTTTTTATTCAACTAAAAATAAATATGTGCTTCACTCCTCAAGTAGTGGCCGAAGCATTCTAGTCAAGCAACCTCTACTTAAGAGGTGCTCCTTTGTTTCTAGCTTTAAGTGGAGGTAGGATTCTAGACAAAATGGGTGGGTGCATAGGGCGAACCAATTGTCCACCATATCTTCTAGGATACTCATGAAATATGTGGGTAGGATCAAGGCATGAAGATGTAGCCTCACCATGGTGATTGTGTCTATTCCCGCATTCACGTCAAAGAAGAGGGGTGGCAACTTGTCTTTGTATAGGATGGGTAGCTATTGTAGGAGTATAATGAGCACCTTCAAGTAATTGTAAGTGGTGATGAAAGCTTTATGAGGACACTGTTTGAATGTCTTTACAACTCACTCAGCTATACTTACATGGCAATAGGTATCCCAAGCACTTCCATCATTTTCAAGAATGGAATAATGCCATTCCGGCTACCTTGGGAATGCCTCTCGAGGTCGTTGATTAACAAAATGGCTAATTATTTGTGTACTTGTCAGTCTATAACTTCTATGAAGGGCTCCTACATGTTGTAGATCTAGCCATAGTTGAGTAATTCTCTCTTCTGCTCTAATGAGTAGGTGCACTTTCCTCAAGGAGAGGGGATCTATGTACCTAGCATCTTCATATACCTAGAAATCAAATGTGACAAACTCTCTTTGCTCCTACCTCTCTTCATGCCTATGTACAAGTTCTTCTTGGCTCTCGCTTTGCTCTTTAGCCACTTCGACATTTAGGGAGACATCCTACTATCAAGATTGTGGGAGAGAAGGAAGGAGTCTCACTTGTAGCTTTCTTGCTTGCACAATGGGGGAATACACACACAGGTGGAGGCTGAAAACAATTTTTCCTCTTCTTAGTTGTGTAAGCCAAAAAGAACTCAAGTACATAGAAATAGAAAAACCCTATATATGGGTCTCAAACCAAACTCAACTAACTAAGGTGGCATACTAACTGAGCCACGAACTAGAGTAGATAAGGATAGCTGTCATCTAGCTATTATTCATGGGCGGTGTACCAACTGCATCTACAGCTAACAAGTCGGTGACATAAATGCACAACGGTCACCCTGGCATATCAAGAGTGTAGCTCGATATCTCAACACTCCCCCTCGAGCTCAATCTCAATTCCTGCATACCAAGCAGGTCTCTGAACTTGCGCAGCTTCTCTGCGCCCAATGCCTTCGTGAATATGTCAGCTACCTGATCCTCTGTGCTGACATAAACTAGATCAATAAGACCTAGTAAAACCCTTTCCCGCACATAGTGATAATGCACCTCAATGTGCTTTGTTCTAGCGTGATAGACTGGGTTATTTGCCAAGTGTATACTGCTCATGTTGTCACAATAAATGGCAACTGGCCCATGTGTAGGACTGATGCATATCATAAAGTAGCTTATGCAACCAAGCTACCTCACATGCAGCCATTGCTGCACCCCTGTACTCAACCTCTGTGCTCGACAAGGCAATTGTAGGCTGTTTCTTGCTGCTCCAAGTGACTGCAGCACTCCCAAAAGAGAACACATATCCACTGGTAGATCGTATATCAGAAATACTACCAGCCCAATCAGCATCAGTGTATCCATGCAACTGTATCTGAACCCCAGTCTCATTAAATAGTCCATATTGTAATGTGGACTTCACATACCTGAGTATGCATCTAGCCGCATCCAAATGTGGTTTCCTTGGAGCCTGCATAAACTGACTTATCAATCCAACATTATAGCTCAAATCTGGCCTGGTAATAGTCATATAAATCAAACTTCCTACTATGCGTCTGTACATAGTAAGGTCTTCGAGAAGCTCATCTGCATTTGCGCTCAGCTTCACATTCTACTCCAAAGGAATTGAAATAGGCTTACAGCCTATCATCCCATATTTGGACAGCATGTCCAATCCATACTGCCTCTACAAGAGCCGTATCCCACTTGGTGATCTAATCACCTCAATGCCGAAGAAATAATGTAGCTCTCCCAAATCCTTCATCTCAAACTTCTGCTTCAATAGCATTTTCACATGAAGGATATCTTCATCACTATCACCTGTCATAGTCAAATCATCAACATAAATGACAAGTAGCATAATACCTTTCTCTGTTTTTCTCACATAAAGTGAGAAATCTGCCTTGGAAATCTGAAAGCCAATAGTGACAAGATACTGTCCTATCTTGTCAGACCATGCTCTAGGTGCTTGCTTCAAGCCATACAAGGCTTTCTTCAACCTGCAAAAAAACTCAGGATGAACAGCATGCACATAACCTGGTGGCTGCTCCATATATACCTCTTCTTGCAAATCACCATGCAAGAAGGCATTCTTTACATCCATCTGATGTAAAGACCATTCCTTTGATGTAGCCATAGCAATGACTGCTCTTATGGTTGCCATCCTTGCAACTGGACTGAATGTTTCTTCATAATCAATGCCATATGTTTGTGCATACCCCTTGACTACTAATCTTGCCTTGTATCTATTCACAGAACCATCTGCATTGTGCTTCACATTATAAACCCACTTACAACCAATTGCATTCTTATCTTTAGGCAAAGGTACCGATTCCCATGTAGCATTTGCTTCCAAGGCATCCATTTCTTCATCCATGGCTTTCTCCCATTTTTCTTTTCCCATGGCTTGCTCAAAAGAAGTGGGTTCTGGTTCCTGTATCACTTTGACCATATAGGCATAGTGAATGGCTGTAAATCCATCATATTTCAGCCTATCCACAGGATACCTAGCTCTGGTAGACATGTGCAAAGTAGGTTCACTCCCAGGTGCTCTCAAAACATCCCTGGTCTTTCTTACTCCAGGTGTAACAATAGAAGGAATACCCAACTTATCATCAATGCTCTGTTCTAAGCCACTGGATTCACCATCCACATAAGAGTGACCTGCATTCACATCAAACATCTACCTTCTCTTTTCCTTTTCGTGAAACCTGCATACCACTATCTGCATTGTTTTGAGGAGATTCTCCTTATCTCAATCTGCCTATCCATGGCGAAGAATGTGAACCACTGCTAGAGGACACTCCAAGTCCACTAATATTTTGTGACTGTTGCTGTGAATTCTGTGCAGCATTACCATTTTGTGCATCTACATCATTAATCACATTTACTGGTTTATACCAGCTACTCATCTCATAAAAAACAACATCTCTGCTCAATGTAAACTTACGAGTAGAAGGGTTATAGCATCTATACCCTTTCTGCTTGCAGAGAGTAACCAATAAAGATGCACTTATCAGCTTTTGGATCCAACTTGGATCTCAACTCATCTGGCACATGAACATAGGCAATGCAACCAAAAATCTTCAAATGAGAGATATCTCGGCCACAAGATGGTCAAGATTCGAAGAGGTGGACATTTGAGAGGACCAAAAGGGGGGTGCCTTTTGGACCCCCCCCTCACATTTTATGCAAAGAACATGAAAAAAAGCGTGATGTAGGCGTGAAGAAGCGTGGCAGCATGGTGCGGATTTTTGCGCTCCATCCTCATGGATGGAGATCCCAAGCTGTGAAGAACCTATGCAATGGATGATACTTGGGAATTTCTCTCTCTTTGCTGATCTTATCGCCACTCTTCACACGTGGAATGGCTGTGTGGATGAAGAGAACAGATTTTAGTCTTTCTCTCTCCTCCCTCTCTCTCTTCTCTATGGGCTGTTCATGTGTGCCATCTTGATGGAGGAATGTGGGATGGAGAATGAAGAAAATGATAATGGAGATGGATGGAGATGCTAAAGATTGAAGTGTAGCATTGGATTGAGAGCAATGGAGGCTCCGTCTCTGCTGGTTATCAAGTCAGTCAAGGCGTCTCGGGTTACGTAAAAACACGGTATGACTATTTTTATAAAGAAAATGAAGGATTTTTTATAGTTTATGATGATAATTATGTTCTTATTGGATGAAAATTTGTGTGAGTGCTGTTTGCATTATGAATAATTGCTGTGTGTCAGAAAATTCTGATTTTGCAATGATTTACATGCTTTATTTAATTTCCAAAAACCCGAAATGCGGTTTTTAAGTGGTAAAATGGTAGTTTTTCCGTTTCACGTGGGTAAAAAGTGTTCCCATGGGAGGAATATGGAAGATAAATTGAATGTTAGTATGCTGAAGTGATTGGAACAAGAAAAATTAGAAAATAGCCTATTTTATTGTCAAATGAATCAAGAAAATGGGAAAAATAAGAGAAAAAATAGAAATACGTCTTGGAAAAATAAGAAAAAATATAATGATTGTTTGTGGATGTGTGGTAGTGGTAAAGCATGAGGTTTAGCCTCAGTTTTCCCTATCTCTTTATCAAAGTTTGTGATTTACTGCTTTTTATACATCAAAACATGCCAAAATGAACCTCTATACCTATGCAACGAAAGCAATACCTAAACGTAGGGGGTTGGGATATCTGAATGGTGTAATTCATGTGCTGATTGTTGCTGATTTTTTGATGCACATCATATCATAGAGTTCGTGGTATGTTAATTAAGAGGATAGTAGCATGAGAGTGGTCTCGGTGCTATCCTTTCATCACCGCAACGGGTTAGTAAATGCAATAAAAGCCTGATTGTGCACAAGCACGTTGCTGATTTGAAGATGATGTTTGAGCACTTTAGAATCATTCACCTTTTCATGTGCAAGTCGATCATGGTATCGGAATAAAAACCTGGATGCATAGCACCTGTTTTCAATGACGATGACCCACGTTGAGTGTGGAAAGGCATCCTAAGCCGTAGGATAGAGGTTCAGTTCTTGGGGGATTATTTGGTAAGGAAGCATGGTATATCTCCTGGAGACATTTGAAATGGAAGAGTGGAGCTTGTTCGTTTGGTTTATATGTTGAGCAGTGCATCAAGGGGCTAATCCCTGCAATGTAGGAGAGCTGCAGTGGGGCCGCAGTGTTTCTACTGAGAGGTTGCCTTCCATATATGTGATTATCATGGTATTTATTGCCAATGTGTATGCGTTCTCCCTGTGTGGAGTTTATAGAAAGGGAAACATTGGACTACAAAAACTATAAAACTATAAACGCATAGATTAGGCTTTAGGGCAGTTTGTCCTTTAGTAGTAGATAGACGCTCCTGGCCCGTGAGGCCGTGAGGGTGTGTTTGGTTGTTATGAGCATGAGATCCTGCTAGTGCCATAGCCAGTGCCGGCCCATTTCAGGTCCCATCAACATAGGAAGATGAGCCTCCGATGCTTGGATACTACTTTCATGACCTTGGCTAAAAGCTATGATCGACACTAGAATTAGGCCTCTTGGAAGAACCTATAGCGACGGAAGTACGAACACTCCCTTGCTCTTGGGAGGAGTCAGAATTTGTATTCGTCAAGGCTTTCGAAGCAGCTTAGGAATTAATTACAAGTGAGATATCCCAAGGGCAAGCCATCAACCAGCATCTCATTACGTTATATAACAAAAATGCAATCCCAGCCATAAATCAAGAAATGGAGAAGTTGAAACAGCTTACCGAGCATGACTCCTTCTTACGGAAATGGTACGCTTTACACCTGCAATGGAAGCAAGTGGGATGCCAAATAATGACCAACACTGAACAACGATGCGTAATCAAGGCATTTTAATATTGTAAAATACACGGGATCTAGAGCATGGCTATGGTGGTTTGTAAGCATAGATTAAACTCATGATGACATTGACTAAAAACCACAACTGTTATACAAGTGAATTAGGTTCCAAGATGGAAGCTTGGACTTATAAACACAATCTTGTGTAGGACTGACAAAGCATCATCATGTATTCATTCATCTATCTAAAGTGGTAGTCAAGTACAATGCTTTATATTTGTTGGATGGGTACAGCTTTCCCTTTCTGTGCATATGGGATTCCTGCAGCCTGCATGTCTTCATCCCAAACTGCCTCATACAAAGAGGCTACATTAGGTGTGATTGCTAATATCTCAACACCCCTCCTCAATCACAACCAAAAATTACAAAGTGTGTATAGGCTTTAGTGAAAGTAACACCTGCAAAGTGTGGGCACACCATAAACATGGCAAAACACCAAAGGCCGTTGCAGAAAAGGCTAAATGTGGGTACCACAAACATGATGGACATCTAGAGGCTATAGCAGGGGCCTTACAGAGGCTGTAGTACAAGGCTACATTAGGAGTTTTACAAGCTTATGATGAAGACATTTGGGCTAGACATTACAAGGCTAAAAAATTTAGTAAAAAATAGGATCAAGGACTGTGAGGCCCTTGCGATTTTTAGCATTTCTTTTGACATAGATATTCGATTCATTGCAGTTCTTCTTGTCTAGCTTCTTGTACTTATACTTCACTTTGTTTGCCACTTCAAAGTCTTCATGATTTTTAGCATTTCTTTTGACGTAGATCTTCGATTCATTGCAATTCTTCTTGTCTAGCTTCTTGTACTTATACTTCACTTTGTTTGCCACTTCAAAATCTTCATGAATTTTCTACTTCTTCTTCTTATTCTTGTTCTTTTGGTCCTCTTGATCTGCTTCTTCATTGACTTTGCTTGCAATAGTTGCATCAGCCTCTATACCCATGTCCCCCTCAAGCAAAGGTATCATTGCCTTTGAGGTAGCAGAAATGTCTTCAAAATCTTCAAATAAATTCATCGATTGCTCTTCAAAACAAGTAAAACCATCCATCCCTGCAAGCAAAATAAACAAGTCTTCCATGTAGTTGAATTGAGCAGCAAGAGTAATGTTACTCTTCATGAGAAGCATCTTCATAAAAGACTTGATTTTGGTCATTTCCATGATGGAAATCAGCTTCAAATGACTGAGAATAACCAACAATGAGTTGATCTTTATATGTGTCAAAAGATACAAGCAATTGCAGTGAAGTATCAAAAGATACTAGTTTGAAATTTTATATTTGTCGCTTGAGTTTGACTTGATGATCTTCAAAAACTCTTCATAGCTTCCCCTCCTTGCTAATTTGATGGTTGAATACTTGTTGAAAACTTCAGATTAGAGTGGCCTTGGCTTGGTTTAAGTGGCACGAGAGAGAAAATGAAGGAAAAATGAGCTTGAAGGTAAGTGGCTATGGCTGTCCTGTCAAAACAGGGACCAGTGGACTGGTAAATGAGCTCCCATGAGCTCCACAGGTCGAATCTGTTCAAACCCTTTATGATCGATGACCCTCACTAATGGGTCTAACTCCCCCTAAGAGGGTTTGTACTCATTTTGCCTGAGTTGAGAGATCTAAGCCTTCAAAGTGGTCGTTGTCAAAACTATACCCAGATTTGGGAAAATGCAAATGCCAGGCATGGTGTGTATCAATCTCCTTGATTTTTGTGCCAAGAAGTTTCGCCTTTGAAGAAAAATTCTTGAGAAGAAATCTTGAAGAGATATGGACTGGTTGATGAGATATGGCTGCTCCAACAGAGGTAGGTAGGTGCTGTCCACATACATAGCTATGGCAGTGACTCTGAAAAGAGGCAATGCTGAAGCTATAGTTGCCCAATCTCAATGATGGAGGTGCCAAGGAGGAGCTCTGGAAGTAGATAAACACTTGTCTAGAAGGAAGTTCAGAGAGTTTTGGCCTGTGGAGAGAGATATGAAAGCTTCAAGTTGATAGGGTGCTGCTGGCTGTGGCTGCCATGGAAGCTTCATTGAAGGCAGGAATGCAAATGAAGTTGGAGATAGGGTCCAGTACTCAAGCTGAGCAGAGTAGAGATGGAAAGGAGCTAAGAGGAGTGAAATAAGAGTTGGGCCATGCTCAGCTAAGCTCTGATACCATGTAAAATATGCAGGATCTAGAGCATGGCTATGGTGGCTTGTAAACATAGACTAAACTCATGATGACATTGACTGAAGACCACAACTGTTACACAAGTGAATTAGGTTCCAAGATGGAAGCTTGGACTCATAAACACAATCTTTTGTAGGACTCACAAGTACAAGAGTGACACTAACTGATAAAGAAAAGTATCATAATGTATTCATTCATCTATCTAAAGTGGTAGTCAAGTACAATGCTTTATAGTTGTTGGATGGGTACAGTTTTTCCTTTTTGTGCATATGGGATTCCTCCAAACTACATGTCTTCATCCCAAACTACCTCATACAAAGAGGCTACATTAGGTGTGATTGCTAATATCTCAACAAATATGACCCTAACTACGTCGCTCCAACTTCATATAGGGTGTTGACTTCCATTCGTAATCGACCCCTAGAAGAACACATTGAGGGGCATCTGTATTTAGATCACATCCTTATTGAGGAGGAGTTGCATGTCGCTAGTCGAATGGACTCTAGTGACTTCTTACTTGACTTCCTCACTTATATTATGCATATAGGCATCTGCCCTTCGACATGGATAGCTATGCTAATCTCGAATATAATCTAAATTTCTATGCATGGCTCATGGGAAGGTAAAGCACTCAGATTTTGTGCTGCATGGCTGTCATCCTCTAACCTATTAATCCTAGGAAGGATTCTTCTCAATTCAAAGAGGGGAGGTAGGGTGAAACAAGAAAAACCACACATATGAGACTCAATGGTAGGATGAAGCAACTTGTGAGACTGAGGAATTGATAATAAAACTTGAAAGCAATGGACTCAGACTGTTTGGAGAAAAAAGTCTAATTCTGTACTAAAACTAAGTTTATCTGCCAAGCATGAAGCCTTTTCTTTCAGTAAATAGCCAGATGGAAAAGAACTAATGGCAAACCATGGCTTTTGACAGGAGCTGAAGATATTGCAGCAAGACTGAGCCCATCACCTACCCTTCACGAAAGAGGAAAGAGTGAAGTACAGCCTATCCCTTGAAAATTGGGCGTACAACCAGCTTAGGTTTAGGAGCGTCCACAACATTGAAGGGGTAGTGACCAGCGAGGAAGTGGTCAAGAGGATTGTGGATTAGTGCAACCTCGCCATGTATATTGAAAAGTTTGGACAAGAGCTTGACCACACTAGGTGTGTGAAATTCCTGAGGACATATGACCCTGATAAGGAGAGTGGAACAGCGTCCTTGGCAAGCAGGGAAGGAACCAAGCAGGTGTAGGCACTTCAAGCAATATCTCATTAAGTTGTGCAAGGAGTTTCAAGATATATTTTCATGGGATCATAATGATATGAAGCGGTTTGATCCAGTAGTATGTCACCATAGAATCAACCTGAAAAAGGATGCTAAGCCAATCATCTAGAAGAGGTATAGAATAAACCCAAATTATGCTAAGTAGGTCAAAGGACAAATTGTTGAGGGTTGGTTTCATTAAATTGATTAATGAAGTGACCTTGTTATCACCAATTGTGGTAGTACCTAAGAAGAATAGGAAGATAAGAGTATGTGTAGACTACGAGAAGGTAAATGCAACCACGATTTTAGATCCTTTTTCGATACCATTTACTGATACTTTGCCTGAATATATAGTTTTTTGGATGGATTTTTAAGGTATAATTAGATTAGGATGCATTCTGATGATATGGGTAAGATCATTTTCAATATTGAATGGGGAGCTTATGTTATGTGACCCTTGATCCAAGTCTACACAATCCCACCCAATTGCTCAACCGATGAATCTACCTTCTTGGTCAGCTACACAAGTGTACATCCTTTGATCCTTTGTAAGACTCAATTAGTTGATTTAGATTTCTACTAGATATTGGGAAAATGTGTATGAATTTTCACAAGGGCCCCGTCAAACATTAATCAGCTGATTGCCATACAAATTTCACATGAAAAAGCTCTTAAGGGCTGCCTCATCACCTCCTTCAAGTACAACCATGTAGCGACCACTCCTGACAACGTTGCGCACTTGGATTGACTAGTTGCATCCAAGTTTGGATTTCTACAAAAGTGGTTCATGATGTGTGCACAGTGGGAGCGCATTGGGTGCCCCATCATGGCCAATGTTGAGCAATGACATGCCATCAAGGCATCGAAATATGATTCGTCCTACCTCATTTTGCATCCTTTGCAACAATGACCCAGGAAACCTAGACAAGATAATCAACAACAACACCTTGGCTAAGAAGCTCATCTTGGATTATAATTTGGCCACTTATATTAAGCTAATGTGTGGAAAAACACGTGTTAGGATGCTTGACCTTCATACAAAGCTTTGACACTGAAGCCAAGAAAAGTCTAGTCAATGTCGAAGAAGGAACTGAAAGGAAGCTCTACACAATGGTCCTCACCCCTAAACTAGTGGAGGCAACCTTGGGAGTACCAAAGAAGGATGAAAAGTATGAGCCCACAAAGAAAGCCACGATGGTGGCAGCTAGGTGGAATGAAAAAATAGGAGGGTTGAACAATGATGGAATGTTGTTTAATGCAATTCCAAATGAGAAATTGAGAGTCATGGCCCAATTATTCCACTCCATGTTCACATACTATAAGCCCAGCACATCAACTAGCAAGATTCCAAAGGGGCTCATGGAGGGCATACTATCTAGAACTATCTTTAAGCAAAATCTAAAAAATATTTGGATTGATAATGCGGTGGAATAACTTGCAAGAGCAGTGATGTGCAAAACCCCAGAAATAGTGACTAGCTCAAAAGCAAGGTTAGTCATAATCACTTATGGTTCAACTCTTACTAAAGTGATATGCACTACATTGGGTGTATCCATGGCAAGAATCTTTACGACTTGCATGGTGATAAGCACAAATAGTGGTCCTTCTAAAGCAATCCCACCCATTATCAGCACAACAACAACCACCACCATGCAAAGGAAAGAACAAATGTAGGGAGGATATCAAGGTGTAGGAGGCGTAGTAGAATAAGGAGAAGTAGAACAAAGGAAAAGAAGAAGAGAAGGGGAGGATGAGATAGACACTACAACGAAAGACATAATAGAGGACATTAGAAGGGAAAAGAGAACTAGAGCACATTGGGAAAAATAAGGAAGAATCACCCTTAATGGAGGCCTTGAAAATATGTTGGAAATCAAGCTCCACCCCATCTCTCTTTATGTCTATGTGACTTACATAGCTGTACATGTGTGTGTCATTGAATAAGTTGGTAGACTTCACCTAACTATAGTTAGATGATGGTTAGTCAAACCTAGTGTAACTCTCTCTTTCAGTGAGTAACTAAGTGAATGAATAATGAGAAGACAATGAAGATGAGCTAAAGGCTCATGGTTTTGCTCCACTCTCTGTCTCTCCTTGTCTTCCAATATGGTATCAGAGCCATGCTAGCTGGGCTCTCTGTAGCAAGAGGCAGTGAAGAAGACCTGAAGAAAGTGAAGATCAGGACATTTTGAAGCATAGGTAGGCTGCCATTGTTCTTGAAAGGTAGGCATTGGTTCATTGTGGTTCCCATTTGTTCAAATGTTGGTCATGATAAGCACCATGGTGCTGATCACAACCATCATATGCATCTGATTTGTGGAGAAGAAGCTCAAGACCTATTCATGCCAGTTGCGCCTGCTGGATAGATTTGAATGTTGGCTACAAAATCATCATGTAGAGCACTTGTCAAGTGGCATAGAGCTTGAATGCACACCTTAGAAGGTACTTGAAGGGTGTACTAAGCAAATGCCTTTGTGGGAGCTCATCCATGAGTTGTAATAGGGAATTATGGATCTAAAATACAACTTGAACTACTGTACATAGACAGTATACATCACTTACTTGGCATTGGAAATAACCCAGAGCTTTTTGATATGTGTGGAAGGCTTCATTGGAGCATAGATATGCTCATATCGACATACATATTGGTTGTAATACTTATGAGTTGGAATCTTTAGTCAAAATAATTAGATCTAAGATTTTTTTTTGTTATTGGCTAGAAAACGATCAAAATTTGTGGGCAGAAGCACGTAATTTTCTTGGAACATTAGATAAAACTCTAGCAAGCCAAGAAATATCCCAAGTAAGTTCTCAGAAGCTAGATGCAAGCCAAGACAAGGCACTAGTAGCAATCGGCTCCAAACAATGTAAGTAGCATGTAGTAGTGGCATAGGCCAAGCATATCAAGACCGGTCAGACATAGGTAACATACATGCCATATGTACATCCAAGATGAAGCATCAAATGCATTCCAAAGTCAAGCTCAAGTTCAAATGAAGATTCGGAACCAAAGACAAGCTCGATGTCGTATCCCGAAGGTCAATACTTCATTGCATATCCCAAAGATGGTGAGAGAACTAGCATTCACATTGAACAAACTATCCTTAACACTAAGGGCAAAGGGAAGAGTATTAATCAATCACAGGAATAGTGGACTTGAGACTAGATTTAGCTAAGCTCTAAGAGGCAATTGGAAAACTTATGTGATCTCATGTGCAATGCGTCCAGTACAGGGACAACCAAATGTCTTAACCCTAGGCCATGCACTTGCACAAACTGTGGTAGGTATGGGCACAAAGCAATACATTGCTGCTTGCCAAGGAGGCTACCTTATCAATAGCTCCACCCACTGCCATTCTATCCTAGGAACAAACAATTCAATTTTGGGATAGGAGATTCACTAACCTTGCAAATAGCTAATAGTAGAGATCGACAACCCCTAGCATTGATATTAATTCCACAAGAATACCTAGACCACCGAGGCCCATCATAACCCATTTGTTGAGTTGTGATGCCCCAGTGTACTTTGTGGGAGAACTATTGGATGAGGAGACATACGTGAACCCTTAATCACCTAGGACAAAGAGGGTAACCCAGCCTTGATGGATACAAAACAATGTAGGTTATGGATTTACAGAAGGGATGAGGTAGAGATCTAAGACTAAGCCAAGGCTAAGAGTCACTCACCTATTGGACATGCAATCATCCAAGACATATTTTATCATGATGTCTTGAGAAAGAGTAAGCTAACAACAAGAATAAAGTGGATTTGGGATGCCCCAAATGCAACATCACACATTTATATGCCGAAGTCCCAATGCACTTTGTGAAAGAACTGTTGGATGAGGAGACATACATGAACCCTTATATCACCTACAAAAAAGAGGGCAACCCAGACTTGATGGATTATAGACCAATGCTAGTTATGGATTTGGCAAGGGATGAGGTAGAGATCTAGGAGGAAGCCAAGGCTAAGAGCCACTCTCATGTTGGACATGCAGTCATCTAGGACATATTTCATCATGATGTCTTGGGAAGGAGCAAGCTAACAACATGAATAAAGCAGATTTGAGATGCCCCGAATGCGGCGTCACACAATTATATGTTGACTATCCTAGGCAATAACCTTCCACTAGCTCAACAATCATGTTGTCTGTGTTACTAGGACTCTTTGGCATTGAAACATTAGACAATTATGCCACCCCAATTCCCTTAAATGCCCATAGGAAAGAAAAGTTAACAAATGAGAAAATAGAAAGCTAAAGTCAAACTTACACTCAAGATAGATAATGCCACCACACTCACCAAAGGAAATCACGTTACCAATGTAGAAGACAAAGCATCCGCTCCAAAAATGAGAGAGAAAGGAAGTGCACAAGTTGGAGAGTATCCTAATCCCAAACAATACCTCAAGATTGTGAATAAGGGTAGGGACTATGTAAGAGAGGCATAATCACACTTAAAGGATGCAGAATTGGTCATTGAGGATGAGATCAATGAAAGTGTTGAGTGTGTATCTACATAGTTTTGCTATATACACGAGGAAAAGGATAATATGATACCATAGATGTTGTCACAAGGGGAAAATGATATTGCCACGATAAGATAACCTACTCATGACCAATAGCAAAAACCCTTTAAGGAGGTCAAACTAGGGCAACTTGTGAGTAACTTACTCATCACACTCATCTCAACCCTAGTGACTATCACAAGGGTAGAATGAGATTGCAACAATAAGAAAACCTACTCATGACCATTGGCAACAACCCTTTAAGGAGGGTCAAGCCATTACAGCCTGTGAGTAACTTACTCACCACACTCACCTCAAACCCAATGTCCCTACTACTAGGGCAATTACTTAAGCAAAGCACATCAGTATGGGAAGCTCTAAAAAGATGAATTAAAGGACCTAATTACCCAAAGATAGTCATCTTTCCAAGCTAGGATGCAAACACACACATAACAAGGCTAACTCTAAACCCCGTGTCAAGGATCCTACAAGTTAATGCTTTTTGGGAGGAAGCAAAAATGCACATAATCCTGCTAATCATTGCACTAGGCAATGTAATATGTCGGCCTGCTTCGTCTGTGCACGGGCATGGATCATGACCTGTAATGGGATAGGCATTGCCTCCCCATCGAGTGTCTCGACACCAAACTACCCCAATGGAACCGATGGTTGGTTTGTTGAACTAGAGGATGGCCTTCGGCTAGGGAAATTGACAAAGAGATGAGTGATTCCACACTCAACGTATCTCAAGTCAGCCTTATCTCTATTCGCTTGCTCCCTCTCGGGGCAACGCAAAGAAATATTTCCTAGGTGACCGCAAATCCTTGACTCTTGGGCTTGTCCTCCTAGGCCTTTGCCTCTCCCACTACCCAACGCCATCACCGGTATTGATTGATAGTCCATGAGGATAGCATTGCCTTCCTCATCATATGACATGTATGGGTTTACATAAGGCTCATCATTGCTAGGCTCGTCTGCATAGTGGACTGGAGTATCACTTGGTGGATGGGTCACATAGGATCCAGGAGGTCTAGGGATACATGTAGGATTGATTTCCATCCTAGGGATGGTCAGTTTAGCGTCATTTGGTGTGGAAAGAGCCAACAAGGCTTCCCTTCCAAAGAAATTAGATGGCATGTTTGTAAGGTGGGAGTTGTAGGCTGCGGGTATAGGAGCCTTCGAGGTAATCGACAATGCATGGTGTCATGGCCGAACCACTCAGTTAAAAAAAAAGATAGAGTGCTTCCATTTATGTATACTCGCTATTCTACCATTGCGTTGAGCTT
Source organism: Lygodium microphyllum (assembly GCF_053477565.2). Taxonomy (NCBI): domain Eukaryota; kingdom Viridiplantae; phylum Streptophyta; class Polypodiopsida; order Schizaeales; family Lygodiaceae; genus Lygodium; species Lygodium microphyllum. The sequence goes on along the minus strand of NC_141158.1, from coordinate 17,409,848 downwards.
ATCTTACTAGTTCCCGCTGCAATACACACATTGGACATGTGGGCGCATCGATCGTCTCATCACCTCCTGCAGTTTGGCTATTTCCATCCTAATCTTTGCTAACTCTTGTCCTGACTCAGTGCCCTTCCCTTTGTCCTGAGTGCTTGGGTCTGCTCTTTCACTCGGTATTGAGGTTCTCTTGGAACTCCTCGCATTGGACTCTTCCTGATTTGAGCCTCTGAAGCCTCTTTCCTTGAGTTGGTCATCTACTCTAATAGCTTCTTCAAAGACCCTTGCCAATGCGTCTCATTGTAAGCTTGAGTTGTCGGCCAAGGCTTTGTAGAGCTCTTCCCCTCGTATTCCGTTTATGAATACCGTGGATACTGCCCTTTCGGTTGGTCTCTCACCCATGAAAATTCTCTTGAAGAGGCTCTCACGTGGGTCACATAATCTCAAATGTCCTCTCTCTCTTTCTGCTTGACGTTCATAAGTCACACTAAATGGTTATCAGAGTATCCTGGTTCAGAAAATCTCTTAATGAAGAGCTTTTTCAAGCCATTGAAATCGGCACACTCCGTAGCATCTAGACTTGTGTAGTAGGTCCAACCCTTGTCACCTAAGAATAGTCTGAAGGCTTGGGAGTGTTGAGTAGGATCAGTGAGGCTGTTGGCCTCGCAGACCTGCTCAAAGTGCTCCATGAAGCTATATGGGTCATTGGTAGCTTGGTATTTGTCTAGCTTCTTTGCTACCACAAGGACTTTCGATTGACTCTTAGAGCCTTGGTTGACTCCCAAGCCCGTCAGTAGCGATGTTGCCAATGCTGCAGTGCTTTGTTCTATGGCCATGTTATCTAGCAGCCTCTTTGTCAAAAGCTCACTCAACCTGAGATCTCCTTCTAGTGCTCTCTCGCTCTCTGATCGATTCTTGCTCGCTAAGGCTAGCATTCTCTAGATCTCTTGCATTTCTAAGCTCTGGCATAAGTTCCTAGTTTGTTGATCCTGGTTGTACACAGCCAGGCCTTGCAGACTCCTGCGGGCCAATTTTCTCTCTTCCTCTAGGTCTACTATGATGTCCTCTACCGGTCTCTACTATGATGTTCTAGTCGAGTTTGAGCATCATATTGGTTCACTAAATGTTGGACAACCTTAGGAAAGTCTCCTAGGTTAAGCTCCTGGTTGCTTCTACAGCCTGAGTTGCCCTCTTCCATATCTAGGACTTCCTGTTCTACCAGGTTGTCGATCAAGTCGATAAGGCTAGGTAGATCCACTTCCGCGATATTGTCTACCCTTGTTGCATTCAGATCTCTAGCAGTGTTCTCTGCTTGGTCCTACTTTTGGGGATTCAGTCTCCCTTCTATGTCTTTGGATCTTCTCTTACTTGTGGGTTCCTTCAAGTTCTTAAGTCCAGGTGTGTTCCTTATTAATTAGAAATAGTCCTCAACTTACCCTCACCCTGTGTGTGTGTGTGTGCTCTTTTTTGTGCACTATGCAAAATCAAGCTTTTAGCTTTTCTCAATCATGCTTTGAGGGCTGGTGGAATTTAGAGCGAGTGGAAAGACAAGTGCCTAGACTACTCTATCACTCTCGTCATGGGTTTAGCCTGATGGGCTTGGATGCCTAGTTTTTGGCCCTGGTTTTTGGCCGTCCTTGTTGTTTTCTAGGGTTCTCTACTATTCCCTCTGCTCTGTCATGATTCGTTAGCGCTCTAAGACTCCACTCGATGTTGTTGTTGGGATAAATTGCTAGATGGTCAACTAGAGTCGCCTCTACGCCGCCCGAGTCTCGATGATCCCTTTGTTCCTTGTGCCAAATTAAAGGCTTCCCAAGTGTCTATATGGTCTTTGGATGTTCGGAAAGCCGATGACTAGGTGGTCTAGTCCAATGTTCAACAAATTTTGGAAAAATCAAACTCGGCCCAACATGTCCAAATTGCAGGGGCCAAATGTCCGAGGGTCGAACGAGAAAGGGTTGAATGCAACTGGTCCGAATGTCAACTCCACCCAACCCGCCGAATAATGTAGTTGTCCGAGGTCCAAATGGGTGACAATAGTGGGCCAAATCGACCGACCGAGTGCTTCGACCGAATATGTTCGCCGGGCCGAACTTTCAAGTGTCTGAGTAAGATGGTCCAAATGGTTGATTCGGTCGGGCCGAGTAGTGGGCGTCTAAGTCAAGCGGACCAAATGGCCGAATACAAGAGTGGGGGCCGATTCTCGGACTTGGCCCAGAATCGCCATCACTTGGACAGGGCCGAATGCGATGCATTTTTGCGAGCTGACACAAAATTCTCCACGCCAAGTGATTGAGGTCTTCCCACTAGTTGAGCACCTCCAGATCCTAACTACACATTGCAGGAGAAGGTGTGGAAATACCTGTAGTGGGCAATGAACTCGTCGACGATGTGATCGAAGCAGGTCCACGCAATGAAGCTCTCTCTTACTCTCTCTCTCTCTCTCTCTCCCTGTGAAGCAACCAGGGTTTCAAAAGAGCTTCCCACTGATCTCCTGGCTATTAAAACCCTCCTTCACAATGTCCTTGCCACTCTTTCCCCCTTAGTTGTTGGTCTCAACCCCCTTTAACTCTCCTTCCTTCCATTTTTCATACATATGTGCGCTGTTTGGCCTGTTTTATAGTAGTAAACCCTACACTTTTCCAATTGATTTTCCAACCTTAACCTACTCTAAATGCAACAAGAATTAGAAGGAAGGTACTGAACTAATTTCTCCTACTAAACTAATCATCAAAGACCAAAAATACTTACTTGTAGCATGAATTAAAGACCCAAAGCCTCCTATATATCTCAAGCTCCAGTTTGGGGATGAAACCCTTACTTCAATGCTCGATTTGAAGCACGCAAGTGCTTAAGCTTGAATCCGTTGGTCCCAACAATGGAAGCAAAATGTTCAGGCAAGCTCAAGCTCAATTGCCAAGACCCACGAACCACTTATTATTCAAGTGTTTCAAGCGAGCACTACTGGCTACCTCTCACATAGCCCCGACATGCCATCTCTCTCTACAAGTGTATGAGCTTGCCTTGATGCCCATTCGAGTTGTTTCCTCTCTCAAAAGCACTCCAATAGCTCTGCGATTCTTGATGCAATCTTAAGCATCCTCAAACCTCCACCTCCAAGCTCCATCCTCCATAGCTATGCACGAGATATGAGAAGAGAAGAGAACAAGAAGAGAAGAGATGGAGGAGGGCTTCACCTCCAAGATCCCTCACCCTCACACACTCCCTCCCTCACTCACTCACACTCCCTCACTCACTCACTCACTCACAAGCGAGAAAGAGAAGAGAAGAAGAAGAAGAGAAGAGAGAGTCCACTTTGCCACATACCAAAGAATGAGCTCTCATTCATCTTCTAAACTTTATATACAAAGCCCTAAATTCCCTTTGGGTGGTCATCTCCTTTTTACATCGTCGGCCATAGCCTAGAGGCCCTTTTTTTCCATTGTTCTCCTATCTTCCTAGCTTTCTTTCTACTGCCCATCTACATTTACAATTTGCACAGGTGAGAGCCCGCATTCTTAAATTAAATCAAGATGCACCTTGCGCTCTTTTACAAAAGTATTGACTTGCGCTTTTTCTTATGCGCCTTTCTCCTTGATTTAGGACTTTTCTACACTTCTTGTGTTTCCATATTTTTCTTGGCGTGCCTTTGTCCTCCATTCTGCTTCTACCTTGGCCTTGTCTTCTGCTTCACATTTTCTAATTTTGTGGATTTTTCACCTTGTCATCTAAGGGTTAACATCTTCTCTCCTGATTTTGTGTTTCTTGGCCAATGGCCTTGGCTGATCTGCTAGCCTATAGCATTTGAGGCACTACTTATGGTGAAATTGCACCTCTCGATTTTGGTTATGGAGGCAAAACTAGTGTGCTTATGCTTGAGAGATCATTGATCTTATCCTCCAAGATAGGCTCAGCATCCTCCTTTAGGTGCTCTTGGGCTTCTTTCACCCACTCCCTCACTTTTTGTTGAGAGTGGAAAAAGACTAAATTTTTGACTGAATTTTTTGTTTTTGGTGGATTGAATGATTGATTTGGTATGATTTTTTATTGATTTTAGAATGATTTGGATAGGTTTGGATTGATTTTGATAGCTCATGATATTTTTTTGATGAAGATATATTGATGTGATAGGTTCTGATGATATTCTAATAGCTTCTGTATGATCTTGTTTGAGTCTGTTGAGGTATGTGAGAAGAGAGAAGGAAAAAATCAAGGCCAAGAATGAGCTTGCAGCAGAAGCCTCCTTTGATGCCTTAAAAGCACTCTTTACAGAAGTCCCCATAGCAACTCAAGGTCCCCTTCTTAGTCAAATTCATCCTAGGAAGAGGAGTCTTACCTCCTCCCATGTGAGGAATGGTATACCCATCAAATGCAATTCCAAGGACAGTTCTCTACCCCTACCCCCAGATGCAAATAGTGCCACAGTACAATGTATCTATTCCACAGTGGCCGCATATGAAAATGCCTCAAATGATGGTTCAACCACAACAATAGTAACCTCAAACAGTTCCTTCAATTGCGACTCAACAACAGTGAAATCCTACCCACTAGAATCAACAACCCCAAGTCTCAACAGGAGCTCTGAATCAGAACCAAAAGAATATCTGAAGGACTACCTGTCCAATTTAGTGGCAAGTATCAAGAAAGAGCTTATGGATGTGATAACAGAGCAGCTATAGATGTTGAAGGTGAATACCACTAGTATATCCACTCTTGTGGGAGGTGGGAGAGATGTGATGCGTTCTAATATATGGTGTGGAAAGTGCCATCAAGCGAGACGTCTAGCCACTGAATGTACCCGAAAACCAACCATTCTTGGGGCCTTCTATTCATACTGTCTGAGGAAGAACCATATAGAGGATATTTGCTCTCTGAAAGAGACACACGAACGAAGAAAGAAAGATGAAGATGCAAGATTTAACTTGCTAGAATCCAAAATGACAATGCAAGACATTGGACTAAATCCTAGGGAGTTTGGTCCTAATTTCGGTCTAAGGAGGTTTCCGTCCCAAAGTTATAGAGGATGGTAGTCTACTGGCGATGGTCAGAGATCAGAGGTGGAATGTTACAGATGTGGAGAAAAGGGACAAATCTCACCGAATTGTCCAAACCCTAGAAGATCTGTGGATTACAAGCCATTATGCAGTCGATGCAAAGGAGAAGGCCACACTGCAAAAGATTGTCCAAGTCTAGCCCCCTATGAAATCTACGTCTGATACCCAACAAAAGACCCAAGAACCTACTTCCAATTTGGTGGAATTGGGAGTGGCCACAATAATGCGAGCAAATAAAGGAGAACCCGTAGTTCCAAAAGAGAATGTTCCTTTTGCCAGGACTATGAAGTTCAACCTTCCTCGGGATAAGTAGAACAATGCAGTCCAAAACAATGTAGTACAGAGCACTACAAAGCCACAGAGAGCTACAGAGATAGTTGCAGAGACAAGACCAGAGATCCAGGAAATAGAGGATGCAAAAGTACCTCCTCATGAACAAGAGGTGCAAATATTGCCACTCCTAGAAGAAAAAGGGAAGATAAATGTGGGCATGGCCCCATTTCCTAGTCGATTGGAAAAGCTTGTGGATCCTATCAAAGAGTATGATTTGGTCAAAGACCTAGACACCTTTAAACAAAACCTAACCTTCCGATAGATGTTGACGTTGTCTCCTAGTTGCCGAAAAAGATTTAAAATCATCTTAACAAGAAGTCACGGCCTAAGGATTGCTCCCCCAACAACAACAAAGTCCAACAGAGCCTCAAATCCCGTGAAGGAAGTAGATGTGGCTAACGCCTTCCTGGATCCTACAACCCCAGAGATTGGCATATGGATAGAATGATGCTTTATTGCAGATGCATTGATTGATGGAAGCTCATCAATAAACATAATGATGGATGTGACAATGAAGGATCTAGGCTTGCAAGGAATGTAGCCTACACACTGGCTTATCAAATTGATAGACCCAAGCAGAATCAAACCGTTGGCATCCTCCCATACGTAAAAACAACCCTTGCAGGAAGAGACTATTGGCCAACATATTTGGTGGTCAAACCAAATTCTTACGGGACCTCATACCCTCTGCTATTGAGATGACCTTGGCTTTTTGAAGCAAGAGCAAGGACAGATTGGTTCAAAGGAACCCTAACCCTAGGCAGAGGACCCAACAAAGTGGTGTTAAGGCAATGGATCTACGTCCCATTGAAGTCATAAAAAAACCTCCTCCAATGAAGTAACACATGGTACATCAGGAGACGAAGAGGCTGTCAAACAAATCTTTTCCAACAAAACACAGGCATAGTCCCTAACAATGGGCACTATAAGCCAACTACTGAAGGAAGAAAAATCTTTGTCCATGGGAGAATACCTCTTGTCTAAACCCGAATTGAATTCTGAAATCACCTTTGACAGTGAAATAGAAGTATGGATATATTGTTCTCCCTGTCACATGACAGTCTGTAGAGTCAGAGACAGAGTCAGAGGCAGAGACAGAGACAAAGACAGAGACAGAAGCAAAAGCAGAGGACATAATAGAGAGCTTGTTCTTCTCTTACAGAGCCCCCACAAAGATAGAAACAGAACTTGAGGAGGACGAAAGTGATAATAAAGACTAAGATTATTAAAACGAGCTATAAGGATCTATCCTATTCATAGAAGCAAAGATGAGGAAGATCTTCATGACGTTCCTCAAGCCTTAGAGACAAAAGATCCATTTTTGTTTGACAAAATGATTGTGGTACCTCAAGCCTTAGAGACAGAATCATGTCATACGCAAAGCCTTTATAAGAAATGGATTAAGAAGAATAGGCCTTCCTTCAGTAGTGGCTCTTGTCATCCAAAGTTACCCTTCCTCAAAGAAGATAATGACAATGCACCTTGCCAACAACCCCCAATCTTTTAGTTTAAACAGAACGTACGAAGTTCCTATTATGTGACATTCTTGGATGCATCTTTAGAAGACGAATTCTCGAGCCAAGAAGTAACTCGTCCCCAACCCAAACTCAAAACCTCAAAGATACCCTTTCAGCCTCCCAAAGAGTGAGCTAAGCCTCCATTAAAAGACAACAATAGTTCTAGTGCATCATTAGAAGACGACACCACTCAGGAGTTAGATCTGTATCCAGAAGCAATCTGTGGGACATTTATTTGTGAAGTGGAAGGTGAAAGGCAATTGACGTTCCTGGATGCTGACAGTACTGAATATCACTTGAAAGTGGGTCTAAATCTTCCAGAAGAAGAACTAGTGGTCCTGCATGATCTATTTAAGGAGAACTTAGATGTGTTTGTGTGTTTGTATAAAGATCTAAATGGGGATTGATTCCAGAGTATGCCAACACCACATCGATCTAGAGCCTGATGCCAAACCTGTGAGGCAAAGACAGAGGCGCATGAATCCCAATTATTTGGCTTTGGTGAAGGCTGAATTATTGAAGCTCCTTGAAGCTGAGTTCATTTATCCCGTGGCTAACAATGAATGGGTTTCGCCAATTGTAGTTGTACCCAAGAAGAACTGGAAACTTCAAATATGTGTGGACTTTTGAATAAGCTGAATTCCAAGATGAAGAAGGATCATTTTCCTATCCTATTCACAGATCAACTATTGGACACAGTGGCAGGCCATGAGCTCTATTTCCTCTTGGATGGATTTAGCAGGTACAACGAAGTCCAAATCGCAAAAGAGGACCAATCCAAAACAACCTTCACAAAAGAATGGGGGACATATGCTTACAGAGTGATGCCATTTAGGCTCTATAATGTCCTGCTACCTTCCAACGAGTGATGATGGCTGCCTTCAAGAACCATTTGCATGATTTCATTGAGGTGTATCTTGATGACTTCTATGTGTATAGCCTAATCCGTGAGCATTGGGGACACCTAGAGCAATGTTTTGATAGATGCCGAGAGTATGGGATTTCTCTCAACCCCAACAAATGTGTCTTTGGCATCTCATCAAGAGTTCTTCTAGGGGCCACATTGTCTCTGCACAAGGGATAGCAATAGATCCTATTAATATTGAGAAGATTGCCGCCTTGACAGTCCCAACTAACCTTAAGCAATTGAGGGGATTTCTTGGCCACGTGGGCTGTTATAGAAGGTTCATTGCACACTTTGCAACAAAGGCAGCTCCTTTGCATAAACTCCTAAGAAAAGATGCCGAATTTACATGGATCACTGATTGTGACGAGGCATTTAATATCCTAAAGCAGTGTTTGATTGAAGCACCCATCCTGAGCCTTGATTGGACAAAGAAGATCCATGTTCACACTAGTGCATCAATTGAAGGCCTAGGTACAGTCTCATGCCAAAAGGGCCCCTCCAAATTAGATCAACTAATATATTATGCAAGTCGGAAAGTAACCAACCGAGAGCAAAACTACATAGTGACAGAGCTTGAGTGTCTAGAAATGGTGTTTGCTTTGGAGAAGTTCTGACATTATCTAGTATCAATGCATTTCAAATTCTATGTGGACCATGAAGCCTTTTTCTTCCTGATGAACAAGGTTGACATGGGGAAGAATGATGAGATGGCTCCTTTTGTTTCAAGAGTTTGACTTTGAAGTGGTTACCAAACCCGATCGCTCTCATGCCCTGGCTAATCACCTTTCGTGAATCTCTCAAAATGATGATGAAGAAGAGCAAGATGATCCAGACCTTCTTGATACTTCCTTGTTTCTAGTCAAAACAGTTACCCCATGGTACACAGACATAGCCAACCTCTTGGAAACCCAACAGTATCCCCCTAGCATCTCAAGCCGTGAGAAGAAGAAGCTTCTATTGGAATCATCCCCCTAGACCCTATTAGGTGGCACTCTGTACAAGAAAGGCAAGGATGAAGTCTTGAGAAGATGTGTTGCAGGAGAAGAAATCGAAATAGTATTGAAAGCATGCCATGACGAGCCATCTGGTAGACACATTGCATGAGAAGTGACAGCCAAAAAGGCCTTAGTTTGCAGGATATTGGTGGCCAACCCTCCATAAAGATGCTTATGATTACTGCAAACGGTGTGATGCTTGTCAACGAATGCGAAAGCCTACCAAATCCAGTGCCATGCCCTTGCAACCCATTCTTCCCCTAAAGCCATTTGAGAAGTGGCGGATTGATTTTGTGGGCCCCATTCATCTGCCAACCAGAAGGAAGCAGAATAGATACATCTTGGTCTGTATAGACTATGTAACAAAGTGGTGTGAAGCTAAAGCTTTGAAGCGGGATGATGGTAATAGTGTGGCCTTGTTGCTGCATGAGAACATCATCACCCATTTTGGCAGTCCCCTAGAGCTTGTTAGTGATCGAGATATGCACTTCCTTAACAAGATTATGGAAGAGTTGACAAAACTGTATAAGATTCGCCATCGCAAGTCCACCCCCTATTACCCCAAAGCCAACAGCTAAGTTGAAGTCAACAATCACATCCTTTGTTCGATCCTAAAAGGATGATTGCCGCACATCGCCGTGATTGGGATGATCAACTTATAGAGGCCCTCTGGACGTACAGAACCTCCCATAAAGCAGTTATAGGACAAAATCATTTCCAGTTGGTGTATGGAGCAGAAGCCGTCTTTCCCATCAAACTCGAGCTACCCTCTTTGCGCATGGCCATCAACAAACGCTTGGGAGATGACGCGTCCCTGCACCATTGTCTCTTGCATTTAGAGTGTCTTGATGAGATCCGCAGGATGGCCCTATAGTGCATGGAAGCCACATAAACTCATAGAAAGACCTATCATGACAGTTTCATCAAGCACAAGGAGTTTAAGGAAGGTGATATTATCCTGGCCTATGATTCGCGATTTGGGAAGTTTTCTGGCAAGCTTCAACAACGTTGGATAAGACCCTATAAGGTACTTGCTGTCAACCCAAATGGTTCTATCCAAGTGCAAGTTTTCGATGCTTCTGAGGACCCCTTTTTGATCAATGGCTATTGCCTAAAGAAGTATTTCCCTCCCGAGGGATCTTAACAATCACAGTCAACCCACCCTTTCCCTTTTGGGCGTCGCACTGTCCTTCTACTTGTGCTACTGATAGCCATTACGCTCTTCTTTATGAGGTGGCATCTTTCTGCTAGCCCCTCCTAGACACCTCCCATCCTTACTCTCTTCTCCTCTCGTCTGTTCCAGCAGTGGTGGTGAAGATGGTCTTGACACATGGTATTTCTACCATTCTCTTAAAAAAAAAAAACAAAAAAAGAGATATATCGGTCATGGAAGAAAAGGACTTTATTTCATGTCATGCTGACCTATTCTTCGAGAAAAGGTGGAAACACCCTCGGGAGTAGGAAAGAAAAAGAAAAGACAAACAAACTGTTATGGGAGAAAAGGAAGAAATTTCCTGTCATAGCAGGCCTCGTTCCAAGAAAAGGTAGTAAACACCCTTGGATGGGAAGCTGGCTATAGAAAAGTGGAAACACCCAGCAGTCTAGAACAGTTGAATCACTAGCTGAACCTTTTCAGATGCAACTTTCTAGAGCCACCTCCCTTGGTTTGATTCCCTACAATAGACTACCTTTTCCAAAGACGACATGCTCTGTAGATAAAATCAAGTACCAGATTTGTTGGCTACCTCCCTAGGTACGCCTCTTCATTGGCACCTTGTCGACAACCAACCAACAATCTTCATTGACAATCCATTGAGTGATGTAAGCTTTCATCTTAACAGGATGGGGATATGAGCATGGGCTACTACCCTCCTATATCTATTAAATGAGTTTGAGATAAAGGGTGGGCCGAGTGACTAGTCCTTATCTTTCAAACAATGAGAGGTGAGTTGTGTGGCATGGAGTGTTGCACACACGGGATGGGCCTCTCAATGCACAAAGCACGATCTGTTCTCCTTTGCACTGCACTATAAGGCTCCCTGGTCTTCCTTCTCCCACCGTATGCTGACACCGGACAGGATCCATAGCTGCACCATCAATTGCGCACAAGGCATACAACCTTTGCACAAGTGTCTGTGGGGATTACATCAATGGATGTAAGAAACGGCTGCCCTCCTGTATTCATCAACAAAGTGTGAGACATAGGGGGCGCAGTGTGTGATTGGTGTGTCCTCAATCAATTCCTGAGAGGTGAGGATTGAGGGACACTATGACATTGACGTCGGGTATGCTTTCTATTTGCTTATACACATATGGGACGGGTCTCTGCCACCATCACAAGCCACATCACCCTGTTCTATACACTGCAGGACAAGGCTCCCAAGCCTTCCTTCTCGTACCGTATGGTGACATCGGGTGGAACGCACGAATGCACCATCAAATGTGCACATTTGCATACTCCCGCCAAATCATTTTCCCCTTGTTCAATTCTAAACCGGGCATGAGTTATGGGATTTCATGCTTATTCATTTGACCAATGTGCGTCATGGGGCGAACGACTGTTCTATCATCCTCTTCAGTTCCCGTGAGTTGAGAGTTCTATTCTTCGTCATCAACACTTGAATCGACGGTCTTTACCAACAAAGCTACCTCCCTGGGTGCTGTTGCATGGTCCCTGCCATACTAAACGTGTTCTGTGGCAAGCCTTGGTACCTCCTGCCGACGGCTCTGATCTTCTTTCATCAAGAATGATGATTCCCTTCAACCATCTACAAAATGGGCCAAGTGTTCCTAACCCTACCTTTCTATTTGCAAGTGCATGTAATGTCTTAACTATGGGGATGTAGCATCCAGTCGATTGCCAAGTCCTAGGCTGTGTCAATCAATTTATCCTAATCGGTAAGGTCTTAAGTGTGGGGACTCGTCCCTGCGCTTCTGTTGTGCATATCCCCTTGCATATGTCCTTAACCAATCATGTGTATCTACCATGTACTAGTTCTGCTCTGATGGGGTCCCTTCCCCACCCTCGTACCACTTGTCGTCGAGGCCGTTTTCCTTGCGATTGCTTTTATTGCTTAATTTTTTTTCTTTTCTATGTGAATACACCCTATGTTCACCAAACTCCCGATCCAACCTTATAGGCCTGTTCATCCCTTTGAATGACACACTTTTCCTTTTTTCATCCCCCTGTTTCGGTTTACTATTTTTGTGTTATTAATTTTTTAAGCTTTTCTCGCACAATTGGATATATTTCCATGCGAATGTACCCTTGTCGCTTTGAAACCACAATGTGACATACTAGCCCTATCCTACACCTTTCCTAGAGTTTTTTCCCTATAACCACCTATTATTTTGATGTACGATTTGTTCGTAATTAATTTTTGTGTGGTTTCATGCCTTTTTTGCGTACGTTTTTGACATTTTTCCATGTGAACCATCCCTATTTGCATGGGCCTTCCATTCTGATTAGACAGGTCTATCCAACACACCTTCACACACATTTTTCCTTTTTTCTCCACCATGTTCCTTGCTCAAATTTTTCATTATTAACTTTTTCAATGTATTTTCAGGCCTCTTTTTTGCCTTTTTCTCATGTGAACGCCCCCCTAAACCCCCCAAAAACGCATTCCAATGTGACATTCCTATGAAACACTATTGTTTAGACATTCTTCCTTTTTATTTCCCTTCGTTCCGGTGCCTGGATCTTCTTATATTAATTTTCGTGTCCCATTTCGAGGGTGGTTTTTTTATTTTTTCCATGTGAATGGGTCTTATCTTCATCAAAATTGTGTTTTGACATGATAGGCCTATCCAGCATGACTTTTCGCACATTTTTCCTTTTTTTTGCGCTTCATTTTGGTAAATATATTTTTCGATATTAATTTTTGTATGCATTTTTTGGCTCAATTTTTGTGTTTTTCCCATGTGAACGCCCTGAATTGTTCTTGGACACCCCATTGCACTTTTCCGTTGTCTTCCGGGCAACTTCTGACATAGTTTTCCTTTTTACAGCATTTCATTCTGGCACACGGTTTGGGTTTTATGAATTTTTCCGTCCATTTGTGCTTATTGCACCTCGCGAATCGCCAATGACTGCTTGTTTTTTTAATTTTTAATCATGACGTTGCATCCATCGCGTCGCTGTCCTGGCCCCCGTTTGCTCCCGCCACTACAAATTTTTTTACCCTTGCCCCGCTCTTCTGCGCAGAAGACGGGGGGCTCTCTTGTTCTTTTTATTGTTTTTATTAATCTTTATCTTTTTTTATTTTTTTGAAAATTTTTGAAAACAAAGAAATTTCCCTCCCCCCCTCTCCGATGGTTCCCTCCTCCCCTCTCACCTTCCTCCCTCTTCTCTCTCCTCTTCTTTCTCTCTCTCTCTCTATCTTCTTCTCTCTCCCTGTTCTCTCCCTCTCTCTCCCCTCTCTCCCTGCTCCTGCACCTCCACCTCTTCTTCTTCTTCTTCTTCTCCCACCATCTCCTCCCCTCCTCCCTCCCACCTTCTCCCCTTCCTCCCCCTCCTCCCACGTCTTCTCCTTCCTCCTCCTCCTCCTCCTCTTCCTCTTACTCCTTCTTATTCTTATTCCTCCCCTCCCTCCTAGTCGCCTGCGCCGCCCGCTAGCGCGTTGCCGCTCGCCATTTGCTGCGCCGCCCATTGATCATCACCGCCGCCATCTATTGACTGCCACCGAACGTGCCCCCGCCATGCTGCATCGCCTCCCTCCCACCACCTACAATAACCCCACCCTGCCCTTCCCTCGTGCCACCCGACCATTACCCCCCTACCCCTTCACCCTGCCCGCTCGTACTCCTCCCCAACCCACCCCACTAACCTAAACCACCCCCCCCCCCCCCCCCCCCCCCCCCCTTCCACCCCTTCCCCTAAAACAACCCCACCCCCCTACCCTCCCCACTAAGCCCCCCTTCCTACCCCCTCACCCCCCACCCCCCCCCCCCCCCCCCCCCTTCTTAGCCCCCTTTCCCCTGCATGTCCCCCTCTTTTCTGCTTTCCTTTTGTTTTACCCACCCTCTGTTTGCGTGGCATTGCACGGGAGTACGTCTAGAGTTCGCATGCTTGGCTTCGTATGGGCGTTCGTGTGGTTTTTCGTGCGTGGTTAGTGTGGCCATCGTCTTCGCAGGTGTTCACGCACAAGGACATGCGAGGACTTGTTCATGGGTGTGCAAAGTCGCAGCTGTGCACACGCAGCCGGGTACCCAATTTTTCATTTAAAAACTATCAAAACCCCTAAAAAACACATAAAAATAAAAAAAAAAGTAAAATTTCCTCAAATTTCATTTAAAAATTACATAAAGATAGCTGAAAATTCCTTTGTCCAACCAGACACTTTCTAGATTATTTTCTAAAGCTAAAATTAGTAAAATCATTAAAAATAAATCATTAAAAATAAATCACAATAATTTTTTTTCAAAAAAATCCATCCACCTTTTTCTTTTATTCTAATTTTTTTAAAAAGCTGAACATGCTTTACAAAATGGTTAAATTTTTATTTTTGGGCAAAATTCTTGAAAAAAGAATCATGTTAAATGCCAAACATACACGGAAAAATGTTGGAAAACTCTACACACATTGTTGAAATTTATTGGTTCAGTTTTCACTCATGTTGGATGGTTGAAACATCATACTTAAAATTCGAAACCTTTTTTATGTGTCTAACCTAATACATTTTGAAACAAAAAAAATCCAACCTCCAAAATGCTTTTAAATTGTATTCACACCTTAACATTTCAACTTGGGGGATTTCTTCATTAAAAACAACAAAACAAAAATAAAACAAAAGTCAACACACAACTGAAACACTAACCCCAACTAAATCAAATACACCCACCCTAATCTTGTCGGTAACAGTATTGTCTTGCCAAAAATCTACCCAAACATCACATATTTCTTGATTTATTTTTTTAAATGAGGTGTTGGTTTGGTTTTTTATGAGCTTACCATGTTCAAATCCTTTCAGCTGTTGGCTTTTCTCTTTTGAGACTCATTTGCATTGTGGGATTGTTACATGTGCATTCAGTATCCTTGCACACACACTCTCAAGTAATTCTTTTCCCCTTCTCTTAAAAAAAAAAAAAAAACTACCCCAAAATTCACTTATTAATTCCTAAAATGAACCCTAATCACCACCATGGCATGCACATTCGCGCTCAACGCACCTTTTTTTAAATTAAATAAAACTCAACAAGCCGTTCACTTTGCACGCACTACGTGCGCTTCAGAGGCACCTTAATTTTAAATAAAATGAACTACCCGTCACAAAAATGCACGGGCTGAAAAAGAAGAGCGCTTCAGACACATTAAATTCTTAATTCATGAATCTGCATTTAGAGAGCTAGTCTAGGTATCGAAGTCTGAGATTCGTTAAAAGCAATGTTTCACCTTAATAAATTGTAAATAACAATTTGAAACGAACCGCCATTTTCTTTTTTTAAGGTTTACAACCTAATACAATTTTACCTATTTTTAATAATTTATTAAAATGAACCCTTCACTAAAATAATTCTCCTCACTGTACTTTCTTTTTCTTCTTTTTCAATAAACACACTTCGCGGGATGGGCAGGTGTAGTCTTCAAAATGGTCTTTCTTCTCACTGATGGTCAATGATGTTCTGGTTATGTTGTGTGTGGTTATTGATTTGGTTGATTTATATGATTAAGGGTACGGTTTGAATTCATTTTTCATTTTATCTACTTGATACGGGGTCTCGAGTGCATGTTTGTTGCATATCACCAAGCTTTCGATCGCATTTGTCTAGAGGTCATGTCAAATTTTTTCTAAGATGTGCCTTGCTTGGGGATAGTTGGTTGAGTCTCATTTCAAAACCTTGGTTGATATCTTATCTTTGGTCTTTTTTGCTGGTTTTGCAAGCATCCCTTTTGTTTGTGAGTGGTGTTGTGTGTTCACTATCTGAATGGCACCCCGTATGCCTCCTCCTGTTCAGTAAGTCCCATTGATCAATAGGGATTACTCTTCCCTACTGACTTTTGAGCCTATTGCAAAATCTAGCCTTGCATCTTTTGTGGCCACTCCTCTCCCTCTGATTCCAGATGATCCAGCCCTTTGTGATGAGTTTCTCACATCATACAGTAAGAAATTGGGCTTGGTTCGTGGTACTTCCATGGTCCTGACACCTAGAGGGTTAGGGGAGGCTTTATCCCTTCCCTACAAAGGGGAACCCTTTGTCACAACCAGACAGTTATTCTCAAATGAAGAGATCCTCAAGCTATTATAGAAGCAAACTAAAGAGATCCTCAATGTCAACAAGGTGATTAACACTTTAGGAGTATCTTTCTCAATGATCACTGATCCTCTCTGGAAGATAGTCTGCCGATTGCTCCAGACAGGTTTATGCCTGCCAAGATACCATCTCACTACTTGTCCAAGGAGCTCTTCATAGCTTCCAGGATGGTTTTAAGAGGGGTTTCCATTGACTGGAGCACTTACCTTCTTACGAAGATGGACCATCATTTTGTCAAGGTGACTAGAGGGAATGCTACCAATGTAACCTTTGGTTCATATTTATATGCTTTTTTGACATATTCAGGCCTTAAGAAGGGTATTTTACCTCCTCCTCCATCTGATCCAATCCCTCCCCCTCCACCTTCAAAAGATCTAGAACCCATTGACATAGAGGATATTGACTCTCCCCCTCCACTAGTCATCCAGCGGAAGCGCTTGAAGCGTGTAGTAGAGACAATTCCACCAGTCATTCTTTCAGTGTCAAATCGTGCTACCTCTGGAAGTGAACTTCTTGCCTACCGCTTAGTGACAAGGGATGCCATCCCTTTTCTTTGTGAAGACATCCAGAGTTCTATTAAACTCTCAATGACTGCTTGTGCTCAATAGTTATATTCTTCTTTCTATGAAGAATTGAGGCAATGCAACAACCAGATGAATAAGACAACCACAGCGGTAGCCTCTGCCAAAGACACTCTTTCCAATCTGTTTTAGCAGATGGAGCAGCAGACCAAAATGATTGAGACCCAGAGAGAAGAAATATCTTCTTTGAAAAATCAATTAGTAGAAGCTCAATTGGAGGTCACCAGGGTTTCTGACGAGAAAGAGAAAATGTCCAAAGAAGCTTAAGAGTTCAAGACTCTTATGGATATGAAACTGTCGGACTTGCAGAGTACTCACAATACAGTGGAATCCCAAGCCTCCTAGATTAAATAGTTGAAGGACCAACTGACATAGCCATGCTCCATTCCCCCAAGTCCCAGTGTCCCCATGATTCCTTCTATGTCTCAGCAGGACTTGGTTGCTCTTCAACGAAATGCCACTTTATGTCCTTTATTTCGGGCCAAGGTTAAGAGATTGTAGTCTAGAATGGATATCTTATGGACTACTTTTGAGCAATTTATGGATTTTATTCCTCCGGACCATTCTTTCTTTGTTCATTATCAACAACAGAAGTTGGCCTTTTATGTTAAACTTTCAACCATGGATTTATCTCCTCTAGAGGATGGCTGGAATGGAACCTAGTCTGTGAGTCTGTTATCTAAAGTGGTCAGGATGGTGTTTGAGGATTCGGTAATCCCAGATTCAATGTTGATGTCCTATATCTACCTTAGAGGTGACTTGTTAATTCCAGATGATGAAGACCTCTCTTGGTATGTTGGAGATGTAGTGTTGCAAGAAATACTCTATGTACACCAGTTGGAGCTTAAAATTGATGAAATGTTTCAAAAGTATTCTTCTAGAGTAGCTGAGTGTCCAGAGGATTCTTGGCATCCTATGCTGGATTCTGTGATCTCAAATCAAAGACAGTTAAAGGCTTCGTTTCATGTGCACAATGTCAACCAACTGAGGGTGGATCTATTATCCCATCTTTCCAAGCAACCTCCTTTTGATCCTTTATTTTTCGAGGCCTATGCTAGACATTATGCATCAATTCCATCCTTGACCTACTATCAACACATGTCTCATAGGTATGAGGCTTATTTGTCTCTTTTCCAAAATACCCCACATGTCATTTTACCCCTTCTATTTCAACCTAAAGATACACCCCATATTCCTATTTTTATGCAATGTCCTTTCATCATTGATCGGGTATTTTCTCCCCTTCTTCCTTGTCCTCCCCCATCTTCTCATTTCCTGTCCATGTTCCCACTACATTTCCTTCCTTCCTTCCTTTCTGATACTGCTAAATTGTTAGATTCTCCTACCTTATCTTATTCTTCTTTTTATGATTTCACTTATCCCTTTCTTCATCCTTTATCCCTTATTCCATTCCCATCTCCTTCATCTTTTATTCAGACTCCCCCTCAGTTGGTTACAGGATACGAAGGCTTTGATCAGACAATCCTGAGAAGAAGAAGCTGGAGTACTGGAGATTCTTTGATGGGACCCCAAATTAAATGGCATGTGATTCCAGGAGAATGGAAGACTGCAAATCAAGTCTTTCACAACTATTTACGTTTTGCTCAGCTTCCTTCTCAATCTTTGGATCCATTAGTGAGATTGACTGTCCATATTTCATGGTATCTAGCCTTTATGCACCATCACTCTCAAAGTGATCAAAAGCAAGTGCCAAAGTTATGTTTGGATGTCAACATAGATGTGGATACCCATCAGCTAGATATGCTTTATTTTCATGCTTTGTGCTTACCAAGCAGATTTGTTATCCTACTGGAGAGAATGTGTTGTTTACAATTCTTGCAAAATCTTCCCAAAACCTTTGTGGATGAATCTTTCCCTAGAAAGGTTTAAAAATCATCAATCCTTTAAAAGGGATCATCTTCATTGATCTGTTATCCTTTGTAACTTTGATGCTTGATCTCAATACATCTATCTATCTTTTTTCTTCCAAAGAGGTGCCATTCAAATATTGTTTGTGTAAGTGGTGTAAGTTGTGGTATGTGTATATTGTTTATCTTTGTTGAATGGAGTTGAAATTGAAGCTGGATTGATGAAGAAGATATTGGATTAAAAGATAGCAAAAGATGATGCTGATTTAAAGAAAACTCTTATATCCTTTATGAGTTTCTATTGCTATCAATTTATTTATTTATTTAATGAAGATAATATCCAAAAGGGTGTTTTCCTTTTGTTGTAGTATTATCAGATAAATAGGTTACTTGTTGGGGTCATGATTGGATGATCACATTGAGCTTTTTACTGAACGTCTTTTCTTCTTTTCCTTAGGTCGCGAGGACACTTCCTATTTTAAGTGTGGGGATATGTTGAGAGTGGAAAAAGATTGAATTTTTGACTCATTTTTGTTGTTTTTGGTGGATTGATTGATTGATTTGGTATGATTTTTGATTGATTTTAGAATGATTTGGAATGACTTGGATAGGTTTGGATTGATTTTGATAGCTCATGATATTTTTTAATGAAGATATATTGATGTGATAGGTTCTGATGATGTTTTAATAGCTTCTATGTGATCTTATTTGAGCTTGTTGAGCTTTTGTTTTCTTCTGTTTTGCTCTATTTTGTTTAAGTGAGGTTGGGATATTGAATGATGAATTTTGAGGTTGTATAATAGCTTATTGAGTGATTTATGATGGGTTTATTTGGTTTTAGTTGAGCTGAATGTTTGTTGCTTAGTTGCTATTGAACCTCTGTAGACCTTCTATAGAGCCTCTATTCCTGCTCTGTTCCTGTTCCTGTTCTTGTTTTGTTATGTATGCTTCTGTATGTATTCTGTGATATGAGGGTGTACTTTAGGTTTCTAATATTTGGAAAGGATGAATCTAAGTTTAAAAGAGCCAAAACAAATGGAAGAAGTAGATGTTGAAGACTGAAGAGAAGACTGAAGTGAAGTGATAGTGATGAGCTATGAAGAGACAATGTAGTGGCTCTAGTGCCCTTTCATACCTCCCATACCATTTGAGGTTCATCCACGACCTAAGAAGGATTATTATGAGTGATTATTGAGTATTGTAGTGATGAGATGGTGTACTATTGATTGAGAGAGAAAGAGAGAGTCAGAGATAGCCAATTCTATGTAAAGCAATGTATCTATCTATGAGAGATTGAGAGAGACAACTATGAAGACAATGAAGATGAATCATATGTGATTATTTTCATTCAAAAGTGGTGTATTCTTTTGTGTTCTTGTTAGTTTTGATGGATTCTATGAAGATGTTGAAGATTATGGTTGATTCTATCAAATCCGTGGAAGATATCTACTATGATGGTGTGTGAAGATTTGTTCTTTCCCTTGTTGTGGTTCTCTAAAGAATGAAAAAAAAGCTTGTTGATGCTAAAAGATATATTTTCTTGCAGTAGAAACCCTTTTTCCTTGGTGTCTCTCTTGGGGCTCCACTTTTTCTATGGCTTCTAGTTGGCACTTCGGGTTGGGATGCTCCCCTACCTTAGCACTCCCCTTCTCAGCAGTCTTTGGAGGAGATGTCTCTACCTCTACTTCTGTGACCTTCTTTCCAAGCAGTGTTGTGGCACTCTCGGTTTTGAGCGTGACCTTTGCGTTCAGATATCTTTTTCCTTTGCCTACAACTTTTCATTCTGATTGAGGTTGCATCTAAGTTGCTAGGCCTTGGCAGTGATATGATGGCCTGCTTTGTATGCGCTTAGGTCATGACATGCAATGGGATGGGCGTGGCCTCACCATCGAGTGTTTCAACACTAAACAACCCCAATGGGACTCATGGCATGATTGTTGAACTAGAGGATGGTTTTCGTCTAGGGCAATCGTCAAAGAGATGTATGATTCCACACTCAGTGCATCTAAGATCAACCTTGTCTCAATTGGCTTGTTCCCTTTTAGGGCAATGTGAGGAGATGTGTCTCCAACATGAGATTGGCTCTCGGGTCTGCCCTCCTAAGCCTCTACCTCTACCTTTACCTACTGCAATCACTAATACTGGTCGATAGTCCATGAAGATTGGATTGCCCTCTTCATCATATGAGATGTAAGGGTTCACATAGGGCTCATATCGTCATTCGGCTCCTCCACATAAGATTGGAGTGTCGCTCGATGGATAGTTCATGAAAGGTCCAGGTGGTCGAGGTATGCCTATGGGGTTTATCTCCATCCTAGGAATGGCAGGTTTAGCATCATTAGGTGCAGGGAGAGCCAATGGGGCTCCCCTCTCTTGAACAAAATCAGTGGTCTATTCCCTAGGTAAGGCTAGTTGTAGGGTTGTGAGTATGGGAGTCATCTCGATAGTCTACAATGCATGGCATAGTGACCAAACCTATCACACTTGGCACATGATTAAGACCTAGGGTGGTCCTGACACTCAAGTTGGGAGGTGACTTCTACCACAATACATGCATTGGATGTGTGGGCGTGTCCGTCTCCTCATCATCTCTTGTAGTCTTGCTAGCTCTTTTTTATCTCCGCTAACTCCTAGTTCTGATCACTACTCTTTTCCTTATCCTAGCTACTTGTTGGAACTAACTATTCACTGGATGTGGTTACTCTTTTTGAGGTTTTAGAGCTAGCCTCGTCTCGGTTTGAGTTCTTAAAACTCCTCTCCTTGAGCTGGTCATCCACTTGAATGGCCTCTTCAAAGACCCTAGTCAACTGGTCTCGCTACAAACTTGAGTTGCCTACTAAGGCCTTGTAGAGTTCCTCACTTCGTATTTCATTGATAAAGACCGTACACACCGCTCTTTCCATGGGTTGTTCGGTTGTCAGGATTCTCTTAAAGAGACTCTGCATGTGGGTAACATAGTCCTGTATGTCCTTATCTTTCTGCTTTACGTTAATCAGCCCCTTGTAGAGTTTCTTACTTTGTATTCCGTTAATAAAGACCGTAGACACCACTCTTTCCATGGGTCATTTGGTTGTTAGGATTCTCTTAAAGAGACTTTGCACGTGGGTAACGTAGTCCTGTATGTCCTCCTTATTTTTCTGCTTTACATTCATCAGCCACACTATTAGATTGTCCAAGTACCCAATCTCCGAGAATCTCTTAATGAAGAGGTTCTTGAGATGGTTAAAGTTGTTATACTCTCTGCAGTATCTAAGCTAGTGTATCAAGTCCTTCCCTTACTACCTAAGAATAGGTCGAAGGCTTGTGAGCGTTGGGTGAGATTGATATGGCCGTTGGCCTCACAGACTTGCTCGAACTTCTATACGAAGCTATAGGGATCATCATTTGACTGTTACTTGTCTAATTGCTTAGCAACAACATGGATTTCTTACTAGCTCTTGGAGCCTTGGTTGACTCCTAGCCCTGCAAGCAATGAGTTTGCCAGTGCAGCTACTCTATGCTCTATTGACATGTTATCTAACAATTGCTTCATAAGAAGCTCGCTTAGCATGAGGTCTCCTTCTAGCACTCTCTCTCTCTTTGCATCAGGTCCTGATCAATTTTTGCTTGCTAAGGCTAACACTCATTAGATCTCCCGCATTTCTATGTTTTGTCTAAGTTTCTAGTTTGCTATTCCTGATTGTATGCCACTATGTCTTGCAAAGCTTCCCACGCTAGTCTCCTCTCCTCTTCGAGATGATCCACTATGATATCCTTAGATGGCCTACTTTGGTGGTCCACTTGGATTTTCAAGTCGTACTTGCTACCATCTATTGGATTTCATCCAAGAAATTCCCCAGATCGAGCTCTTCATTGTGTCTGCGGTTCGAGCTAGTCTCTGCCATGTCTACGATCTCTTGTTCCACCTCGGGGGTCACTCATGAATATATGTATATATAACATGAGTTCAAAATAAGGGGTTTTTAAAACACTAATTTTATACATTTTTTACATACATAAGGATGTCATATAAAGGGGTTACTTATAGATTGAATAGAAAAGGGCTATGTTTTATTCAAGAAAAATTCATAGATTAGGATATTTATAAATAGGCCATGAACGCACGTTATATAGAGAATATATATATATAGTTAACCCCCCGAGTGTTCCACGAGGTTGTCGATGAGGTTGATCAATTCAAGTGGATTCACTTCCCCAAAGATGTTGGTCCTTCAATTCGTATAGCTCTTGTGCCACGTCTTCCTCTTGGTCCTACCAATTGGGGTTCTCAATTACCCATCTAAGTTTCAGGGTCTTCTCCAGCTAGTGGGTTCATTCAATCTCTTAAGTCTGAGTAAGTTCCTTGTTATTTACAGACAATCCTCAATTTATTGTCCCTCTATGTGTATGCACTGTGCGTGTGCGTGTGTGTATGTGCGTGTGCTCTTTTTCATACACTGTGCAAAATCAAGCTTTCAGCTTTTCTTCAGGTGCACTGCAAGTGTTGAAAAACATTGTAGGGTGCACTACAGAATGGTAAATGTAGCTTTTCTTTAGGTGCACTTCAAGTGTCGAAAAACAATGTGGAGTGCAATGCAGAATGGCAAATGTAGCTTCAGCACTCCTGCCTACATCTTAGCCTAATAGGGCTTTAGGCCACTCTCACTAGTCTCTAGGGTCTGCGCTGCATCTTTCCGCTCAACAAGGTCCAAATAAGGGTCTATGGTTCAGTTTGGCACTATTAGTGGGGTGGACATCTACTAGGTTGGTTGGTATTGCTTCTCGGTTTGCAATTTGTTGGTTCTCTTGTTTCTTGCGCCAAGAAGGTGTTCTGTCCATCAGTATCACTCTAGGGGGTTCGCCTGCACAGTCAAGGTCTACATATGTCAAATCTATCAAATTTAAGATTCAGAGATGGAGTGAATTGCAAGGTGGTTCAAGTGTCAAATTCAACCCTTTCGAGTGGCCTATGTCCGAATGATATTAGGGCCCAATTTGAGGGGCGAGTGTCTGAGGGCCGAAAGTAAGGCCATCTGAATACTACGTGGCAAGGTGGTTCGAGTGCCCACCGATCGTTTGATTCAGATAAGCTGAATATAGTGGTCCGAATGGCCGAGGGCTAAGTGAGGTGGGGCCGAATCAGGTGGGCCAAATTTTGAGGTGGTTGAGTCTAGTTGGGATGAATGGCCGAATGTAAGTGGCCCGAGGGCTGGTTCTAGGGCGGCTCGGCCCAGAGTGACCGTCCGAACCTAGGGGAGTGCAACGGCACTCATTGGTAGGGGCAAGTATTTTCATTTGAATCAATCGATTCCTAGCATCCTAGGTCACATGCACTTCCAGAACAAATCAATGGACAAAGATTAGAGCTCGAAAACCTCCGAAACAAATCGATCAATCCGCTACAAGGCGTTGGTCTCTCCAAGCTCTCTCCCACTCTCAATGATACTGTTGGAAATGAGCTCTCCCTTGTCCTCTTGGGTTTAAAACCTTAATTAAGGACTTTGACCTTCCCGATCACTCCGCTTGCAACATTAATGCATCTAAGTGTTATGTTTCTCTATTTCTTTCTTGTTTGTGCCCTATTTGGGCCTGTTTTACAACAGCAACCCTAAAGCTTTTCGCTTTGATTTCTTGATCCTATCCTACTCTAAATGCAACAAAAATTAAAACCCAAATACTAAAATGATTCCTCCTACTTGGCAAATCATCAAAAAATTGAAATACTTACTTGTTGCGAAGATTAAAACCCCAAAATCTCCTATCTATCTCAAGCTCCGATTTAGGGATGAAACCCTTACTTCATTGCTCGATTTGAGGCACACAAGTGCTCAAGCTTGAATTCATTGATCTCGACAATGGAACCAAAATGTAGTGGGAGCTCACGCTCAACCACACCAAGACCTATGGACCGCTTATTATTTCATGTGTTTCAAGCGAGCAGAAATGGCTCTCTCTCAAGCCGATGCACCTTCGATCCTACCGGGGTGTAGTGAGCTTACCTTAATGCCCAAATGAGTAGCCCCCTCCCTCAAGCAAGCCGATAGCTCCACAATTCGTGATACAAACTCAAGAATCCTCAAGTCTCCACCTCCAAGCCCCATCGTCCATAGCTGCGTATGAGACAAGAGGAGAGAAGAGAAGAGAAGACGAAGAGCGGAGATGATGGAGAGCTTTTTCTTCAAGATTCCTCACCCTCACACACTCACTCTCTCACACTCTGACACTCCCTCTCTGAAGCATACACAAGCAATCAAGAAGGAGAGAAGAAGGAAAGAAGAAGAGTCCACTTTAGCCACATACCAAAATAACGAGATTCTCATTCACTTTTTGAGTTTATATACAAAACCCTTATCCCTTTGGGCACCCATCCCCTTTTTTACATGAGTGGCCATTGTGGAAGGTCCTGTTTTTCCATTCCCTTTTAGTTGCCCTTTCTCTTTACCTATGCCCATCTACCCTTTACAATTTGCACAGGAGGGAGCTTGGCACTCTTTTACAAAAGTTTTAGGGACGCCTTGCATTTAAAAATGCGCTTTTGCCTTTGACTTAGCTTTTGAGGCTGCCCTTGTGCTTTTGGCTGCTTCCCTTCCTAATTCTCCCCTTATGTCTGCATTTGGAGTTTTCTTGGACTTTATTGGACTTCTTTTTTGCCGTGTTGAACTGGGGTTAATAGCAGACTAAGGGCTAACTGTAGGTGTAGTATTAGATTATGTTTCTCATCCACTAAGGCTCCATAATTCTTGCTTTTATTTCTGCATATAGCTATCATGATCATTGTCATCATCTAATACATCACTAGTAGATGCATACCAACTTCTTATCCCGTCAAGAATAATATTCCTACTCACTCTGAACTCACTTGTGATAGGGTTATAACAATGATACCCTTTTTGCTCTAAAGAAAGTATCCAATAAAAATACATTTTTTAGCCTTTGGATCAAGCTTCTTTTACAGCTTATCTAGCACATGAACATATGCAATACAGCCAAACACTTTCAAGTGTGACACATCAGGCTTCTCACCTATAAAGCATTCTTTGAGGATCATCCCATAAACTGTAGATATGGAAATTCTGTTCATAATATACAGCAATATGAACAACTTCAAACAAAAAATGTTTTCGTATGTTCTTTTCAGCCATTAATGCTCGTGCAACTTCTCCAATATACCTATTTTTTCTTTCTGCAACCCCATTTTGATGTGGAGTATACTACAAGTAAATTGTTTCTTTATCCCATGAGACCTCAAGAAGCCACTAGACTCATTAGAGAGGTACTCTCCCCCTCCATCTGACCTCAAACACTTAACTTTCAAGGCTATTTCTATTTCAATAGCTACCTTGAAAGATTTGAAGTGCTCAAATACATCACTATTTTCTTCATGAAATATATACATAGCTTCCTTGAACAATCATCACAATAAATGTGACAAAGTATTTGCTACCACTAAGAGATACATTCTATGTAGGCCCCCAAACATCTGTATGCACAACATCAAGTATCTATGTCATGTGAAAAGGGTTGTCTTGCTTGCTTATTACCAAACTGGCATGCACTCTACTTATGAACCAAATCTCATAGTAATTTGAGATTTTCACTCTACCATGCTTTCGATGCCTCCATAAGCACTATCCAAGAGAAAGAGTGGAGCAATGGGTGAGCTTCTTACCCATTTCTTGCTTCCTCTAATCCTTGTTTCTTCTCCTTCACTTCAACCTTCAAAACCATCCTCTCTCAATGGCATCGCTCTGATACCATGTCAAGAATCGCATGATGGGGGAACTTGCTTGAACTGCTATGCCAGACACACCATACACATAAGAGGAAGCTCACTCAAGAACACAAGAAGAGAGATGGAGGCCAAAATGTTATCTTGTTGGTTTTTTTCTTCTTCTTCAACCCACTATACAATGTACACAAAGTGTAGAAGATACAACATAAAGGAAAGTTACCTACTAAGTCAAACACTGCATAGCTGACGATACTAATCGATTGGCACTATAACTATGTCAGTTGTAGGTAGGTGCAACAAACTAAATATAATAAGTGATAAGTCAGTGGTCATTTGAGGATCATAATGACCACTGATGTGCTAAATGTAGATGTGTGGACCCATCTAGCCAAGCAGTCCATCATCAATGTTCGCACGTGTTGAGCTTGCCATCTCAACACAAGCTTAGCTAGAAAATAAAGACAAGGAACTAAATGAGCTGAAGATGTAGGTTGAAAGGATGGGGAAAATAAAGAGGTAATTAGAAGAGATGAGAACAAATTCAGGAGAAACTATAGTACAACTCGAGCATGAAAGAAACAAGGTGACAGGGTTGACTTAAGAGTTGCTAGCAAATGTTAGGCAAGCCAACTGTAAAGCACTTTCACAAGTCTACAAACCACATTGGAGACCACTCTTACTCAAGAAGCAATGAAGATGACAGGAGAAGTAGAACGAGCATGATTGGCCATGTTGCAAAGCATAACAACCGATCTGGGTAGTACCCTCCTACTATGAGAGAGCCAGTACAAGGAGTAGATGGTTGTATGCAAATATGTCACCACTACTTAACAAAGAATGTGCCATGAGGCAGTTAGAGTGGCAATGATGGTCCAAAGAGATCAAGTGGAAGAGCTTAAGGCCCAATTGGGAGTTGCCACATTGGCTCTTGAAAAGATTTACTTTGGGGCCGAATTCAAGTTGATAACTTATGAGCTTACAAGGGAGAAATTAGTGGCCTAACTTCATCGTGCAAGTCATAGTGATGAAAAATTGAAGGACTTGGGATTTTGGGCGCTTGCCTTCTCCTCCTCTAATGAAGACCACATGTTACCTATAGAGGCAGCATGGGACTCACCCTTAGTGATGATACATGCAGAGGATTGGCTTGAGCTCCTGGACTTCGATGCTTCACTAGAGGGGATGAGTGATGAAGCTTCAAATCAGTAGCAAGACACATAAGCCACCCCAAAATAATAGGCAACAACCTATGCCAAGATAAAGAGAGTGTGGAAAGCACAACCATAGAGGGTGTAGGATGTCTCCCTAAATGTCAAAGTGGCTAAAGAGCAAAGCGAGAGCCAAGAAGAACTTGTACATAGGCATGAAGAGAGGTAAGAGCAAAGAGAGTTTGTCACATTTGATTTCTAGGTATATGAAGATGCTAGGTACAGAGATCCCCTCTCCTTGAGGAAAGTGCACCTACTCATTAGAGTAGAAGAGAGAATTACTCAACTATGGCTAGATCAACAACATGTAGGAGCCCTTCGTAGAAGTTATAGACTGACAAATACACAAATAAGTAGCCATTGTGTTAATCAACGACCTCGAGAGGCATTCCCAAGGTAGCCAGAATGGCATTATTCCATTCTTGAAAATTATGGAAGTGCTTGGGATACCTATTGTTATGTAAGTATAGCTGAGTGAGTTGTAAAGACATTCAAACAGTGTCCTAATAAAGCTTTCATCACCACTTACAATTACTTGAAGGTGCTCATTGTACTCCTACAATAGCTACCCATCCTATACGAAGATAGGTTGCCACCCCTCTTCTTTGACGTGAATGTGGGAATAGACACAATCACCATGGTGAGGCTACATCTTCATGCCTTGATCCTACCCACATATTTCATGAGTATCCTAGAAGATATGGTGGACAATTGGTTCGCCCTATGCACCCACCCATTTTGTCTAGAATCCTACCTCCACTTAAAGCTAGAAACAAAGGAGCACCTCTTAAGCAGAGGTTGCTTGACTAGAATGCTTCGGCCACTACTTGAGGAGTGAAGCACGTATTTATTTTTAGTTGAATAAAAAGGGAAAAGAAGGAAAGAAAGTAAAAGGGAAAAAAAAGGAAGAGTTCTAACAAGCACACCACACCTAGGGGTCCTCAAGTCTCAAAGCAAAGCTTGAACCCCCAACCTTTCCCCCCTAGCACAAATTCAAGGCTCATCAAGAGCAAGAAATCCCGGATCACCCAATAGACTTATCTCCCTGAACATCACCATACATCCCCCACCATGCACCACTTTGGGTTGTGAAGAAAAGCTTAAGTATATGATTGTCAATGCACATTTTCAAAAGAAATGCAATGATTGCAATAATGAAATTCAAATAGGTAATAAAATGAGAAAATAACAAAGAGATATTTGCAACTATTTTTGAGGAGTCAATTTGATGGCTCAATTCAATTGGAGACGTTGACTCATTAATGTGAGCAGGCCATTAAACCTACCAACACACGATTTTAAAGATGCAACTTCTTTTTCCAAAACCACAGCTTGTTCAACATTCTTCTCATTGATCGAAGTGTTTTTCTCACTCTCTGATCCCCTTAAATCATGCCTCTCTCTTTTCATCATGCTATCCACTAATTTTCTTGTTTCATACACCCTCTCTACTGCACCTTTCAACTCACAACGCAACTCTTCAACAATGCTATGGAAGCAAAGATGTGCACTCCACAACTCCTTCTAGAACATCATGCATGCATACAGGAGTTGGCCAAATTGACTTGTCAATTTCTCAACTCTAGCATCAATTTTTCAAAAACTCCAATAGGAAGAACAACTACGCATCATCTCCATAGTTCTTTGATGCTTTGGGATGGAAGGCCATGCTCTCGCCTTGCCTCATCTTTTGGTCGTGAGTGTGTCAACCCCTCCTCCACTGGCACAAAAGACATGGACATGAGAAACACGTATATGCAACATGTTCAAACACATCTTAGAACAACCCATCGCAGCCTTATATACAGAGTTCAAGTAGAGCATTGAACAAAAAAGTGCTCAAGAAATGCAAACAAAGATGGAAGTAGCACATACCCTATTGAATGGCACCAAGAAATTAAGCATCATTGAGATGTGATTTTCCCAGCATCTTTCATATTACTACACACATTCATTGAATTGTGAGATGTGGCAAGCAATGGTTTAGAAATTGCAACATGCATAATAGGGGTAGAGGATTGCCCACCCTCCATCGTCGTGCAAAAGGCTAATCAACATAGCAAAACTCGACAATTACACATATTTAATAAGGAAAAAGGGGATGAAGTTAACACAAGACATGCAATTTCGATGTACATAAGATATCTTCTAAAACATCTTCTAATACACTTGCATAGTGAAAAGCATTTTCAAATGATGAAAATAAAAAATGGTTTGAATCAAAAGACAATGACAAAACACAATATCATATAGCTTTCTACAATACCTTAAGGTACACGTTGTTTTCAGTGGTACAAGTGTTTGTACTTTTTTCTTCCAAAAGAACCTTTATGGAACATGTAGATCTCACTTAGCTAAAAGTAACATAGAGGTGCCCATGAGAGAACACTAGTGTCTTGGGATATAGACCCAAGAAAGACAATGTTTGTCCTTGAGACTTGTTAATAGTCATAGCAAAAGCCAGCCTAACAAGAAATTGCCTTCTACACATGACAAAGGGCAACTCTACAGACATCAAAATAAAGACAATCCTAGGTGTGAAGACAATAACACCGACATTAGTTCCAATGATAATTTTAGCCTCTAATGCTTTTTTACGAAATTTTTTGCATATTAGTATTGTACAATGAAGGCCAATAGCAGGGCTCAAGTTTCTCAAGAGCATCACAAGCACATTTTTTTTCAACACCAAACAATGTGGAGGAAAATCACCACCTAGATCGATGGAGTTTAGACACTTGCTTGAGTAAAGGAAAGAATTTGAATTAGTCTCAGCTATAGAATTAGCATTCTTTTACATATGAGAATCCCTTTGCATTTCACACAAGGCAGCAATGTTCAATGCATCAACATCCTTATTTTTAGAGGCCACATGACTACCCTTTGGCACCATAGGCACGATGATCTAGCAAAAATCTCCACCAAAGAGAATGACTTTGCCTCCAAAAGGAATATCACATTCCATTATGTCCCTCAATGTTCTATCCAATGCATCAAATGCATGTCAATCCATCATTGGCGCCTCATCCCAAATAATAAGACATGCCACCCTTAACAATTCTGCAAGTTGAATGTTGCATGATGAAGTTCTCTTGACCTCAAGGGGAATCTTAAACCTTAAGTGCACAATATGTCCCTTTGGCAATAATAATGTAGCAATTCCAAATGATATTGCTGCAAGGACAACTTTCCCCTCACCTCTCAATTTTGCAAGCAAGCAATTGTACAAATATGTTTTTCTTGATCCCCCAGGCCCATCCAAAAAGAAGACAGTCTTACTACATGAGGATGTGACAACATCGAGCACAATCAAGTATGCCCTTCTTTGACATTCATTCGAATTGGGTTCCATTGAACATACACACAACATTCTGTTGACTCACGATGTCAACATCTAGCTCCTCATGCATCTAAGGATTACCTACGTTTGTCACCAAAGAGCAATCAATCTCTGGCATCCCATCAAACTAGGGCAATCTTCACCCATGTTGTCACAAGTTGTCTTCCAAATGCAACAAACCCAAATTGAAAGCCAAGTCCTAAGTAGTTTGATTATTTCCATGAGAAGAAATCAAGCCATGTACTATATCACCTGTCATGGCAACTTTGAATTGTTCCCACAACTGGCTTGGATGAATAGGATCACAAAAAAACAAAAATGGTGCAAATAGTGCATGCAATTATTGCCTTGTATGAACCATCATATCCTCCTCCATGCATGTGTACCATTCGTGGTCATTTTCTAGCAATCCATTAGCTATGCAAGCAACCTTGAAAGTCAGATACAGAATTGCATCATCCATGCATAGGTCCTCAAATGACTTACAACCCCTACACTTTGTGAGAAGCATTCTTAAGTAATAAAGCTCACCTGCACAAGTAGAAACAAAGTAGATACGACCATAAACATCCCCTTTTTTTGCTTCTGTCCAAATTTTTCTTGTTGCATTCCAAACCCAATATTAGGAAAACTCCTAGTACAATAGTACATTTGCCTCTGGATGATTTTGGTTTTGCAAACAAACCACTCAATCAAAGTTTTCTATTGCATGTTATCGTTAGAAACAACCTGTCCTATATCATCATTGCCATGGAAGGTGACAACATTTTTCCCTAGCAAGTGCACATGCAAATGTATGATATTTGGCTTCTCATTATGCAATTAGTATTCAAAAAACCTCCAACATGCCTCAGTTGTAGAAATTACCAAGCATCAAGGTACATCTGTATGTTATCTATACTTTCAACCATTGCAAAACCATTCGCTACATTTGATGGGTCCCTCCCCATAATCCAACCTTATAGCCACACAGTCATGGCCTTTCTAAATGTATTTTATAGCAGAAATGGTAGAACACACCTCCACATTAATATGCACTCTATATTTTTTAGATAAGTAAGGATTATAAGGCACAACCCAATGATTGTCGAGGTAGGTACCTCTAACCAAAACCTATCTCCCATCATTTCTTCACATATAAATTGTGTAACCATGATCATCTTCTACTATGGACTTCGCATATGTGTGTGGGTAATGCCTTGAACATTTGCCATTCACCATGCATGAACTTTTGGGACCGAGATGGCCACATAGGCCATGCATCTTGCAAGGAACAATTGTTTCAAATAGCTTGGGTAATTTCTCTTGGTCTAGAAGCTCTATGCAAACTATCCTATCATAGTGATCAACATCCTTCATCTTGAACGCATCACGCAATATTAAAAGTGTATGCAAGTGTGGCAAGCCTGGTTTTTGGAACTCCACCACAATCACGTAGCCTGTAACTTTGCCAAACAAACTTTAAACTTTTCCTCACAAGCCTTTCTAGCATATCCTTGTGTTTCTAGTAGAAGACTCTAGTAGTCAAGCCTATCATGCACTATTTGACCAGGCAACAAAGCATCCTTAATCCCCACTCACCTTGGATTACATGTGAAGGCAATGAAGAGATTAGGTTTACCTCTACTATGAAATATGGCCATGGCATCTTAATATAGTTGGTACATTTGTCGAGGCCCTCATGTAAAGGACAATGGATGAACAATGCGCTTACCAAATAGATCTCCCCATAACAACATCTTGCCTATCAACAGCAACCATATTAGCGAGGGCTAGATAGACCTCTACACGCAAAGTAGATTGATTAAGATGACACCATGTTAATTTGCAACGTTCAATGCTGCAATATGCATTCGCCATAAATTGTTGCAACAGTCTTCCACATCTCAACATGCATGCAATCTGTCATCTCAAACTTGAAGATGATATGCATAGTACTCCTTGTGCAACATAGTCTTTCTTAGGCACGTTCTCAAGAGGTATACTATCATCAATTGTGGAGTAAGGGATTTTCAAGTGCTACCCATCTTCTCCATTGGAAAATAGAAGAACATACAACAATGGCATGTAGCTTCGATGTAGGTTGGACATAGTGACACATAGGCCATTTCTCATGTAAATGTTTGATGGGACCTGAAATGGGCCGGCATTGGCTATGGCACTAGCCGGACCTCATGCTCATGACACACAAACACCCTCACGGCCTTGCGGACCAGGAGCATCAATCTAATGCTGAAGGACAAACTGCCCTAAAGCTTAATTCATGCGTTTATAGTTTATAGTCCAACGTTTCCCTTAAACTCCTCAAAGGGAGATCCCAAAGTACATAGGCATAACACCTCGTCACATGCACATAGGGAGGCACTCCACCGACTAATAGTCGGAGCCCCACTGCAGTTCTCCTACATCGCAGGGATTGACCCTTTGATGCGCTGCTAAACATATAATGAAAACGAGCACAAACTTCTCTCAAGGTACCAATATTTTACGTTCCAAGATGTACCATTCCTCACTACAATATCCCTTCAGGACCCAATGACTAAACTATAGCTTAGGACATCCTCTCACGCCCATCGTTGGTCACAACCCAAGGAAGACAGGTGCCATGCATCCAAGAGGTTTTTCTGATACCTTTTAGTTATTATGCTTAATGCAAATCATGTATGGCTATGTGCTCCGATAAAAGAAAGACCAGCATTGTGCATAGTGCATAAAGTATTCTTTCCATGAATTTTACCAGTGCGTGCTGCGTTGAAAGGAGGCACCGAGCCATATGCTCATGCTACCATCCTCTTTATTCAAACCATTTCCTATATGCAAAGTGCAATGCATAAATCAAATCTTTTCTTTATCTTTCAATGTTTTAGCCCCTCTTCATCCAACTCTTAGCATTTTGCATCATTGATCGGTTAAATAGGGTTTCTATGCATTTTTCCCTTTTAAAAGAACAATAAATACACACAAAACATAGAAACGGGGACAAACCGAGGCAAACCTTGTGCTTTGCCATCGTTATACATTGCACAAACATAGGTATAATTTTCCCTAATTTTCCTCAGCTCGTTTCCTATTTTTTCCTATTTTTAAACCCATTTTTTTCCATTTTTGGACATTTTTCCTATTTTTCTTTAATAAATAATGATTGAAAATGAGAAAAAAACTCAGATTTAGTTGGTGTGACATATCATATTTCTAATTTATATAGCAAAAAACCCAATTTTACCCTTAAAACACGTGTTTTACGGGTTTTAACACTAATTCTGGCCATGTAGCCTTATATTTTCTGATTTTCAGGTTGCAAATAGTTGAAAATCATGGCGAACAATATCATAATGAACTTTCATCCCATATGAACAAAGTTTCATAAACCAAATAGCATAAAAAGATCATTTTTCTTTGTAAAAATAGCATTACCGCTTATTTTCAGGTCTCGGTTTCTTGGTCTTGATTACGGGACTGATTTCCAGCATGCATTTAATGCTCAGCATCTTCAAGAACAGCACTCTTCATGTCTTCATCCATCCGGAAGCAATCCGATCTCATCCGGACAAGCTTTCCTCCACCATTCTTCATTATCTTCTTCCACACAAGAACAGCCCCTTAAGGGAGAGAGAGGGAGGAGAGAGAAAGACTAAAAGCAGAGATCTTTATCCAGGCCATCATTTGAGGAGCGAAAGGCAGCGATAGAGTCAGCATACAGGAGGGAATCAAGCCCCATGTTCACTTGAGGGGGTTGTGTGCACGCAGGAGATTGATCCATCAAGGACATGAGCGCATTTTTCGGTGCACCTGATGGTGCCTCCTCTCTCCACGTTCCTTCTTTTTCATGTGACATTTAAAGTTTGGGCTCCCAAAGGTCACTTGCCCATTTTGCCCAAATTTTGTCCACCCCTTCGCATCTTGACCGGTTCCTTGGCCATTTCCCCGTCGGGTGTCCAAATCGAGTGCTGTAAATTTCTGTGTGTCCGTCTTGACATCCCACATTGGCCGGCAACTCTTGACAACCCGCATGACAGTCTGAAAAATTATCAAAAATCAACAAGTGTCGCTCGGGCGCCTTTAAAGCACTTGACGCTTAAAATCGTCCTAGCTGGAGCCGCCGCCTTCGACGTTGAATATTTTTCCCTTGATATTCGTAATTTTTGGCTATTTTTAAGCACTTCTCGGCATCAAAACTCCGCTCTCAATGTTTATATTGCAATGATGCAAGTTGTCATCATCACCTTGACCTGACATAATAGTAGCAACCTCATTGCCAATTGGCACAGAGTATTGTCTCGAGGTCACATGCCCTTCCATGCTTGTCATCCTTATCTCTACTATGGGATTTTCAAGAATAATCTCTGCTATAGTTCGAACGGCTCGAGTGTAAACATTGCAAGTATGCATCATTGCTTGCAAGGAATATAATATGCTTGAATCAAGGCTTGGCATCATAGACATTCTGTTTTGAAGCTTGTGATCAGTATCATAAACATACAATTGTGCAAATCTTGGTCTTGCATGATTGGGAATATTGGGTACTCATTGGGTACCATTGACCCAATACGGTGTTATACAGAACCATGAACTTGAAAGGTGTATCCATTCCCACCACCAAGCAATGACTCATCTATCTCAACACCCAATGGGACAAAAGCAAGGCTTTGTATTTCGAGGAATGGAGGGTGCTAAAGGAACTTGATTCAACCTACACAATGGAAGACATATAGCATTAAAAGTATCTAATCTAGCATTTTGATTTGTATCTTGCAAAGAAGAAAGACCTAGTTGGAAGCTTCATAGTTGAGTACGAAGCCTAGCATTGTGTCTTCGACTAACTCTTTGTAGAGGCGAATAGCTCACGCTCAACCGCCAACTGCTTATTTTTCAAGTGTTTCAAGCCAAGAACTAATGGCTACCTCTCACATGGCCGGCACACTATCTCTCTCTATGAGTGTAGTGAGCTTACCTCCATGCCCGATCGAGTTGCCTCCTCTCCCAAGCACTCCGATAGCTCCATGATCCAAGTGCAAGCTTCAAGTGAGCTTGATCCTCAAGCTCCATGCTCCAAGCTCAAGCAAGAGAAGAGAAGAGAAGAAGAGAGGAGAAGATGGAGAGCTTCCTCCACCACGATCCCTCACCCTCACACTCTCACACTCCCTCTCTCAAGCACAAGCTTAAGCAAGCAAAAGCAAGAAGAAGAAGAAGAACAAGAGAGCTACTTTTGGCCACACACAAGAATGAGTTCCTCATTCACTTTTCAAATATATATACAAAACCCTAACCCTAATTCCCTTTGGGCAGTCAACCCCTTCTTGGTCCCATTCCTCCAACCCTTCTCTTGGCCTCAACCTGTACCACTAACCATTTACAATTTGCATGGGTGAGAGCCGGGCACTCTTTTACAAAATAAATCATGGTGTGCCTTGTGCTCTTTTACAAAAGTATTGAGTGCGTCTTTCTCCTTGATTTAGGACTTTTTTACA
The DNA here is from genome assembly GCF_053477565.2 of Lygodium microphyllum. Classification (NCBI taxonomy): domain Eukaryota; kingdom Viridiplantae; phylum Streptophyta; class Polypodiopsida; order Schizaeales; family Lygodiaceae; genus Lygodium; species Lygodium microphyllum. Next base: position 17,373,624 of record NC_141158.1, on the reverse strand, counting down.
CTTCTTGTGTTTCCAAATTTTTATTAGCGTGCCTTCGTCTTCCGTTTCACTTTTACCTTGGCCTTGTCTTTTGCTTTAGATTTTCTGGATTTTCCACCTTGTTCATCTGAGGATTAACATTACCCCCTCCTAGACGAGTACCAGTCCCATGGCACTCTCCATTGTATATGTAGCAGGCTTTGGCATGCACTGAAATGTGGATGGAAGGGACTACTGTGGTTTGCCGTGGAGGAGTTTTGGTGGTGGTGCGGATGAAGGTCATTGGTGGTACTTTTTTAGCATGATTGACTGGTGATAGGGTTGTTGTAGTTGGTGATAGGGCTATTCTTTGTCAGGAGTTGCACTCGTGGCTGGCACAGGTGTTGGCTTTTGGGGATTCTATGCGTGACAGCTTGCATGATGATAAAGGACAAGAATTCAAAGTTGAGTGTCGCTGAAGAGCTAATGGTACTTTTGTTCGAGTCTTCAATTCCTGCAATTGAAAACCTCTCATATGGTCTCTCCCTAGGGGTTATTGCTAGTCTTCTTATTGTCCACAAGACATAGTTTGATAAGTTTGGAAGACAGGTCGACTCTAAGCAAGCTAAGAGTATTGTCCTGCACTTGAGGACCCAAACTGTATATGGATTGTGGTGCAGATATTATGCGAGTGTACGTGCATACTTAGATATTACGTAGTTATAAGACTATTGGGTCTGGTCCCTCATAGCAATGTGTGGATGAAGTAAGGGTTCAATGGGGTGGGAAAAATTGTCAATGTTGAGGAGAAGTACACTTGAAGGCTTCTTGAGACATCATTTGTGATTTTGACAACACAATGTAGCATAATTGAGCTCATTGAGGCCTTAGCTTTTGGTAGCTAGTATCTATCTATAGTGTTTGAAGAGTATGGTGTACTTTCCATGGTCTTTCATGCCTTGTTTACCACTATTGATTGTGATGGCACTAAGATGGAGTGCGAAAAAGAAATGTGCAAATGGTTCAAGGTGAGAAAAAGAAATGTGCAAATGGTTTAAGGTGACAGATCTAACTAAGACGAGCTCCCTAGGTATGTCATACCCTTGATGTGCCCTGAACAATTATGGGGGATGCATAAAGGGCTAGGGGACTAGGGACGGAGCCAACCGACCAAGGTCACTAAACGTACCTAATTTGAGGACCCCTAGGTGCTGTGTTGTGATCATGGGTGCCCCTCCTTTTTTTCTTTTTTTTCGTTTTCTCTTCTTTTCTTTGATAAAATGAATACAATCAATGCAATACGTGTTGAGGCTATCAACCTTTCATTTGGATTGAGAAATGTCGAGATCCAAAGGCTATGAAAAATAAATATTACAAATATGATTGTGTTACTAGCCTCGATGCTAGAGAAACTATTGTTGAGATAGCCAATGCAGTGAGCTGTGCATGGATAGAGCATCTAGCAAATTGAATCCTGGTTTATGAATAAATGGTTGTCGTTGTTGAGAGTGTGGCTCCTACTCGGACGTAGAGTTTGGCCAAGAAATGGAGAGTAGCCAATGACTATGCTTTGGGCCATGCTCAAATGCAATGTATCCTTTCTGCAGGGGTGATTTTCTCTTTCAGCAATGGGGCTTCCATCATGGCTCTTTCTTCTTGGTATTTATGTTGCTTTCTCCATAATGGTTCTTTGTGGGGTTGGTGGTCTTGTGGTGACTTGGACATTGAATGCTTTCGTATAGAGACATGTGTTATCCTGCATTCACTTGGCAACTCGTGAGAGTACATCCAATTCATATGGTTTAACCATAATGAACAAGTGCAACTCAAAAATACATCACTTATTTAAATCCCATAGTGTTGACTTCGATGCATATCACCTACACTTGATTGTCATTGCTTGTGTGTGTGCTGGCTTTGCTTCTTTTGGTATTATTTATACACAATCACAAAACACATTGTTTATTTATATACATGTTTATGAATCCATGTCACTTCGTGTGATAGGATAAAAACCAATTGTAGAACTCATGATTGTACTGGAGTGTGGCATATATATCTAGCAATTGTGGCATCCTACTCATTAGTAACAACATATATTTTGCAACATTGATTAGCATGCGGCCTTATCTGAGTCTACTGGCAACATATAGCTCCTTCTCAGTGATAATTTTATCAATTAGAGAGTTCTCTTGGTGGCTAGTTCCAACTAATTCCATACCCCAAATGGTAGTCAATACTTGAAAGGAAGTTGGCACCACATAGATTGGGGTCTCTTTGAGACCATTGGGCTAGTTGCTCCTTTGAGACTCTGTCATAATCTGGGTTCCAAGTTTGGCCATTGTAGCACGGTTTTCAAACCAATGTTTTTCAAATTGACTTCAACCCTTTGATTGTTGCTTTAGTTGCTCTATCTCTTAGAGAATTGGTTGCCAAAGCGCTTCGTTGAATGTCACAGTTAAGCATAGTTTGTCGATTTCCTCGTGAGAGATGAGTTGCATGCATTCATATAAGAGCTTGTCATAGTGCTTGTTAAGATATTATTGCTCTTCCCAAGATAATGGATATGACAAATATTCCTCAAGTTGGTCCCTAGGGAATGTGCCCATGTCTGCAAGGACATAGGCATGTGTTAATAATTTGAGTTTAGCATCCAACTCGGTCAAGCACTTTGTGACACTTCTACATTTGATGCGAGCTTGCTCGATTGCTATCTCATGCAACATTCCGGGAGTTTCCCTAGGCTTTAGCATAGCTGGGCGCTCAGGCCACCACCTAGATGAGCAAGATTGGTCGATGCTTGGATTGCTTATGTCCTTGGGGTGTTCATGTTTCTTCTGAGGCTTTGTTGTTATTGTGTCATGGTTTTCCTTGGATGTGACTAGTATAGTTTCGTCAACCTGTTGTGATAGTGTTGTATCCACTCTTGATTGGTCAATGTAAGTTCTATTGTTAGTGGATAGAGCGTTGCAAGAAACTATTGATGGTAATGGTTGCTTTGATTTATCAGAACACACAGGTGTGTCTGAGGTTTCACTGCCCTTAGGAGAGATGGAAATGGGTTGATTCGTGTGGGTGGACTTGATGCTTTATCCCTCAACTCTTCAGCACTCTTGGTCTCAATCTTCTTTACGTCTACGTCCACTTGCAATCGTCATTGTTTTCGTTGTTTTCTCCTCTTTTTCTTGGGTAATCGAGGTGTATCCTTTAATAACTCAAGACCCTGAACTAGGTTAGCCATTGATGTGCTTGGTTGGCCTCAGCCTTCTCTTTCTTTGGTGTGTCCTCATGGACCATAGCCGCGGCCTACTGAACAGCCTTGCTAGGTTGTGATGGTACAACTGCTTCCCTTTTTGGAGAGTCTAGCTCTTTAGCTAAGTCCCCTCCGTTTAGCCCCTCATCTGATTGCATTGGCAGTTGCTCCTGGTCACATGTGTTTGCTCTAGACTCTTGTCCTTGCCCATTGGAACATGCCTCCATTGCATCTTATCAAAGCGAATGTTGTGTTTAGAGTTGTTTCTCTCTTGCTCTGGAGGTTTGGGTGACTCTAATGTAGAGCTAAGAGACAGTTTAGGGTTCCTGTCATGTAGGCTTGGATGAAACCAGCTGAAGAAGTCAAGGATGTATTGATGGGAAGCATAGAGATCTAGGATTGCAAGGTCTTGAGTGAGGCAGAAGACATATGCGCTAACATCAAGTACTATGCTCCCTACTCCTAGTTTGCTAGCCACGTGTAGATCTTCTTCTAGAAGCAATTTATCGTACAAGGGATGTTTTTGGACAGATGGCAAAAAGCTAAACCTCATGGACCATTGCCAACACTATTAATGAGGTCAGGGCAAGGTACGTGGGATCATGCATTGATGTCTAAAGGGCTTTCCTTTGCTCAGTGTCATTAGTCGCCGGTGGCCAATTTTGGCTGCCAAACTTTTATTGAAGTACCATTTATACACAAAGTTACCTTGTCCTTTCCCTTTTCATTGGATTGCTTCAAGATTTTCCTTGTTTGTCTCACATTGAGCAGTATAGAGTGAGGGTATCAAGTGCAATTTCCTAGATGTGGCTTTTGGGATGTCCTTTATAACTTCTTCAACGAGACAGCTACATAGTGAGAGAAAACATGTTGTTGCTCATCCCAAGTCAGGGGTTCGGCTATGAGCTTTGTGTGCTATGGTGTTGGCCTTCCAATGTCCACATGGATGTATGCACGTGTGATGGTTGTCAACTTGTGATCAAGCTTCATCATGCACTTCATCTCTGGTTCATTGGTTAGATGTGCTATCTCTTTGGCCAAATATTTGAGAGATTTCTCCTAAAGCCTAGGCTTTAGGTGCTTCAAAAGTGTTGGAGGTGTCAAGGATGTTAGTTGTGATATCTCTTTTGCAAGTGAATTGCTAAGGACACGTTTTGTAAGGGGCATCGTCACTCATGGCCAAAGGCTATGACTGCTGTGATTCCTAATTGAAAATAGTAGCGGCTAGTTCAGTGGACTGGCTACTATTGGCAGACTGTGGGGTGTCAAGTCCTTAAGTAGATCAGATGTGGTTGTGTCTTTTATTGCCCTTTGTGCATTCACTTGTGCAGATCAAAGCATTAGTTGAGCTAGTTATGATGGATTGCACATGCATATCCTTAGGCTGAGAATTAGGGGTGGTGTCATGTTCTACATCTTGGACATTTGGAAGCTCAGATGGAGATAGAGATTGGGATTGAGCAGCTGCACTTGATGACTGTTGTTATGATGCATGTGTCCATTTAGGAAAAGAGGGTGTAGGAGATTTGGGACTCCTAGGAGGTGGACTTAACACTAACTGGAAGATTTGCTCATGGTGGCTATTAGACGATTCTGCCATTTGCTTTGTTGATCAATCAGCCTTATCATGAGCAACATTGCACCTGTAGTGCTCATTATCCTCTTGAGAAGTCACATGCTCCTTGGGCACTAGTGGTCTTTGTGCACACTCGATGGTTACATCTGACATCCTCTTGTTAAGGATGCTAGGTTGAGGATCTACCTTTCGAATAGTCAAGTTTGGTTTCTTGATTTCAATCGTGAGGGGCTCAGTCACTCCAATGTTTTTGGCTTGAGACTTGGATTTTTGTTTAGATTTCCTCGTGCACTTTTTTAGTTTTGATACGATATGGTCTTCAGGTGTGTAATATCCTTGAGCATGTAGCAACATTTTGGATATCCATCATGACATTGTGCTGGCTCTCCATCGGTACTTTTGTGTATAAGGCTTGGGCTTCTTTTGTGGTCTTCTACAATATTTGTAAGTCCAAAGCCTATCCTTGGCATTGTCTCCTAACCTTCTTGTTTTAAGCATGGCCTCGCTCACTGGTTCTCTCTGTTCAACATGTGCTTGTATCAACTCTTTCAACAAGTCCTTGCTCTCGTTACTGGGCTTGCTTGGTATGTCAGAAAATTCCTTGTCTTTCCCTTGAGGTTTGATGAGGTTACCCTTACTAAAGGTTGTGATTATTCTCACACCCGGTAGTGTCAAGTGTATTCTCTGTGCTACATAATCGGCCTCACACTTAGTCGCCCTTTTGAAGGGTCTTCCTAAAAGGGTTTCCGTTCCACAATTTGCACTATTTGGAGGAACATGGAATAGGATAGGCAAGCTTTCCGTTTCAATAGTTACAAGGATTTTGCACTTCCCTATAAGTGCTTGTAGGTGTCCCCCGTAAGGATTAAGAGTTGCATTGGTCAGTGTGAGCTCTGGTTGGTCTAGTCGAGTCCATGTTTCATAGGTCAAGATATTAAAATCTGCTCCTTCGTCGATGAGAGCATCGACAGTGTGTTCTCTTTTTGTGGTGAGTTTGACCCTAAGGTAAGCAGGCTATACTATGTCTTTATCTTTTGAGTCTAGGATTAAAAGTTCAAGCCTTCTAATACATGCCTTTGAGTCCCCACATGCATGAATAGATGTGGATTCTCTACTGAGATCTTGGATCATCTATGCAGTGCCGTTCATGGTGCATCTATCGCCAGGACTGTCATGTCTAGTCACCCTCGCATTTGTAGCTTGATGTTGTCGCATTCCGCTTTGACTAGATGCAGTCCAAATGCAACATATACATGTTTTTGTGGTGTGGCCTTTTTCCCCTTGTTGGCTAGTTTGGCCCATTGAGGTTCTAGGGTCTCCGTTCGGGTATGGGCTTTTGGTTGCTGTTTTGCAAGTGAGAATCTATGCTTGTGCAGAGTCATTACGACACTAAGATCTAATTTGGAGGACCTGTCACGGTGCATGTTTTCTCTCTAGTCTACCTCTGTCCCCTCTGTGGGATCCAGGGGGGGACAGTCCCCCCCGACTCGTAGGGCCTTTACACTAAACACCATGTGCGATTTGAAGGACCGTTCGTGGCCAAGTTTTGAACTAGTTGCTCTAGATTTCAGCCGAGTGATAGATCTATGATGTGCTTTCGGCTCTACACAGTCTCTGGGTCGGTTTTAGGGGTTAGATGTGTTAAATTTGTATTTTGTTCACCTATCCGATTTTGACAATTTTTTGTCCAATTCTCAGAGGTTCGATTCTTAGGAGTCTGATTATCAGAATCAGATGTCTGATTTTGGGTTGTTCTGATTGGTTGATCAGACGGTCCGTGTCCGAGTGGTTTGATCTTGGTTGGTTCAATTCTGGTGGTTCGGATTGGTCCAATTCTGTTGGTTCGATTTTTGTGTCTGATTTTTGTGTGTCCAATTTTCGTGCATCTGATTCCCAAGTAGTTTGATTTTGAGCATCCGATTGTGATGCCAGGAGGCATATTTCACGGTGGATTCCGTGAGGTTTTACGGTGGTATGATGCGAGGAGGCATATTCCACGGTGGATTCCGTGAGGTTTTACGGTGGTATGATGCCAGGAGGCATATTCCACGGTGGATTCCGTGAGGTTTTACGGTGGTATGATGCCAGGAGGCATATTCCACGGTGGATTCCGTGAGGTTTTACGGTGGATTCCGTAAACTTAGATGACCGGAGCTCATACACAAAGAGGATTCTTTGTGCGAGAAGTTGATGGGGACGCCTGTCCTTTTCGGGCGTTTCATTAATTTAGTGTGTATATGGGTGATTCCATAGCGGGTGATTCCGCAAAATGCATATTAAATTAATAAACGTTTATGAGTTTAGAGTGCACACTCGTAATAAATTAAGGTTAGGATTTATTTCTAACCAGTTGATTTATTTATATAGCTGAAGACTGCTAGGTATTCACTTTTGTCGGTTTAATTGTATTATTTTACTAACGATTGTGAATGCTTCAGTTGATGTGTAGAGATAGCAGCAGTGGCGGAGGAAAGCATTGGAGTCTAGCGAGTATTCGACCTTTGGATTATATTTTGATAGGCGCCACGCCTATATTTTGTTATGTCTATTGAGACATTGATTATTGATTATTATTTTGTATGCGCCTATGCGCACGGATATGTTATTTTTATTTGGACATTGAGATTGGGCGTGCCAGACTCTATGGGCACCGTCCATTAGCTTTATTTCCTATTTTTGTAGAAAGCAAACTCAAAAGCTAAAAGCTTGTCATATTTTTGTAAATTGGGCTATTATTGAGCATGAAGATGGAAATGTACATAAAATACATGCTTTGTGAAGCGCTCACACAAGGCATGGGGGGAGATTGAACCCAATTGGTCTCTTGCTTCTTGTCGTTCATGCTTTTACATTGTTTTTTGTGCAAAAAGGTAGAGTTCATTGTTCTTGGGGACCTTCCGGGACTCACTACCTGAGCATACTGCGTCCGATCTGCGCATCAGTGGTATCAGAGCAGAGCTGAGATCAAGAGCTTCCAATCGCTACCCATTTCGAGCGAAGGCGGAGCTCTAGGAACGATCGGGCTCAACAGTCAATCTCGTCGCGAACCGTCGATACAGGCAGACTTCTGGCGATCAAGAACCCCTGTTTCTACTGTCAGATCGCGAAGGACCAGGCTGTGCAGGCGGAGGACCACGCATCCATCTCCTTCATCAAGTCGTGGTTATACAGTGAGAAAAAAATTTCATATCTCTTATTTCTTATAAGTTTAAGCTTAAATTAAGCTTAGAAGAAGCTTAAGAAGCTTAATAGCTCCACAATTTTTCGACGTGGTATCTGAGGAGGATCGCGAAAAACGCGCTGTGCTGAAAAACGGGCCCCCCCCCTCACGAAATCTGACGATGTCTTCATTAAGCTTCTCAAGCTTAATCTCCTAAGTCAAAGCAAGGTTTCTGCAAGTCACACAGGGCAAGAAAGTCACCAAACTCCGGGTCCTGCGCATCAAAAGTCAAGTTCTGCAAGTCAACTGGAATCAAGTCCTGCAAGTTCATCAAGTTGACCTAAGTTCTGCAAGTCTGCAACTCTGTAAGTCGGCTAAGTCTGCAACTCTGCAAGTCAGACTAGTCAACTGGAGTCAGAATTGACTAGTGCTCAAAACTCCTAGAAGGCTTGTTCCTGCGCAAAAACTCTGAACTGGAAAGTTGTTCGTGGCAAAGTGTTCTACCTATCTACAGGTTCACTGAAGTTTTTTTCAGCAAATGGTAATTATGGATCTAAACAATTCAATTCCAATTTTAAAAGGTTTAATCCAGGTCGTTTCTCATCACCATCTTTCCGCAAGAATTGGGCTAAACCACCTGCATTACCATCTAATGTCAATCCAAATCCTAAGCCTATTCCACAAGCAAATCCAAATATACCCAGACTTCCAGCCATTGCAAATAATGTAACCAAAGCCAAGCCAATAGTATGCTATAAATGTCACTAGCCTGGGCATCTCGCAACAAATTGTCATTCAAAGAAGCCACCAGCACATATCAACTATCTTGGAGCCATGGACGAAGACGAGCATGAGGATATGCCTGATTTCACTGAAGATGAGGATGATACTACTACTACTTCCGACACTTTACCAGGTATGCCTACTCCACATTCATTATTGACTATGAAATGTTTGGTGCATGGAAAGGAAAGAACTATCTTGCATGATGACGGTAGTACTCATGACTTTATTTCAGCAAAATTGGTAAAGGAATTGAAATTACAGACTGTACCTACGCATTATCGCATAAAAGCTGCATTTTTAGGCACTAGGTACAATGGCACACAAGAAGTTCAAGATTTAGATATTCAAATTGGTTCATATATTGAAAGAAGAAATTTCTTAGTTGTCACATTACAGTCAAGCGACATTATTTTAGGAATGCCTTGGAGACACCAGCATAATCCAAATATAGATTATTCCACGCACACAATGAATATTAATTTTCAAGGAAAATCTATTACATTATATGGTATGCATGCATCTAATATTTTTCCACTGCTTTCGCATACTCAAGCAAAACGTGCATTACGCAAGAGTACTAAATCATATCTCATTTGGGTGAATGAATTACAAGCAAAGGAAAATCATATGCACCCTAGGAATGAGGAATTTCTTGCATATTTTAAGGACTGTTTTGTAGAAGACCTACCACCAGGTTTACCACCTTCCCGTCCAGAAGACCATAAGATTGATTTAATCCCTGGCACACAACCACCTTGCAAAGCACCATATAGGCACAACCAGATAGAGCAAAAAGAAATCCAGAATCAAGTTGAAGAACTACTAAATAGAGGCTTAATTCGACCTAGCAGTTCTCCATTTGGTGCACCTGTACTCTTAGTCAAGAAAAAGAATAATACTTATCGTATGTGTATTGACTACCGAGCTTTAAACAAGATCACTGTAAAGAATAGGTATCCTATACCTAGAGTTGATGACCTTATGGACAAACTGCAAGGATCTTCTATATTTAGTAAAATTGACCTTAAGTCTGGATATCATCAGGTGAGGCTAGATAAATCTGACATATTTAAGACTGCATTCAGAACACAGTTTAGCCATTACGAATTCTTAGTCATGCCATTCGGATTGACTAATGCACCTGCCACTTTCAGTAGAATGATGAACCGTATCTTTCTGAAATATCAGTATTGTGTGATTGTTTTCTTTGATGATATTTTGGTGTTTAGTCAAAGTGAAAAAGAGCATTATGAGCATTTGTCATTAGTTTTTCAATTACTGAAAGAAAATCAATTGTTTGCAAATCCTGAAAAGAGTGAATTCTTTAAGACAGAAATTGAGTATTTAGGTCATATTGTATCAAAAGAAGGAATTAAAGTTGATCCTAAGAAAATTGATGCAATATTGCATTGGCCTGTTCCTAAAAACGTGCATGAGTTACGCTCATTCCTTGGTCTTGCTAGTTTCTATAGGAAGTTTGTACGTAATTTTTCATTACTTGCTTTACCATTAACCAAACTTCTCAAGAAAGGAATTGTTTATCAATGGACTGAAACTCAGCCGAAATCCTTTGACTTACTGAAACGTGCATTAACCAATGCCTCTGTTCTACAGTTGCCTGACTTTAATAGACCATTCTTTCTAGTTGTGACCGATGCTAGCGGATCAGGAATAGGAGCCGTACTAATGCAAGACAATCATCCAATAGCATATTCTAGTTCTAAGCTGAAACCCTCTGAGCTCAAATATTCCACTTATGACAAAGAACTATTAGCAGTTGTACAAGCATTAAAACAGTGGAAACACTACTTAATGGGTTCAGAATTCATGATAAAGACCGACCAGCAAAGCATTAGACATTTACTTAGCCAACCCCAAATTTCTGACCGTCATATCAAATGGGCTTCCTTCATTCAAAGTTTTCATCCTATCATTCAATACCAACCTGGAGAAGAAAATGTAGTTGCTGATGCATTGAGTAGAAGACCTGCAATTCATAATATTTCTGTCATATCTTTTGCTTCTTTGATTGCTATGAAAGATACATATCACCAGGATATTACTTTTCATTCTGATTGGCAAAAATTAGTTCAAAATAATTTCATTCCTATTGATTCATTGTCATATAATGATGGATTTATGTTTTTTGAAAAGAGACAGTGTGTTACTATTCCATTCCGATCTTTTGTTTTGAATGAAATTCATTGTCCCCCATATCAAGGTCCACTACAAGGAATTGGGCAATTAGCGACGCCGATTAGCGACGGCGGATATCGGCGTCGCTATAGGCGTCGCTATTGGCGTCGCAACTGGCATCGCTATTTGCGTCGCATTTACTTTTCATTCTGATTGGCAAAAATTAGTTCAAAATAATTTCATTCCTGTTGATTCATTGTCATATAATGATGGATTTATGTTTTTTGAAAAGAGACTGTGTGTTACTATTCCATTCCGATCTTTTGTTTTGAATGAAATTCATTGTCCCCCATATCAAGGTCCACTACAAGGAATTGGGCAATTAGCGACGCCGATTAGCGACGGCGGATATCGGCGTCGCTATAGGCGTCGCTATTGGCGTCGCAACTGGCATCGCTATTTGCGTCGCATTTGCGACGGAAATAGCGACGCAAATAGCGATGCCAATAGCGACGCCGCAGGGAAAATGCGACGCAAATAGCGATGCCAGTTGCGACGCCAATAGCGACGCCGCAGGGAAAAAAAGCGCGGCTGAAACCAGAGCGCCGTTTTCATTTTCTTTTCTTCGCCTTTTGAGAGCGAGAGCGAGGGAGAGAGCGAGGGAGAGAGCCAAGGCTTTGTGAGAGAAGAAGAGGAAGAGACTTGCTGCCGCCGCCGCTGCCGCCGCCGCCACCGCCGTTGTTCGCGAAGGAGAGGAGGAGCCCTCGTTGCAAAGAGAAGCCGCCCACGCTCGCCATATCTCATTGGTGAGTCTCCCTCTCTCTTTCTTTTACTTGTTGAAGGTTTAAATCGTTCTCTTTTGTTTGTTTAGGAGAGGAAATGAAAGAGAAGGAGAGGGAGAGGGAGAGAGAGGGAGAGAAAGAGAGGGAGAGGGAGAGGGAGAGGGAGAGAAAGAGAGGGAGAGTGCATTCTCTCTCTCTCTCCCTTTTGCTTGTTTAATGTTTAAATTACTTTCTTTTTTGCTTGTTTAGGAGAGGAAACGAGAGAGTAAGAGAGAAAGAGAGGGAGAGGGAAAGAAAGAGAAAGAGAAAGAAAGAGAAAGAGAAATAGAGGGAGAGGGAGAGGGAGGGGGAGAAAATAGGAGAGGGAGAAGGAGGGAGAGTAGAGACTCCCTCCCTCTCCCTTTTGCTTGTTTAATGTTTGAATCACTTTATTTTTTGCTTGTTTAGGAGAGGAAATGAGAGAGAAAGAGAATGAGAGGGAGAGGAAGGGGAAGGAAATGAGAGAGGGATAGAAAGAGAAAGAGAGGGAGAGTGCATTGTATCTCTCCCTCTCCCTTTTGCTTGGAGGATGTTTAAATCACTTTATTTTTTGCTTGTTTAGGAAATGAGAGAGAAAGAGAGATAGAGAGGGAGAGGGAGAAAAAGAGAAAGAGAGGGAGAGGGAGAGGGAGAGAGAGAGGGAGAGGGAGGGGGAGGGGAAGGAAATGAGAGAGGGAGAGAAAGAGGGAGGGGGAGGGAGAGGGAGGGAGGGAGAGGGAGAGGGAGAAAGAGGGAGGGAGAGGGAGAGGGAGGGGGAGGGAGGAAATGAGAGAGGGAGAGAAAGAGAACGAGAGGGAGAGGGAGAGGGTGAGAGAAAGAGAGGAAGAGAGGGAGAGGGAGAGAAAGAGAGGGAGAGGGAGGGGAAGGAAATTTAAGATAATATACGTATTGATAATGGTATGTAATGTGCTTTGCATACGGCCACGTACTTCATCAAAATGAACCCAAAATTATTGTTATAAAAGAAGAAACCCTTAAATTGAGTATAGGATAATTTCTCTCAGGTCTTATGACTATGAGTAGAATTGATTGAAATAAATTTTATTACTATAGTTATAAAATTTCATAGATGGCGTGCATTAATTTTAAAATGGATTACTTATACTCAAAGCCGAGATATAACAAAAAATTATCTACCGGGACAAACAAATCGTTGAGCATGATACAAGGCCGAGATATAACATCGGAAAATCTCTCGACTACTATGTACAATGCAAGGTTTATGGTCAACTTGCAACTTGACGTACATCTCCATAAAGCTATCCATTTAAGCCTCGTTTGCTGTAATGTAGATAAGATGGCAAACGAAGAAGGTCTTATTGTTCAAGACCGCGAGTCGTATCTTAATCAGCGTGTCCCATGTCCTTGCTCTCAATGCAAGTTGGCAATTAGACGAAAACGCCGATTGTCTATAGAACACGTACGACGATTTGGCGAGTTTCAATCTGAGATCATTGATCAGGCGATTGCAGATTTTCAGCAAACGGTAATTTGAAGTTAGCATTTTTCATGCATTGTACTCTTAAGCTAATTGAAAACCATACGCGATAAGATTGGGTCTTGTTGGCAAATTTTGTATCCAGGGGGGTGATGTCTCGACCCAAGGGGGAGTGCACCCTTGCGGATATCCTTACTATATTTAGTGGTTTGGCAACAGTATATCTGATGCGATATTCCATTTTACCCATGATTTATTTTTTGTCAATTTTTAAGTTTCCAATGTTTCGCATTGCGAGGTTGACAATACATTTAATCTGCAGTTGCACACACTCATTATCAATACATTTAATCTACAGTTGCGAGGTTGACAATACATTATCAGTGCAGTATAATGCAGTTAACGCATTTTCAAAAAAAGATTGAACCGTCAAATTTATAAATCGGAATCTGGTGAAACTTCACCCTCATGCTGGGCATTAGAAAAACTCATTTATATTAAAAATTTGGCCCCATCAGAAGCCTCTGGGTCACCTGTCCGGAGGCTCGCGTCTGGGGCCCTGAATCTGGGGATTCAGGGCCCCAGACACGAGCCTCCGGACAAGTGATCCAAAGGCTTCTGTTGGGGCCAAATAAATTTTGGATGGTTGATGTGTCCTTGAGGAGCCTACAGGTAAAATTTCATGTGAATCGGAGCACTGGTGATATTTTTCCTAAGCGTGGATTCATTAATTGAAATTTTAGGGTTTTTGAAAAGTTTGGCTATAAGTTTAAAGTTTCACCTCATTTTACACATTTCACTTTTGAGTTCTGAGTTCTCTCTCCTAGAAGACATGGTACGCACCAAGCAAGTGGCCCGGAGATACCCCCCTGGAAATTCCATACGGCAGCCACGTCCTCTAGCTCCACCACCACCACCACCACGCCAGCATCGCAAGCGTCGATGGAAGCCAGGCACAGTGGCTCTTCACGAGATCCGCCACTACCAGAAGACCACTCACCTCCTGATACCGAAGGCTCCATTCCAGAAGTTGGTGCGGGAGATCATGGAGGGCATATTGATCATGAACAACATGAACCAGTTTTCAAACACATCACGCGCGAAACAACCGGATCGCTGGACTGCCCAGGCCCTCCTCACACTACAAGAAGCTGCTGAAGCCTACCTCATCGACTTATTTGGAGACTCAGTCTATGTAGCGGTGCATGCAAGGAGGGTCACTGTCACCGAGAGGGATCTGCGGATAGTCAGGTTCTTTCGGCGATGGAAAGATAGTCCTCGCGGAGGTCAGCAAGGATAGAGGTGTACAAACTCAAAAGCACATGGAATGTAGCTTCTGAAGACATTTTGTAAAGCCTTGGTTGTAATGGACCCCATGTAAAATTGTTATTAATACAAATACAAAGTTTTTGGCGCGTCTTATTTTTGTTTAGTCACTTGATATTTATTTTATTTACGTCGTTGAGTTATCGTATGCGTTCGAACAAATACATGTTGCGCACGAATTCGATAAAGCACTGTGTATTAAATTTAGGGTACGAATCGTGTTACGTATAAATTCGATAAATAAATGTAACATTCAAGTAAAAAAAAACAGTAAATGACACGTATCACAAACTACATTGCACGCGAATCCAACAAACATCAGTTTTCATTACTTGAAGAGAAGATTACAAAGTGCAGTACATCAGTGATGCGATATCAGTAGGCAATAAGTACATCTATTCTCTCCTAGGCTTCTTGGAGCTAGGCTCCCCATGGTTAGAGCTATTCTTGATCATAGGCAACAATACATTTTGCCCCAATAGTTCCTGTCTAATGACAGTGGGGTCTTCAACACCGGCAACCATGCCACGGGCCACCATGGAGAAAAGTGGGCCAGACCTAGTACTCGTGAATAAGTAGAGAAGCTTCGAACGTCGAAGCAACACTACTTTCTCCAGGCTGGAGTTGGTCGGGATGGTCTTGAAGGGCCCAGCCTTTGTTAGTGCCCTCAACTTCAAGAAGTTCTCTGCAAAAGCAGGGGAGCATGTCTTATGAAATACAATAATGTCGTTGACAAGCTGCCCAACATACTCCTTCAATGCCGAGTCTTGCACCCTTCCTTGGCTACCAGATCGGCCACCCTGCCTAGATGAAAACTCATCTATATAGACAATCTCCTGCAACACACAAGTTCAGTATCAGACTCACTATGCATGGAGTGTGCTGAAGATATATAAATCATATTCATATGAAACTTAACCGAGAACATTACCTCTCTGCATCATCTATCTGCCGCTGTAATGGAGCATCCAGGTCTGCTCCTACCACTGGGTTGCCCTCGTCTCTCTCCTGGGTAGGCACTGCATAGTCGGGTCGAGGACCAAAAAGGCTTTCCTGCAACCGCTCGAACTCCTCATCAGAGATCTGATACTATGGCGCCGCATCCTCAATCTGCTCCTGGATGCTCACAATGGTAGAGATGTCATCGATGCTCGTGCCATCATAACGAGCCACCTCATCAACATGTGGTGGGGCATCCTGTAAATCAAAATCTATGAAATCACTAGGTGCATCACGCACCATGATACAGTATAGTTCTTCTTCCCTAAGCTCCAACAACTCTAGCACATCCTGCATGAGTAGATATTCCACCCCCTCGATGGTGATAGCATGGAGAGAAGAGAGGGGTGGCTCTTCGCTCGTGGGCATCTCATCAGGGCAAGGAGGTGGGTGCACAATGGCCAAGCTCTGTGCTGCCTCAACACTCAGATCGAGAGTGATCTCCTCAGGCTCCCTCTCAAAGTACTCTAATAGTGGCCGAGAGGGTGCGTCGATGTCCTCGTCACTGTCCTCTTGCACCTCAGTGCACATAACATATATGGCAAAGGCGGCATCCCTCTCAATGAGATCCATCGTGACATGGTCCTGTGACGAGGTGGGCACTGCTCTAGCGCGGAGATGTTGCCCCACATGCACCAGGGTTCGACTTATCACCTTTGCATGGCTGGATCCGGCACACAAACAATACAAAAAATCCATGGGAACCCACCTGAGAGTGGAGTCGGGAATAGAGCAAGTGAGAGGGTTCACTGCATCACAAAACGATGCTAGTATACTAGAGTCAGGGTCTACAGCGGAAAGCGAGCTCTCTAGACTCAAGGTCACGCAAAACCTAGGGTATATCTGGTCCCCTATGTGCGCGTAGCATGTGGAACTGATCCATGCGGCGAAGGCGGGAGTGGTAGCCATGGCACACAAAGAGAGAAGGAATGAGAGCACAAGTGTAGGGAAGTGGAGAATGAAAGCGAAAATGAGTTTGGAGTTATAGCTTTTATGTGTCTAGGGTTTTAAATAAAGGTTCTTTATAAAGTTATTAATTCTAAAGTTTCAAATTAAAACTCTTACCTTAGTTTCTTTATTTCAGTACTTTAAAGTCACTGTTAAAATTACTCATACAGACAAACGCTTCGTTCTACATTATTATATCCTCGAATATGTTTGGGTCGCTGAGTATATTCAAGTCTAACGAGAGAAAATATATAATTTTTTAAAGAAAATAAATCTAAAAGGCCTTGAAATTCCCTTTGGATCCAATTTAATATTAAAATGTAATAAACGAGCAGCAGAGATGCGCTACAATATATCATTGTGCAAAGACAATATTCTCTAGATTATAGACCTCTAACCTGCAATTTAATTATGATTTTTAACTGCACGATTGAGTAATTACAGTATGTATTATCGCACGCTTGGATCACAGTAAACTAAAATTTAAAGTACTCAGAAGTTCAAAAAAGGTATGTATTCGCTCTTTATAAAGTTTTTTTACAAGGATTCCACTATCTCAAGGATATGTGGAGAAGCACATTGTTTACATGTCATGGATTGCTCACTACGAGTCCTGACTTTTCTATTATCTAACTTGAAATAGAAGTTGTAGAGGGGCTCACTAGACATTAATTGGATTTCTTGTCTCAGAAAATAAATGGGCCAATGACTCTCTGCACTGACTACGAAAGGATTATGACCACTCCACAAGATTACCACATCTACGAGCGATGTATGTGTGTCATCTCGGATATCTTGATCCAAGCTGATCCACTCCCCTCGCAAAAGTCGCCATCTTCTATATCGAAAGCGAATGCACAGAGTTTGTCTAGCAATGAAATACCTGTAATAAAAACAAAAATAATGGTAAGTGATCAATGCGACTAACATAACAATTCATCTAAGCGAGACCTATGTCAATTAAATCAAGGTATGCAAAGTAGTAAAAAAGTTTTACCTGAATGCAATATCAGATTGGTTGACCCTGCACTCAATCGTCTCATCAAAATGTGTTCTTTTGACTTCCCAAGACTCACCCAATAGCTGACTCATCCATTCCTCGGATGGACACTTGCATTGATAAGTAATCTTTGTTTTCTTCAAAACATCACATGAACCAAACAAATGTGCAAACAATGAGAATGGAATAAACCAATTAAGATGCACATCTTTGGAGCCTGTGGTGGGTTTCATAGCACTATTGATGTCAGATTTTATCTTCGACTTGCAAGCTCCTGACAACTCCAAGCTATCAATGAACCATTCACCACTAGACAGTGGCGGCAATGGGACATGCTGCAATCTCTGGCTTTCTACCACATACAATGAATTATAAAAAAAGATATTTTGAGTGGCAAGTTGACTTGTAGAGGTATTATCATAGATCAAAGAACCTATCTCTTCATGCCAAACATGTATCTTGCCGCTTAAACATTCCACATTCTGCCATTCATGCAAAGTCGATGGATATAGAGCTGTCAATCAAACAAGACTGAATTAGAATACTGCAAAGACTTTTAAAAACAACTCTGATACAAAAGAATAATCAATGATAAAATTTAACAACTTACTGTTTTGTTTATAATTTGCAATTTTGTTCTCGTCGTGTACAGAGATTTGTTTATGCGTATAAACATGTTGAATCAACACTTCTGTTACTGCACTTGTGCCATTAAACACTTTTCTGAACTCTAGAATTCTACCTTTCCAATGTTTGCTAGGGTTTGCAACATCCTTGCGCTTGACCTTGAAACTCCCTCGAGTACTTGGGTGCATCAAAATCCAATCCAACTTATAATACTTATCACAAATCCAATTACCGCCATTATCTTTCCTGTTGAAGACCTCCACTGCAAGTATGCTACTGATATTTTTCCTCCGTGAAGACATCTGTAACAACCAAATACAAAAGTTACCTATCAACATGTGTATAATTTGCAAATGTTATCTCCAAATGAAATTAAATTTATATGGATCAATTTAAAAAAGAAACATTGTACCTGTAATTTCTTTCACAAAGATCCCTAGATATGTTGAACAAGAAGTTGACTTATAGCAAGACCATTGTTCCTTCACTGACAGATTCCTATAGTACAAAAACAAAAGAAATATTGGGTCAACACATACATATAACTTATATAGGCTTTGTCCAAATGCGTTGAAATTTAACCATGGAACAGTAGTAAAAAATGGCAATATACCTGTGGCTTTCTCTGCAAAAAATCCCAAAGATGTTGTAGAAGTTGAGTTCTTAATAAATCATTGTTCTTCACCCTCGGAGATTCTTGGAGTAAAAAAACAAAGGAAAGCTCAATATGCATGTAACTTGTATACATTTTGTCTAAACGAGATAAAATTTAACAGTGGAGCAACAAAAAAACAAGACAATATACCTGTAACTTTGTTTAGAGAGAAACCCTAGGATGTTGAAGAAGAAGTTGAGTGTTCAAAATCCCAAAGATGTTGTAGAAGTTGAGTTCTTAATAAATCATTGTTCTTCACCCTCGGAGATTCTTGGAGTAAAAAAAACAAAGGAAAGCTCAGTATGCATGTAACTTATATACATTTTGTCTAAACGAGATAAAATTTAACAGTGGAGCAACAAAAAAACAAGACTATATACCTGTAACTTTGTTTACAGAGAAACCCTAAGATGTTGAAGAAGAAGTTGAGTGTTCAAAATCCCAAAGATGTTGTAGAAGTTGAGTTCTTAATAAATCATTGTTCTTCACCCTCGGAGATTCTTGGAGTAAAAAAACAAAGGAAATCTCAGTATGCATGTAACTTGTATACATTTTGTCTAAACGAGATAAAATTTAACAGTGGAGCAACAAAAAAACAAGACAATATACCTGTAACTTTGTTTACAGAGAAACCTAAGATGTTGAAGAAGAAGTTGAGTATTCAAAATATCACTATTATTGACTGTAAGAGACTCCTAGAGCATCAAAACAAAAGAAATTACATGTCAAAGAATGCACATAACTTGCACAGGTTTTCTCCAAACGAGATAAAACTTTACCATAGAACATCTATGGAAGAGAAAAATATACCTGTAGAGTTTTGTGAAGAGAATCTTAGGGCTTTGGTAAAACAAGCTCTGCTCTCATAAAACACATGAATCTCTCTCTGTGCTTGTGCAAAGCAAATGAAATTTTACAGGGTTACAGACATGGCAAGAAACAGTGAGGCTGTAAAATTTCGTCAGGAAAGAAGAAGCGGGGAAAGAGATATGACAAATTTGAGTTCCGCCTAAAAAAGAGGGGGAAACTGAAAAGGGGAGAAAAGAAAAGTCAAACATAAAAAATAAGAAAATGAAAATTTGAGGCACAAACTTCCAAGAAGTGACAGCTTTGTACTCCCCTTTTCCCTTATTTTATTGCTGAGGGAAGATTTGGTCCAAGATATGGCTAGAAGATTCATGTTACATGAATCTGGAATCCCAGCTCTCTCATTGGTTAGGCCTATATTTGTTTATTCACTCCTTAAGGGGCAAAAAAGAGAGTCCATATTTCTCCTAATGCCTAAACGACACTGCCCCGGACGAAGGCCTAAAGATCCTCGAGCCAGGAAAGTCAGAGCTCGTCTAAGCATGCAACCCATGGCAACACCGATTGCACAAATCCCCCATAAGTGCTCAGGCACCAGATGCCCAAGAGTAGAAAAGGTATCCAGGGACAGGGAAGAATTCAACGAGTTGGTTAAAAGCATTCTAGAGTTGGCGACGGCCCAGGACTATACCATCCACGTCTTGGCCGACATGTGCCCCACCCGACCTCACGACAATCCCGCACCAGCACCAACCAAGTCGCCCAACCAATCGGACTCGCCCCGCCTAATAGAAATTGACTAAGCCTTGTGATGTACGAGCAACTTGACGTGTTTTGTCTTTTTGATGGGTGAAAGGGAAACTCCACACTTATACCTCTTCTGCTGCCCATAGCTAATATATGCCAAACCTTTAACAAGCGATCACCTATGCGGTGCGATTAACATTATAGTAGTTCAGAAAGTCATGTTTTAACTCAACTGCATATGTTGAATTACTTAATGGAATCAAGCATGTGCTCTCACGACGTGACAAGTGGATGCAGGATAACACAGGTCTTCGTGCAAACATGTTTAGCACCTGGATCATTGCAAAACCACAACAAAGTCATGCGGCTGAACACGAACTATCACCCTCGCAAGTGCACACATCGCATGAACCCACACGTAGCCAGGGGCTTTCTTGGGTCACGCTCTGTGCTCACGACGGGTGTCACCGCAATCGCACCAATATCGCAACAATGGCTCCCCTAAAAAACAAGGCTAGGGTAAAATCATCACAGTCATATCCATTTCCTGAGCCTCCGAGGCTGAACATGTCTCAACACATTGAAAGGCTCATAGCCTCCGCATGTTGCAAAAGTTGTATTGTGACAAAAAAAAACCCTTGATCACAGCACTGCACCTAGGGACCCTCAAATCAGGTGTATCCAGTGCCCTTGGTCGGCTGGCTCTGCCCCTAGTTCCCTAGCCCCCTCGTACCCCCCACAATCATTCAGGGCACCTCAAGGGCAAGACATACCTAGGGAGCCTGTCTCACCTATGGTTAGACCCGTCACCCTGACCCACTCCCCCAATCCCCCTTGGCACTCTGCCTTAATTCAATGCAATCAATTGTAATCGTCCAATCACAATGTAAAGAATGCCGCATACGTCTCCACATGTACTTCTTTCCATTCGAAACGAACTTGCTTACTCCACATGTCATTCGGCGAAACTCGCCTGCGGTCTTCTACCTACGTAATATCTAAGTATGCACGCGCACTCACCTAATCTCTGCACCAAAGTATATACACAGTTTGGGTCCTCAAGTGCAGGACAATACTCCAAGCTTACTTAGAGTTTGACCTGTCTCCCAAACTAATCAAAATATGTCTTGTGCACGATAAAGAAGACTAGCACTACCCCTTAGGGAGAGACCACATGAGAGGTTTTTCAATTGCAGGTAGTGAAGATCCAACAAAGGTGTCGTTCGCTCTTCATCAACACTCGACTCTGAATTCCTATCCTTATCACCCTGTAAGCCCGCCAAGAATCATCATGTACAGAATCCCCAATAAACCGCCACTTGTACTCCATCAGTGCAACCCCCCCAAAGAATAGCCCTACTACCAACTCCCATTATCCTACCTCCTACCACTTAACCCACCAACGTGCCCCCAACGACCTTCCTCCCCACCACTACCAACACTCCACCACTACCAACACTCCACCATGGCAACAATCGATGTCCTTACCCCCGTCTTCAGTGCCATGGGACTGGCACTCGTCTAGGAGGGGGGGTAATGTTAACCCCAACACGAAGAAAGCAAAAGGAAATGAAAAAGATGCAGGGCAAAGGCGGAAAAAAGGTAGCCCGATTGAAGAAAGAATAGGAGAAAATATCAAAAGTGCAAGGGCAACCTTAAAAAGTCCAAGGCAAATGCAAAAGGGGAAAGGTGCATTTTAAAATACAAAGGCGCACCCTGAAATCTTATAAAAGAGTGCCAGGCGGTGGAAAATCTGGAAAGCCAAAACAGAAGACAAAGACAAAGGCCAAGGCAAAGAGAAACGGAAGACAATGGCGCACAAGGAAAAGCGCAAGTCAAAACTATTGTAAAATAGCGCAAGCGCATCATGGTTTAATTCAAGGAGCACAAGGCTCTCACCCGTGCAATTTGTAAATGTAGACGGGCGGTGGAAAGGAAGCTAGGGAGAGAGAAGGACAATGGGAAAAAGGGCCTAGGCTACGGTCAGCCATGTAAGAAAGGGGAAAAGAGGATGACCACCCAAAAGGGATTTAGGGTTTTGTATATAAAGTTGAAAAGTGAATGAGAAGCTCATTCTTGTGTGTGGCAAAAAGTGGCTCTCCTCCTCTTCTTCTTCTTCTTCTTCTTGCTTGCTTGAGCTTGTGCTTGAGAGAGGGGGTGTGGGAGTGTGAGGGAGTGAGTGTGTGAGGGTGAGGGACCGTGGGATGGAGAAGCTCTCCATCTTCTCCTCTCTTCTTCTCTTCTGTTCTCTTCTCTTCTCTTGCTTGCGGTGATGGAGCTTGGAGCGAGGAGCTTGAGGATGGAGCTTGCTTAAAGCTTGCACTTGGATCGTGGAGCTACCGGAGTGCGCGGGAGAGGAGGTAACTTGAACGGCATGGAGGTAAGCTCACTACACCCGTAGATATGGATGGCGCGTCGGCTATGTGAGAGGTAACCATTAGTGCTTGGCTTGGAACGGTTGAAACAATAAGCGGTCCGTGGGTCTTGGGGGTTGAGCAAAAGCTCCCACAGAGATTACTACCTCCCCTTGGTGGATTCAATGTCTTGGATAACCCCATGATAGATATTCTGGCTTCAAGGAGGGTACATTGTTTCTAAAGAGTCATATTAGCCAAGGTGGGATCTTACAAATTAGTTGAAGTATCATCAAGAGATCATTTTGTGCATAGTGGTAGCCTATGCTTGCAGTACTTATAGCTAGTCATTTTATTTTCATTGTTGTTGTCTAGTTGAGATGGCATAGTCAAATGTATTCATTTATATGTCTCATAGGCCATTTTGGCTTTTTGGAGACAATTATTGCGCTTAGTCTATGGAGAGTGCATAACAGGACTACATTTCTACTACATGCATTGCAACAAACTATACTTCTACTTTAGGAAATAAACATAGAAATCAAGAATGGCATTATGAATATGAGAAAGAGATTGCATAATTCGAATACTCAAGGATCAAGATACAGAAACAAGATGCAATCTATCAAAGTATGCATTTCTCTGAATCTCTCATCAACATCATAATGCATGCAATTAGACAAAGAAGAATGATGCCTTCTTTTAGGCCACACCTACTGCAATTGTACTACCGATTGCTAATCTCATGACATTTTAAGTCTATTTACATAGCAAAACTAAATGAACCATAATGGAGTAAAGGTTAATACATATTGTTAATGTCATATCTAAATATGATGTCCAAGGCCTAGGCTTATACTTTTTGGCACACCCCAATGGTTGACTAACCATATCCGAGACCTAAACCTTGGTCAAAGTTAAGTGCCTTATACAAAAAGTAGTCAAATCTAGAGAATAACGGTTATACTCCATATGAAGTTTTCCACCTCAAGATGAGCCAAAAAGAGAAATCATGAACAAATCCCCTCTAGGATGTTTGTAATTCTTTAATGTGGTTACATAACCCACTCTAAATATCATATTCAAAACATAAAGGGATACATACATTACGATGAGAGATAAAACAAAATGATAGATATATGCCATTCATGAGGTAGAGTGCTCATGCCCTACATGAGAATCTCAAACTATGTTTGAGGTTTCTCCTCAATCTATGCCTCACTAATAGTCAAAGGTACCAAATCCATATAATGAATCTTTTGTTGTGGAGCTCCTTGATCTTGACTTGTTGATTGCAAAATCTCATCCATGTCAAAATTTGAAGCATCTAAATTCTAGATCTTATCATTATGTCCAACTCCTTTGGCATGTTACAATAGAAAGCATCTTGAGCATCTTATCATATTCAACTTGCATCCCATCCAACCTTTCTTGCAACAACTTGAAACATCCTACTAGCAATAGTGTTTTATTGATCCTACATGAATTTAGTCAATGTAGAATTCATAGTACTAATATCCTCCTACATGGAAATAGGGCCATCTAAGTTAATATCCATGTCATGAAGCATTTTCTTTTCCACTTGCAACAGTGGTTGAAGTCTAGTACCAAGAAGAACTCTTTCCGCTATCAAGTGAGAATTGTCTTGTGCCACCATTTGGATTTTACTTTGGAATTTCTCTTGCATTGTAGCTGTCCACTCTTAGAACAAGCTAGAAGACACTTTGCATTTCTACAACATAGGACCATAGTCATCAATTTTCTTCTTAAGAGCATGAACCTCCTTCATTTTCTTCATAACCAAAAGCAACGTATCATTCTTATTCTTTTCTTCCTTCAAATCTATTGTAGTATTTGCACTAGATTAAGATCAATAGCACCATTAATTTGCAAATCCATAAGAAATCTATGGACACTATCAGCCCATGAACATGCTACATTCAAACTATATGGCATAATAGGAGAACTAAATGCATTTTTTCCCTCATGTAGACCAATCATAACATGCATAGAATCATCCTTTTTGACATAATAGATTCCAACTTGGTCTTTGACAACCAAACCTTTTTCTACAAGCCAAAAATACCAACATCCTATTTATCTTCAAGTTGGGACTCCATGTCCAATCAATCTACAAAATCCTCATGTGTACATGCATCCAATTCAAAATTATGAGCATTTAGACCCTTGTCAACAAGGTGTTTGCTTTGGAGCATCATCCACATCATGATCAAGAGACATATCATATTGCTATCCATCATCATTTTCATAAGCATCAACAAGAAAACCATCAATCTATTTTTGTTGTCGGACTAAAATGTGCTGCATAGCACTCTTTGAACCATCCCATTAACTACTCTTGACATTAGGACAAGCATAAAGCAAATGAGCATAAAGTGCTGCTAAAATAGGTCAAATATTGCTTTTTTGATGCACACTCCTCGCTGTAGGAACATAGATCTCTTGCATTAACCTTTCATGGAGATTTCATGCCCAATTGGGAACTACATTGGTGTCAATAAACCAAAGAATTCCATAGGTATCACAGGTTATGGCAATGGTTTTGATGAAGAGTAAGAACCTCTTCATAAACCATTTGCTATGTTTCTTCCACATTGGATTCAATCTTCTTTGCATAGATTGATTCCTTATGGAATGAGTTCAAGATTACCCCTACTAACCTTGTCAATATTCTTGATGAGTTTCATATGTGTTGTTGCATAGAGATTGTTTGCCCAACCATTCCATGGTAACTCGGAAATTTTCAGCAATCCAATTTGAAGTAGCCATGCTCTAGTGTTTGCATCACATATATTCAATTGCAAAATAGAATCATAAAATTCATTTGCTACTCACCTATCCCATGAGATGCTTTCAGGGTTGATTTGGGTGTAGTTGCATCATCCTTCTTGACAAGGTATTATCGTGGATGGATTGTCTAACCATTTAAGGTCATCATCATCATCTCTCTAATCCTTACCAACTCATCCCTTTGTAGGTCTCCTTTTATTCATTCTTTTTCATGAATGGCAAGTTTAGAGTAGCTAAGATGTGCATCCAATCCTACTTATCTTCTATGCATAGAATATATTTATTAAGAGATCCACTTATAGTTATGCAATTGGTGTCTCCCCAAAGCATGCTAAAGATAGCATCCAAGTCAGCAAGAGTGGTATTCCAACTCTCCATCTCTACTTTGACTACCTCACATCTATTGCCTAAGAAGGCCAACCCATTACCCCAGTCCACAATGAGTCTAGTTTTCTGAATCTAACGATTCCCAACAACAACTTATCATTTGGACCCTTCATAACCGCAAAGTTCATTGTGAAGTTAGCCTCCCATGATTCTAAAAGGTCAGTCTTTTAATACTTCTAGTGTTTGGACCTTGTATCCATCAACTACCATATTTTTAAGTGCACACTTTCTATGGGTGGGTCTTCCTATGCCTTAACCAAGTCTTAACAGTATTAACTCTTGCACTCATGTCTATAATGTCTCTCCTAGGTGAGTCTCCTAAAGTCCACACGAAGAGGATGGTGTGTTACTTCACTAGTTAACCTTGTCTTTGATTTCCAATTGGTGTTCCACATTAGGGTATCCTTTCTCTTTAAAAGTTATGACATTTCCTCTTATTGGTGCCATGATGGCACTCTCTACACCAAAGGTACATTCTTACTGGGCATTGTAGTGAGCCCCTCACTTTGTAGTGTGAACCTTAGTTGAAGCTCTCTTTCTTCTCTTCTGGGCATTCTTCTTCCCTATGATGGATCCATTGGGCTTGGAGGGTTTGTGAATGCTAATGTTTGCCTTCTTTCTATGGGCCCACATGATGGCATTCATAGGAACAAGGATGGTGTCATCTTTACCCCAAAGAGGTTGAGAGATATTGAAGGGACAATGGTTTGGAGGTTGACTTGAGGTCTTGTTTTATGGTTGAGTGGTGCCTGGACTTAAAAACCACTATGTAGGGGCTTATTCAAGGGTCTAGTCTCAAGAGTTAGCTTGGGAATGCCTTAGTGTACACTCTAGTCCTCTAAAGTCCAAGTATGCTTAGTCAAGTCTCGGTCTATTGAAGCAAGGTCTTGGTTGATAGATTAAGCTTAAGGCTTGAGGTAGTCTAGGACTCAAGAGTCCTTCCTCAATCATTTGTTGCGAAGGATTTTAATGGACTCTTGTTCTCCATACTTTGAAAGAGAGCTATATGTGGCTTGAGACTCAATGGATGAATCATGTGGGTCTATGGATGAATCATGAATGATCAAGTGATTTCAAATGCCCTTCCAAGTTCCTTGTCATGCTGTGTGGTGCATTAGCCCTTTCCACGTAGCTTTGTGGGTCCAACTCATTTCACCTAACAGCCAGGAATCCAACTCACAACAAATAATTTAAATTTAAAAAAATGCAAAATCTACCATACGAATGTTTGTGCCACGTGGCTTAGTGGTACTGTGAGATAGAATCCCGAGTATGAGGTCTGAGATTCCAAACTGGTAAACCTGTAACGTATTCATCTACGTATTTAGCTCATTTTTCTATTCAAATGGATTCAGTTGTATATTAGCATTCTGTGTTTTCTTGAGCACATGATTTGTTTACACACACAAGAAATTAACATTAATCTACATATTTAGCTCATTTTTCTATTCAAAGGGGTTCAGTTGTATATTAGCATTTTGTGTTTACTTTGAGCACAAGGTTTGTTTACACACATGAGAAATTAACTCTAATCTTGTAAAGAATATTTTAACTCACATATCTTTGAGCACTAAATGCTACATACAATTCATGACTTTAAAAGGGAGCATTTCGTAGTACATAGAAATTTTATGGGTTCCAATGCTAAATATTTATGAATTTTAATGATAATGTTACTTAGATAATAATGATAATAGTTGTACTAAAAAAGTTTATGTTTCCATTTGTTTGCTTTTCTATCATAGTGCATAAAAATCTATTATTTCTCAATGACACCCCATGGTTTAATGCGATGCTCTAATGCCTTAGAGACATAATTAACCATGAAAATGTAAATGTGGTGGAGAAATAACCATAAGAAATATACGTAGACTTTTATGACAAAAATTTCAAAAAACAAAGGCTACACAATCATTAAAAATTTATAAAAGAACATCTATACTATTCCTTAAGTGGGAGTGGGTGCGGATGCCACATGGCAACCCCCCACACCCTGTTAACTCAAAGGTTGGGGGAGACATGTGCCACTTTCTTAGGCTCCCCCTCCCTCTTAGGCTCGAGGTATGCATTGTGCATCTCTCTCTCTCTCTCTCTCTCTCTCTCTCTCTCTCTCTCTCTCTCTCTCTCTCTCTCTCTCTCTCTCTCTCTCTCTCTCTCTCTCTCTCTCTCTCTCTCTCTCTCTCTCTCTCTCTCTCTCTCTCTCTCTCTCTCTCTCTCTCTCTCTCTCTCTCTCTCTCTCTCTCTCTCTCTCTCTCTCTCTCTCTCTCTCTCTCTCTCTCTCTCTCTCTCGGGAGCACTTGGTAGCGGTGGTGTGGGGGCACTTGCTAGTGGTGGTGTGGCAAGTAGGCGAAAGCAAAGCCTATGTTGAGACTCTTGGGGGCACTTAGTAGTGATGGCGCGTGGGGGCACTTGCTAGTGGTGGTGTGGTAAGTAGGCGAAAGCAAAGCCTGTGTGTGTGTGTGTGTGTGTGTGTGTGTGTGTGTGTGTGTGTGTGTGTGTGTGTGTGTGTGTGTGTGTGTGTGTGTGTGTGTGTGTGTGTGTGTGTGTGTGTGTGTGTGTGTGTGTGTGTGTGTGTGTGTGTGTGTGTGTGTGTGTGTGTGTGTGTGTGTGTGTGTGTGTGTGTGTGTGTGTGTGTGTGTGTGTGTGTGTGTGTGTGTGTGTGTGTGTGTGTGTGTGTGTGTGTGTGTGTGTGTGTGTGTGTGTGTGTGTGTGTGTGTGTGTGTGTGTGTGTGTGTGTGTGTGTGTGTGTGTGTGTGTGTGTGTGTGTGTGTGTGTGTGTGTGTGTGTGTGTGTGTGTGTGTGTGTGTGAGAGAGAGAGAGTGTGTGTGTGTGTGTGTGCACAGGCACACATGCGCTTGCAAGGTAGGTAAAACCCTAACCTATAAAACGGTTCCATAATTTTTTTCTTGGGTGGGCACATAGAAGGGAGAGGGAGAGGGAGAGTGTATATTTATGTGGACCGAGAGAGGAGAGAGATTATATACCTAATAAATAGAATCAATGATTATTACATGTATTAGCACACATAATAAATGTTTATGTCATAAGTATATATATTATTATATACATGTATATTGAAATATTTACAAGTAATTATATTTAATTAGTAGTAAAGTGTGCATATATATTATCACATTTATGATCATGATATATTACTAGAATAAGTATTACATAGAGAGAGCATGTGTGTATGTGTGTATGTTAAGGGTTATCTCAACTATTGGTTGCATCAGTCTATTTTTATATCAGTTATTTTGTTTAACATAGTTATAATACCAATCAACAATGCGATAGTGCATGTATGTGTTTTGTAAAAACCAACACACCTCATGTAAAAGAATGAACTTTAGACTCTTATATGGCAATTACAATAATCAAGTGATTCATTTTAGCGTTATTATTCAAATGCCATTGTGTAGGGGATGCCAAGTGTGTGTTCTCTTGCCCACAACTTGAAACACCTCCCACGAACCCTCTTGCCATGTGAAAAGTGCACTTGAACCTTGCTGCGAAGCACCAGGAGAACATTGGTGCGAAGCACTAGGAGAATCTAGGCAACGGAGCACCTAGTCAAAGATTGTAGAAATGATAACCCTTCAAGATAATGAGACGAGTTGGAAATGTTAATCCACCCTTATCTTGTTTGGGAATTGAACTTGCATCCTAAATTAAGGCGTTTGCAACATAACCAAACTAGCATTAAGCCGAATCATATTTATATGAAATAATTCAATATAATTTAGTAGTTTGATCATGGGAAACAATTGCTCCCATGCTTGGAAATCTTAGCTCTCGGTGAAACCTCCCCACTAGTCCCTACATGTAAAGTAGCGAGCTGGGCCCTTCCCACTATATGACTAGGACAGGGGCTTGAAAAATATCCTTAGTCCTCTCATGCATGGCTATGGTGGGTGCTACCTGCAAGAAAACCTCACATTCACTCTCAGTCTTGGTGTTCATCTAAACACACAATGTAGTAATTGTTGAATAAAATCATATAGAATAGGAAAATGCAGACATCTAAGCATAAAGCACACACTATAGTAGGTAATACTCAAGTTGTTCTATAGTAAATGTGTCACTAGGTTGTGGAAAAAGTCACGAGTGACAATCAGCAACAACAGCAATGGGCAGACTTGAAACAGTAAAAAAACAACATTTTAGGACCTAACACAGACATTTGATACCATGTCACAAGTGTACCAACAATGGAGGCATAGAAGACTATTGTAATAGAATGAACCATACAAGAGAGAAGAGAGAAAAGAGAAAACATCAAAGCAAAGAGAGTGGGCCCACTCACTTGGATAGTTGCATAGTCGTACCATGTTTAAGGACCTTAATTGTTCTTGAGGGGTGTGCTTGTCTCATAGCAACAAGTGGTGCTAAGGTGTTGTACCCTACTTAATGATGCATCTGCATACAATTAATGGCATAATTAAAAGCTTTTGAGTTTTGATCATGCTTGCACTCAACTCAAGCACAATATCACTCTTTGTCCTTTCAATTATTGATACTTGTCCTTTCAATTAGTGATACTCGAGGGTCTCTCAACTTGAGCCACTATTGTAAGTTTTTGTGCTGGAGTGCTTGAGTGCTTGAGTGGTTGGGCTCAATCTCAAGTGATGGGTGGCGGGGTTAGGACAATAATTGCATTGAGCGGCATGCATGGTGGCAATTATGTCAAAGTCAGGTTGTCATTTTCAATTTGTTCTCTATCCTTACTGACATATTAAACATTTCATCATGTCAATACATGTGCTCCTTAAATGAATAGTTTAATGTGGCCCACTTTTTTTTTTCTCTTTCCCTCTTGAGTGTTTTCTATCTCTTTCCTTCCCTCTTATCCTTCCTAATTTTATCTTACTTTTTGTGTTATGTGCTTGAGGCTCCAACCTTGGGTGCTTGAGTTTACTGCACTCAATAGAGCACTTTGAGTATAGCCCATCATGTGGATTAGAGTATATTTCTGCTCTCCCTATCCTACTTCTAGCTTAATTTATACCCCCTATTTTCCTATCATTCCCAAGGCTGAAAACCTCACATAATGTCTCTATGCATAGATGCCATTAATTCTCTTTTCCTAACTTATTTTCTAATGAAATGAAATGCATCAATCATCGCAATACTTAGTTCTTCATCAAGCAACCATTATCCACATTCTTTCACTTCCTAGACTAACTATGCTTGTTTTGGGAACTTCCTTTCGCAAGCTCCTATTCCTAACCATGGTGGAGAAGTGAGCATCTTGGTCAATTGATTCTTCTCGAGCTTCCTTAACACTCAATGATGGGATAGGAGCAAAGCTTCTATTCTTTCAAGAGTTTACCCTCCTTAGGCGGAATGGCTCTCACCTAGTCACTCTCCTCTCCTCTCCAAACCATCTAGTTCACAAGCAAGCAAGCAAGGAAACTGAATATTTTTGAGGTTCTAGTATACATATCCCTTACTCCCTTTCATTGTAGTTAGCCTAGTCCGAAGCTTGGGATGGTCTCACAAGCCTTGTGTAGCCTCCTCCGCTCTAAGAGCTTGATTGTTCACTTGAAGCTCCAACCTTCACAATGAAGAAGAAGAATATGAACATAATGAATAAGAAGATGGAGATGGAGAAGTCAAGAAAGCTTCACCCTTGTTCCACACACACACACACACACACAAAATGAAGCAATGAAGAAGCAAACGTTAGCAAGAGAGCAAGAAGCTTTGGTGCACATAGAGGAAAGATTCTCCCATTACCTTTTCTAGCTTATATACATGAACACTTTTTGGGACACTTACATTGGGTGCCCACTTTTGGGTAGGTGGGCCGTTTGAATGGTTGGGGCCTTGAGACTCTTGCTTTAGGGACCACAATATCTTTTCTAGAATTTTATGGGATTGTTTTACAATTTGCACAAGCACATGCTTGGTGAATTTTATAATGGTTTACATCTTAACCAATCAAACATTTGAATTTAAGACATTTAAAAACTTCATAAACTATTTTCTAACATTAGGCTTCTTCCTTGTGTTGCTTCTTTACTGTCTTTTATTCTTTACTATGCTAGAAAATTCATTTGTTATTTTGTAGCATTAGGCTTCTTTCTTGCACTCTTTCTGTACTGCTCTTCTTTCTTTAGTATTTGGTTGTCACTAGGGTTTAATACCTTTTGTTCTACTTAACATCTCCATAAAACCTTGAGCAAACAATGCCCCGACAATGCCTAAGTCCTAAACTCTCAAAAATGTTTTAAATCTTGTTGACATGGAAGATTGGGGATACTTTCGAAAAGTTGTATACAACTTCACATTTAGAGAAGCATTTGTGAAGAGACCCCATTTGGGCATTA
The DNA here is from genome assembly GCF_053477565.2 of Lygodium microphyllum. Taxonomy (NCBI): domain Eukaryota; kingdom Viridiplantae; phylum Streptophyta; class Polypodiopsida; order Schizaeales; family Lygodiaceae; genus Lygodium; species Lygodium microphyllum. Next base: position 17,341,506 of record NC_141158.1, on the reverse strand, counting down.
CATATTCATCATTCATGTGTTGCATTCTCTATTGAAGTGGGTCAAACAACATAGGAAAGGGTTTCCACTTTCTACAATCATTTCTCTTTGGAAAGTATAAATGTTGGTTTCTCAACATGCAATAAATGTGCAAAGTGCACTGCACTCATCATGTATGTGGTATATCCTATTATTGGTGGATAAATGAATCCCTTTAGGCATCACACGCCATAATAAAGGTTCTACATTGATTTCTTTCAAAGGGTGGAAGTCTATAGGAACATAGGATATGTTTTAGTCTTATTTTCTACCCTTTTAGTGGAGAGAGAAGCGTTTTTGGCTAACATGAGTTATTTGATTTTAGCACTTTCTAGGATTGAAAAGTAGCATGTCCCCTTTTCAAAAAAATCAATTGATTTCTTCTTTTAGAGATACAAATGTTGACTTGCTATGTGCACACATGTGCAAGTTGACCCTCTTTGTGCAATCACACATTCATCATTCTTGTCGTACATCCTTTTGTTGGTGTAGATTACACATTCATGTGTTTTCTCTTATCCATACATGCAAGTCACATTCATGTGTTTTATCCTATCCATTCATGCAAGTCAAAAAGTTACAAAAAGTACTTATATAATCTTAATCAATTATTGGATGTACATATGAAGTCTCTTCCAAACATGCACATGTACACAAGCTATGTGAGGTGTGAGACATATACACCACATTCCTCTATGTATGCATTGGTAGACAAAGGACATGAATGCATAAACACAATAAATTCATATCCATTAGTTACATATCTTCATTACACCCTCATTATTAGATCATAATTAAGTGAATATTTCTCACTTGTAAGTCTTCCTTATTTGTTACAAAGGATCACACTGAGTCATTCACTTGAGAAATATTCAAATATAGAGACAAAATAGAGCTTGATGCCCATGGAACACAACCATCATTAACTTCACCACATCTCTCTAATATATTATGTATGAAACTTTGCACAATTGCCAACACGTTTAAAAGAAAAGAATTAACATCTTGTTAATAGGTATAAGTTACACATTTACATGGTGAAACCTAAAAATTTACAAAACACTCTATTAGTTATAAAATTGGATCTACATATAATGTGACTTTTTTAACATGCATGTGTGCACAAACTACATGGGATGTGAGACATGCACACATAGATTCCACACATATCAAATCACTTCCCCACATGCACTTAAACACAAACTAGATGAGGTGCAAGGCATGCCCAAACACATTCCCCCATGCATGCATAATTATTTTTGCAATAGTGCACAATAGTCGATGGTATGGAATGGTTGATGCAAGCACTTAACATGTGTTGTTTTGATGACAAGTCACTTTACATTTGTCAAGACAAGATTAATCAATATTAGGTTGCTATTGTTGATCAATAAGATAAGTATAAGATTTCAGGGATTGACCCAAGTGTGTCATTACAATAGACATATAAGATCTAGTCAAGTGTACAACCTTGCAAATTGTAATGCTCTCAAGCTACTTGCCGAGTGGCCCCCATGTGCTTAGGCCAAGAAAGGGATAGTTATGGAAGAGGGAAATGATGAGTAAGGCAAGATGATGAGAGTGGGGAAAAGTAGAAAGGGGAGAGGGAGAGAAGGTAAATGAGGAGGGGAGAATGGCAATGGGGAGAAGGTTGAGAGGGTTTGCAAGGGTCATGGCGAAAGAGAGAGGGAGAGGGTTTACAAGAGACTGCACACACACACACACACACACACACACACAAAATGTTGTTTTTAAAAATTTTATGTTCCTTTTTTAATGAATGTTTCAACAAAAGGGAGGGTGGTTGTTTTCTGAAATATATAGATTGTTTCTATGAAATAGATTGACTTGAGAAGTATCTTTGCTAATCTTTGTATCACATACATGTAGGATGGTTTAGAACAGGATGTTGATAATCAAGCCTTATGTGGTGACTAATGGCTTCATGGCTAATAATGAAGGTGATAGACTATTCACATTAAAAAATTTGCATGAGGTGAAATAGTATAGCATCACTAGGCATGAAAAGAACATCATTGAGTATATGAGTTCTACATTGTTGAGCTGCACCAAGTTGTTTCCTTCCCAACTTAGCCTAATTACTCCCATAATTCTTGCTGCTAAAAGTGGATGGTCTTTTTATACATTACCCCCAATGAGATATTAGTTCTTTAGTAAAAAGTTTGGCTTCTTCCCAAGCTTTGCTAACCCAAATAAGTATCTTTTGTGCTTCAAGAAGCTAATATTTGGTTTAAGTGGAGGAGTCCCTTTAGTGGTTCTAGTACTACAAATTATTTTGCAAGATATCATAATAGGAACATGGTTTAAGGTTTTAGGACACTAGATAGAGAAAATATGAGGTTAGGAGATGCCCAATTGGTCCCATGATTAAGATAGAATCGATCTATTCTGGCTCCTCACCATGCAGAGTCAAGATGTTTATTATGGCAATGATTCATTTGGGATCCTCACCTTGAGATAGCACTATTGTATCCATAAATTGATGGCATTCTATCAGAGCATGGCTTGCTTCTTTCTTAGCTATAATAATGCAACCCAAGCCACATGATCTGTTATCCTACGTCCTTCTTCTCAAGATTCTTATTTGTTTGCCATCCCAAATCTGAGGTATTCTTTTGGATTTCCTCTACAAATGAGCTATTACCTTCTTAGCTTTACTTCTGAGGGCATGCACAAGAAAAATTCACAATTAATAGGCATCATGAAAGCTTGCAAATGTTTCATGATAGATGTTTGATGGAATTGTGTGAAAATGGTTGCCTTTTTTTGATAATGCTAAAATTTATTAGAAATCTTAAAGAAAACCAAATAAATTAGTCATTTAATAATTTATACCAAAACATGCAAAACCCACATTATGCGGTTTTCATAGAAATGATAAATTTTAGAGATTTTGTTGTGATATTGGGGTTCATATGGATTAGAAATGAATATAAAGTCAATTCTCAATGATTGTGATAAGTACCAACCCATAAATAAAAAATATCAAAATTTTAATCTAAATAAATAAAAAATAGTGGGAAAAATGAAAAATTTTATGTTTTTTGTGTTAGAAAATTAATAAAAAATATGCTTTATGTTCGCACACCTATCAACAATGCACAACCTAAAACGGTAGGGGAAAAGAGGGGTTTTGATGTTGATTAGTTGCTGATAACATTTGAAATTATGATCTATTTGTCTGTACATACCATATAAGACGTTTATAATTTAAGTTTAAAAGGGTCAAGCAGCATGAGTATGCTCAATGTGCTGACCTTTAGCAAGGCAACATGATGTGTAGGCTGAAATCATTGAAAGAAATATATTTGCACTTTGCAATGTTGATTTTTAAATCTAAAATGTTTGAGCACTATATGACTGGGTAATTTCATTCCTTTAAGGGACATATGCCCAAGATGGTGATGCCAAAGAGATACATGAGGGAGATCAATCATTGCTAAAACATGATCAAGAACTTTAGATACAAGCAAGGGGTATAGGTTGCCAACCTTGGTACCTCGAGCAAAAACAAGACTACCATGAGTAATCTTCTATGTAGAATCACCAAAAGAGACACAATACCTATGGTCATCAGCTGAGATAAGGCTTTTAGTCAAAGCCAAGATATGATATATATCATAAAGTACAAATGGACCACTAGTACCAAATTGCAATCTAATATCACCTGGTATGATAATAATATCCAATGCAGTGCCATCTCCCATTCTAACCAAACATGTAATAGTACAATAGGTATAAAACCAATGATGATGTAGGGTAACATGAAATGAAGTCCCTGAATTAAGAAGCCAACACCGAGAGTAAGAAAACAAAGTATTGATCAACTAAGTAGCATTAAGGGATAAAGTGACAAGTACGTAATCATCTGAGCTATACTCCAAGGCATTTATCTCTTCTATCTTAACACTAGATTTAGGAACAATGCTGTGATCATCAAAATATTTGGCATTATCCAACACTTTCCCTTTGCCCTTTTTGTGCCTATCATTGTGCATCTTATGGCACTACGGCCTTATGTAACCTTGATACACACAATAATGACAAGTAAGAGAGGACTTAGGACTATGTGACTTATTGTGTGATTGCCTCCCTTGCTAAGATGTGAATCTCAACCACAAGTATTATTCCCATTACCATATTTTCTGCCTCTCACTCTGTAAGTGCATGAGAAGTAGGAGCTACATCAACATTCTTCTTGTTTTCTTTTTCTATAAAGCAAAGGATCCTCTACATCCTTGAGATAAAAGCCACCTTCAGGAGGGTTTTGCACTTGTAGTAGTATGGAATGTATCCAAAGACTTAGGTAGTGTGACAACCAAGAAAGAAGACTTAATATTCTCCTTGAGAGACCTTGAAAAGTAAGATGACTAAAAATGGAATGAAACTCATTTAAGTGAGAAAACTCTACTTATCATAGATATTACAAATCTTTTCCCATGATGCATAAGCACCACTCTCTGTCTCAGTGATATTGAAGTCTACTTGCTTTGACAATGACAAAAATAATGGTAGACTTACATAGCTCATCAAGCTCTTCCCAATCCTTGTCATAATAAAGTTTTGGCTTTATGCCCTCTAATTTCAATGGTTTGACTTGCTTCTTTTGCACCAATACATGCTAAATCAAAGTTTTCATATACTGGAAGTTATTGCCATCCAACTTCTCTATGTTGAAGATAGCACTATTGTTGGAAGAATTTAAAGAATTTGCCATCAAACAAAGAGAATACAAGCTGTTATAATAGTAGCAAATTAGTCCTAACACCAAGCTAAGGAGCATGGAACAAGGGGAAGACCAAATGAATATACTGCTATCCACAAGCAAGAAGCAGTAGAGTGCTAAATACACATGTTTGCTCTCAAAGAAACTGCTCAAAACTGATTTTTACTATGGCTGCCCATAAAATTGTAGCAAATCAACATGTAACTATAGGCAAACATGCAAAAGAGACTAAGCTTCCAGTGCTAGGAAAATCTAGGTAGTAATCGAGATGTAGAATGCAACTTGCAATGTAAAGTTGAGCATAAACCACCAAGTACCAATGAGTGTCAAAACATCCAAGATGTCATGTTCAAAGATGCATATCAATATGCATGCCAACCATGTATCCACCACTGATAATCCATTAATAATAAGAAATATAAGGTATCCAAATCAAAGGCAAACCAGTCCACAGTTATAAACATTTGTAGTGATAGTATATGTATAAACCAAGAGAATGTAAGAGAGTTTCCCATTGACTCAAACAAACCAAGATTTGCAAGGAAAATCACCAAGTACTCCCACTAGAGAAAATCTAGAGTATCCAAAGCTCCCACTAGAGCAAATCTAGAGTATCCAAAGTAGTAAAGGAAGCTCAATGCATAGAGCTCATAGCATCTTGATGCTCAAAATGAATCATGTATACATCCAGAAGTATATAGCTTCAATAAGTCGTCAAGCCCACAAGTGGAAATCACTAAAGCAAACAACTACTACTGAATCAAGGTCAAATTCAAGATATAGATCTCAACATAAGAAGGTTTAAGCATAAATATCAATGCTAAGCACCAATATAACCATGTAGCATACCCAAACAACATGTGGGCATTTGATACATAGATATTAAATATGAATGCTTGTTGTCCAAACTTTGCTACAGCAATAAACCTTGCAATAATTGAGCCAATCAAGCTCTAACTAGTCCAAGAAGTTTGTCCAAGATTCAAACCAAAATCCAGGTGTTAAAATCTTGCCCAAGAAGTATTACATAAGGCATAGACATTCAAATACATGCTACCCAGGTAGTATACAACGGACCTGTCCTGTAATCACAATCAATGGCTGAGCATATGCACTTCAAATGGTACTCAAAGACAAGCCTTCAATGTCGAGAATAATATCCAAGAATATGCTAGAGCATTAGAGACCAAGGCTAGAGCTGTAGATGATATGTGTGAAGCATGATAGAGCCAGAAAATGCATGTGCAAGGAAGTGAGATATTCCTACAATGTTAGGGGCTATTACTAACTACATTGACCATAATGGAGCACTTGAAAATGCTCAAATACTTTACCAAAAGGCCTCAAGAAACCTTGGAATAAGCTAAAGTAAGTGGAAACTCAATGGGACTGATGCATACCTTGGTGTGTGACTGCCATGAAAGTCTCAAGTCAAGCTCTCTTCTCAAGCTAAATGCAAAGCAGAGGCACTTTAATACTAGTTGAAAGGTAGAGCAAGAGTGAAGCATGGGCGGAAGCAAGAGAGAATCAAGAGCTATGGGGTTTCAAGCAAAAGAGAGCAAGACGGTGTGTGGGAAGTCCAATAGTAACAATGTGTAGCATGCTTTCCCTTATTCTATTGTCATGTAAAAAATAAAGAATAGAGTGATAATCATGGTGGGTACCACTTGCAATGTATAGGTGTGCGGGTAGTAGTAAGTACAAGTAAATGTAGGTGACTAGGCATAGGAAGCCTTTAACCCCCAATAGGAGGCAATGATCGAAATAATACTATCCATGGATGATTTGTCTTTAGATTGATTGAAAGAGGAGGCCTCCTCTAATTCTTTTAGAGTTTTTAGAACATTGAGCCACCACATATTACCTGTAGGAAACACGATGCCTAAGTCTCATGATGATGCAATGCAAGCGTTGTGCAAACTAGGTATGGACTATAGGAGCAGACACTCTTGTCCTAATAATTGCATATTCTTTCACGAAAAATATGAGTTAATGGTCACATGCTTGAAATGTGGTGCCAACAAACATTGATAGGACCTACAAGGCCAAATGGTCCCACAAAAGATTCTCAAAAACTTTCCACTCATACTACCTAATCTATCACATGTTTTTGACTAAAAACACAATAAGCTTAACAACATGCTATGCATAAAGTAGATCCATGGATAAAGTAGGTCCATAGATGGTATCTAGCATATACAAACAAACTCACAGGCATAGTAGCACATCGATTTAACATTTTTTAAGTTCACATATGTGGTTTAGTCTTGCCATGGATGGCACAAATCCATTCGAATTGTGCTCAACCTCTTACAGTGTATGGCCAATGATCCTTGTTAACTATAATATTCCACCATGGCTTTCTACCAAGAAATGACACCTAGTCCTTAGTTTGCTTATGCTTGGATGCTATAAGGTCAAGAATATGGATATCTATGTCCATCACACTGATTGATGAGCTTGAGAGTGGGAGGAAATTATAGGTAATGACATAAGTAAGTGTGTTGGAAGACAATTTGCTTATATAAGAGCCATTCTCATATGGACCATGCATGAATTTTTGTGATATACAAAGAGTTTTCAAATGAATTTATCTCCATTTTATGTGATTTCTCCAACATACACTTTCATGTTCAAGTTGGTTGCATGCAATGGTTGTTACAAGGCTAGTCATTTCAGGTTACCATGCATGTTTTGTGTGTACAATGAAGAAGGCAACTTATTAGGGGTATAGATGTTCCTACTAGAGGGCCATGAAATGCAAGAACAATTCCTTGAGTGACCTCATGTCACATGGATGAATGCACAAATGCGAGTGGAAAATGACCCATGAAGAGTAGCTCTTGAGTGAAATGAGACAATTCTCCATCTTCTATGAGTTACTATATTGGACTTAGCTATAGATCAAAATATCCATTTGCTTCCCATGAATAGCTTCAAGAATATTGGTAGCTTATTGTGGGACAACTTCATAGGAAAGGGAGATACTCTAGGTGTAAGGATGGATTTGAAAGAGATGGATACCATAGAGGAGTGTTGACCAAACCATCTCACATAATCGTACACAACTACCTCATGCTATGTGAATCTTATCCACCATCAAAGAGGAGCATAGGGTGAAGCAAATCATCAAGTTCATTCACATGCCCATGGATGTGATACAATCTCTTAGAAGCCTACCAAGGATGAGGGACTCCAATCCCAGGATTGGCATAAGATATATCATGTATGTGTAAGCTAGGATAACAATTGACTTGAAAAAGTATTTCTTGTATTTTATGCATTGCATTTATCTTATGATGGGTAGCATGTTTGAATCATGACACTTTATACTACCAATTGCAATTGTTGGTTCTCTCACTCTAGAGATACATTTAGCTATTTACAAGTTTTCAAACTTGATATAGTGAATCTCATAAAAGGAGGTCATGTGATTCTCAATTCAATTAGCAAGGCAAGGCATAGTGTAAATTGTTTTTCTTTTTTAGAAGAGCTTACCTACAACTATGCTCACGATACAAACCCACCTTCTAGTGTATACTGTGGGTGAAGTGGAGATTGCGGAACTAGTGCATTAGATGAATATTCTTTTTGAAGTGGTTCACGAAGACCTTAAGGAATATTGTGTGACAATGGGCTCATCTAGAGGGTAGCATGGTTGAAGGTTAGCTAGTGTTAAAGGCTCTTGTATGCATTTCTAAGAGGCTCATGGCTATGGATAGGAACATCAAATTGGTATAAACTAGTGCATAGCATGTGGATGTTTTATTTGGAGTAGTTTGTGAAGACCTTGAAGGAATTTTTGAGCTCATCCAAAGGGCAACATGGCTGAAGAATGTCTAGTATTAGAGGTCCTTATATATATTTTTGAGTGGCTCTTGGTGATGGATATGAACATTAGATTGCTATTGACTCTCAAGAAAGATGATCGACTAAGCAGGAATGTGGCAGTTACAAATGGAATAGAGAAGAAAAGGATGAAAGCATGGAGAAAAATGTAAATTATTTTTATATGTGTCCACCACACATCCATGGAGAAGTGGCTTGCTAAATATGAGGTTTTCAAAATTGAAAGAGATTGTAATAATAGAGGGACATAATGAAGGTGCAACTAGAAGTTAGAAGCGACTGGAGGGATTTTTTAGTTCTCTATTTTTATTATTTTACAATTTTCTCTTTTTGCATTGCTTATAGTATTGATATGGTTTTAACAAAAAAATTTAATATTCTTTGGTGTAGTATTCTATCACATGCTAGTAGCCCACTATGCCTAGAAAAAAATATGGAAAAAATCATAGCCTACTAACCACCCTCATTGATAAGCTCTATGTGCACAATGGTTTGGTATGGCATGTCTCTTTTGATAGTCAAGCAAATTTGGTGTATTATAAGGAGCCATTGGATCATGATGAGCTCTAATTAGATGGTGAGGAGGCATAGCACATCTCAAAGTCCCTCACTAGTTGATTTTTTGGAGTCCAACTACTTGGAGCACCCCCTTCTTTTTCAGCTTTGTTCAAAATCCTTCTATCTACTGGATAGTTAAATGATACAAGCTATTGTGTATCTTTTCATGATTCTGTATGAAAGATTACCAATGGGAGACTTGTCTTTACTCAAGGTGCCAAGGCTAGCAATCTCTATCCGTTATTTGTATCTCGGTCTCTTTACCATATTTTGGCTATGGCTCATATACCACATGTATCTTTATAGCATTATCACCTTGGGAACATGTTCTTAAAGGGAATGAAAATGCTTACTCATTTATATATCTTCCATCTCTTGATTACAAATATTTTGATTCTTGTGACCATTGTCTTTATGGTAGGTAGATATGCAGTTCTCATAAAAAGTCTAGTATTAGGTGCATAGGTGAGCCCCTGGGTCTTGTGCATTCTAATATATGTGGTCCCATGCCCTGTTAGTCATTGGATGCCACAAAGTACTTTGTCACGTTCATTGATGATTATTCGCATAAGGTCTAGGCATATCTAATTAAGCAAAAATCAGATGTCTTATCTACTTTTAGTGTTGGCTTGCTCTTATTGAGAACTAATTTGGGTATAGGTTGAAATGCCTAAGGTCTAAAAATAGGGGTGAATATATTTCTAAAGCATTAAAAAATCTTATAATGAGAGTGGTATTAAGCATCAGTTGATTGCCCCATACACCCAACCCTAGAATGGTATTGTGTAGAGCACATGAACATGACCATTCTAGAAAGAGTTCGTAGTATGCCTAGTTAGGCAATCTTACCATAGTATTTTTGGATTGAGGCAATTACTATTGATGTAAATTTGATCAACAGATCCCCATGCATTGCTAATGGTTTTTAGGTTATAGAGGTGGTATAGTCTGGAAAACGTTCCTCATATACACATATTAGAGTCTTTCAATGTGAGTCTTTCTGTCATATACCCCAATGAAAAATGTAATAAGTTGGATCCTAAGTTAGTGAAATGCATCTTTCTTGATTACGGGGAGTCAGGTTTAGTAATATTTTCGAGCGGAAATATTACAGATGAGTTGGATTCTTTGAAGATTTAGCTCAAGAAGAGCTTTGAGATCAAGGATATGGGATATGCCTCACATATTCTTGGTATATGCATCACTTGCAATCTCTCTAAGGGGCTTCTTTATTTGTCACGATAAGAGTACATATAGAAGGTGTTTGAGCAATTCCATATGCTAAATATTAAGCCTATTAGCTATCCTTACCTTTCCATGTGAAGGTTAGTCAAGCTGATTGTCTCTAGTGAGATGAATAGAAGGTTGAGATAGCCAAGAACCCTTATACATCTACAGTGGGCAATCGAATATAGCCCATGATAGCCGCTCATCCTAACATGGCATTTATAGTGGGAGTTATGGCGTGCTATATCGATATACCTAGCCAATGACATTGGTATACCATAAAGGGTATCATGTGGTACCTGAAAGACACTATGGATATGTGCATTTGCTATGGTGGCCAAGATACTATAGTCATGGCTTACACTGACTTTGACTATGTAGGACATGCAAATATTTGGAGGTCCGCCTTTAGATAGAGTCTACACTTTTACTGAAGATGTTGTTTCTTGGATGTCCTAGATGCAAAAATGCACGAGCATTGACATACTTATATACAACAAATCGTGACATGGAATGAATGGTCTTGATATATCCCAATATCATGCATAGTTGTGTGGCTTAGAATCATGACATAGCACAAATAATTTGGCATGTGAATAGCATGTTTAAGTTGGATCATGCAAAGTTTTCTAAACAGAATCGATGGCACGCCACATCATACATAGTTGTGTGGCTTAAAAGCATGACATGGCACACATGGTTTGGCATGTTAATAGCATGTTAAGTTAGATTGAGTAAAGTCGTCCAAACATCATATGAAGCACAATGCACCCAAACAAAAACAAAAAAGAAAGGTGATGACATGAAAGGTTGCATGAACTAGAGATGGAAAGTACAACTGTGACATGGTTGAGGTGGCAGACAAAGGTTAAAGATGAATGTGACATAAGACTAATTAGAGCTAACCAGCCCCAAGAGCTCACAAATGGCATTAGCAGGATGGTAACACTAACTTTAAAGATGCTTGTCTAGGCCCTAAAAGTATGGCAATAATATTTCCTCATGTCAATAATCCTTTGCAACTCAAACTTTTGAATAAACACGACTTAGACATAAGTCTAGTTAAATTTGGTGTTTCTAGATGCAAGAGGAAATGTTGGTATTAAAATTGAAAAGGAATATCACACAAGACAAAAAAATTGGATATATCATGCCACCAAACTAAAGATCTTGGCTATGTGTGCTTGAGATACTCTAGAACCAGCTTACACTACCGGAAAGTTTGTGTGTTTGAATCACAATGCTTAATTTTGTGATGTTACTACCTATTCTTTGTAACCTCAATCACACAAACCTACCATGAAGATCCCTTCATCAATGATCATATATATATAAGAGAGAGAGTGTGTGTGTGTTTTGAGAAGTCAATCTACGGACACAAAGGTGGGGAAATAAAGAGGTAAAACTAATGGCGTTCATGTAAGTTTGAATAGTTCACAAGAGCTACCCAAAGGAGACTTAGGAGGCCTTAACATCCAATCGACGACATGGGCTTCCTCTTGCCGTCCAGCTAGCTGTATACAACAGCATGGGAGTGTTTCAGGATTGCCGAGCTGATGAGGACGAGGGCGACGGCCAGGAAAGCAAGGCCGCACAACAGAAACCAGGAACCAGCATCGGGTAGGCAGCAGCAGCACATCAGCTTCCTGCGGTTGCTCAGCAGGAAGCCCACGCGGCGGCCGAGCGACTGCACCTGCGACTGCGCCACGTTGGCGTCCACGTGGATCTCCTCCAGCAGGGGCGCCTGGAGGTCCATCTCCACGTGGACGGCGGCGGCTACGTGGCGGACGCCCGCGATGGACCCCTCCAGCTGGCAGAGGTCCCGGTCCTGCTGCCGCATGGTCTCGTTCTGCGCGAGAACGAGGCCGGCCGTCGACGTGGCAGAGGCGTCAGCTGGCACGTGGCACGTCTCTACTGGCAGGAGGAGGTGTTGGAAGGGGGGCGGCGTCGGAGCAATCTCAATAACGAAGCTGTCTTTGTTCTTTTGAATCGTAGTCATAATATTATGCATGTTATTAGGATTCTCTCGGGCGTCGCCCTGGCGGAGATGGTGACGATGATGATCGGACGGCAAGCGAAGGACGGTTGCCGCGTGGTCGAATCTGGTCCGTAGCTGAGCGAGATCGTCCTGGCTGATGATGCTGGTGCTGGTATACTGGCTGAGAGCGTCCAGCTTGCAGGCGAGCATGCAGAGGCGGCGGCGGGCCAGGCCCCGCAGGCGGCCGGTGCGCCGGCTGGGCCTGCCGGCATTATTGACCATCATGCGGTCCTCTTCGGCCGACGCCCTGATCTCCTCCATCAGCTCCTCCACCCGCCCGGCCAGCACCCTCGCGCCTTCCATTAGCACCTCCGCCATATGCCTGTCATCCTCGTGCAATGGCGCGGTGTTCTCAGCTGCTGCCATCTTCGCCGTCACGAACTCAAACAATCGATCCACCACCAACCCATTCTTTCCTTGTAAATAAATATGCCCTTCTAACGAGCAAAAGCGAGAACGCTTTGATAAAGCCCGAAACGCCCGCCCATTTTAAATATATACAATTTTGCAGCAACTTGACTACTGAAGAAGGCCCGACATTATAACTTTCACCAAAAAAGGGAGGGATTATGAAGATGGAGATAGAAACTTTTGCAGCAACTTAATTGATGAAGAAGGCCCCACATTACAACTTTGACCAAAAAAGGAAAGGGTTATGGAGATAGACATTGTACCCACTCAAGATTCGATGCTTGATAAAAGCACACTAGCTAGCATCAAATTGCATGCACACACTTCATACACCTCACGAGTTCGGTGGTGATGGATGAGAGATTATCACTACAAAATGAAGCATACATGGATGGTTGCACTTTCCGTTGGCATTGCAATCTCGTCAAGTAAGCCCACCTCTGACATGATATATGATAGCATGTCTCATATAATATATATACTAGCATTCCGCATGCACAGAACGCTATAAGGCCGCTTTGCGGTAGCTTTGCTGCCTCGAAGTGGCAACAAGCGAAGCTTCACTCAATTTCTCATCTTTCTCTCTCCTATTTTTCCTCTCTCTCTCCCCCCCAAATTCCCTATGTCTAATTCTCTCTCTCTCTCTCTCTCTCTCTCTCTCTCTATATATATATATATATATATATATATATATATATATATATATATATATATATATATATATATAGATACACATGTATTCACACGGGGCATATGCCCCATTTGTCCGATCTGACAGGTTTTTAGGGTAAGCTCACTACAATCGTAGAGAGAGATAGCACTTCGGCTATGTGAGAGGTAGCCACCATTAGTGCTCGGCTTGAAACACTTGACCAATAAGTGGTCCGTGGGTCTTGATGGTTGAGCATGAGCTCACCTCTACATTTTGGTTCTGTTTGTCGGGACCAACGGATTCAAGCCTTCAGTGCTTGCACGCTCCGAATCGAGCATTGAAGTAGGGTTTTCCCCAAATTGGTGCTTGAGCTAGATAGGTAGGAAGTGAGGGATTTTAAAGAGGTATTCGATCTCCTTAGCAAGTAAGTTTTTGGTTTTTTGGATTTGGAAAAGTAGGTTGGAGTAGTGTAGGTCTTTGCTTTGTGATTTGGATGCATTAGGGTATGAAAAAACATAGAAAAAAACAGAAAATAAGCATTGGGGTTTCTATTGTCATAATAGGGCAACAGGGTTTGATTTGTTTGCCGATTTGTATTTTGGAGTTTATTTGCTATACCAGGTATATATAATCTTCATTAGGGTCTATTCTTATATTCTAAAAGTTTGTGTGACCCCTCATAAGCAAAATCATTAGAATCGAGTTGATTTTCGTCATCCCTGGAAACTCGTTCGCAGGAATCAGATATTGTTATCAGAGTCCGATTTCTAGAATCGAGCAATTTGATTTTCAAACTCAGATACCCTAAAAACCTGTCAGATCTGACAAACGGGACTTGTTCGATTCAAATGCTCGGACAATCTGGTGCGCAGATCGGACGCAGTATGCTCACGTAGTGAATCCCGGAAGGTCCTCAAGAACAATGAACTCTACCTTTTTGCACAAAAAACAATGTAAAAGCATGAACGACAAGAAGCAAGAGACCAATTGGGTTCAATCTCCCGCCATGCCTTGTGTGAGTGCTTCACAAAGCATGTATTTTATGTATATTTCCATCTTCATGCTCAATAATAGCCCAATTTACAAAAATATGACAAGCTTTTAGCTTTTGAGTTTGCTTTCTACAAAAATAGGAAATAAAGCTAATGGACGGTGCCCATAGAGTCTGGCACGCCCAATCTCAATGTCCAAATAAAAATAACATATCCGTGCGCATAGGCGCATACAAAATAATAATCAATAATCAATGTCTCAATAGACATAACAAAATATAGGCGTGGCGCCTATCAAAATATAATCCAAAGGTCGAATACTCGCTAGACTCCAATGCTTTCCTCCGCCACTGCTGCTATCTCTATACATCAACTGAAGCATTCACAATCGTTAGTAAAATAATACAATTAAACCGACAAAAGTGAATACCTAGCAGTCTTTAGCTACATAAATAAATCAACTGGTTAGAAATAAATCCTAACCTTAATTTATTACGAGTGCGCACTCTAAACTCATAAACGTTTATTAATTTAATATGCATTTTGCGGAATCACCCGCTATGGAATCACCCATGTACACACTAAATTAATGAAACGCCCGAAAAGGACAGGCGTCCCCATCAACTTCTCGCACAAAGAATCCTCTTTGTGTATGAGCCCCGGTCATCTAAGTTTACGGAATCCACCGTAAAACCACACGGAATCCACCGTGGAATATGCCTCCTGGGATCATACCACTGTAAAATCTCACGGAATCCACCGTGGAATATGCCTCCTGGCATCATACCCCCGGGGTGGGATAGCAATTGACCTCAATTGCTATTAGCTCAATGTGGAGCTAACAGAGTAGGGAAAGCATTTAAGTCTCTAGCGTGCATCCATTGTGCTTCCTCTACAGGATGGTTCTTAAATTTAACTAGATATCTAGAATACCTTCGGCCAGTTCTAGTGGTCATATAGTCAGTGTCTATGATGGCTTCTGGTTCAAGTATTTCAGTCTCTTCCTCTAATAAATGTGGGTTTTCATAAACAGGGTGGATAGGTAATTGGCCTCTAAATGGTCTCAATAAACTAATGTGAAATGTATTGTGAATTTTCCAATGAGATGGTAATTCTAACTTGAATGCATTATCATTAATCTTATGAATGATTCTAAATGGTCCATAGAATCTAGGAGCTAATTTGACAACTGGATGTCTATCTACACTTTGCAGTCTACGCTTTTCTATTCTCAGCCAAACATAATCATCAACTTTGAAATTCATAGCTTGTCTTTTCTTGTTAGCTTGTTTGGTATATGATTGTTGGGCTTTAGCAATCATATCCTTAACCTCATCAAAAATACTATTATGCATAGTAGCAATATCATCAGCACTCTGAATTCTATTAGACAAAGATGCAACAGGTGTAGATAATCTATATCCATAAATGATTTCAAAAGGTGCTTTCTTTGTAGATGTGTGCGGTGTATTGTTATATGCAAACTGTAATAAATGCAAATGAGTGTCCCATGTCTGAGGTTTAGAGATAGTATATGCACGTAAAAGGTCTAGAATGGTGCTATTTGTGGCTTCTGTTTGTCCATTTGTTTCTGGATGAAATGTAGATGAGAAATCAATCTTTGTGCCTAGATTTGCAAACAGTGTAATCCAAAAATTGTTACAGAATCTAGAATCACGATCTGAAATGATAACTTTGGGCAATCCATGGTTAGTAAAAACAGTTTTCAAAAATAATTGTGCTGCTTGTGATGCTGTTAAAGTTTTCTTACATGGAATGAAATATGCTTGCTTACTAAATCTATCTACAACTGTCCAAATCATGTCATGGTTAGATTTAGTATTTGGTAAACCAGTAATGAAATCCATAGAAATATGTTCCCAAGGTTTAGATGGAATAGACAAAGGCATTAATAATCCATACTGTTTACCATGATGTCTCTTTATTCTTTGACAAATCAAACATTCAGAAACGAAATTAGATACATCTGCAACCATATGCGGCCAATAAAAATCTTCAGTTAACATGCGTAATGTAGATATGATACCTCTATGACCACTATAAGATATAGACCTTATAGCGACGTTTAAAGCGACAAAAATACAAACAACAAAATTTGCCCCCGTCGTCGCAAAAAGCGTCGTTATTGACGACGCCACAGAATCGTCGCTATATACGTCACAAATGCGACGCATATAGCGACGTATATAGCGACGGTTACAGACAATTTGCGACGCTTATAGCGACGACAATAGCGATGCGTGCAGTAAATTTGCGACGCAAATAGCGACGGTAACAGAGAAAAAAATTTGCCACATATAGCACTGTGTGCTGTATGAGAGCCATACAAAATAGTTTCTGCACTGCTACATCCAAAGCGTTTGCAAACAAAAAGAATGTATACTGAAATCATAAAACTGAGAGATGAAATAAATACATGATATCGCATAAAATGCGATTGGTACAATCATAAAACAATATCACTAATACATAGAAAATGTCTACATAGATCGGGCGACTAAAAACTAAAGGTATGTGAGCTCTAAGAATCCAAGGGCGAGCTACAAATCCTCGTCCCCCGAAAGCTCTTTCCGCTGCAAAGGAGCATCAAACGGATTCTGCAGAAAAAGAAACAACATATCGATCCACCATACAATAATGCATTCAAATATCTCATGGTAACTACGGACAAGAAAGATGAGTGACTTACTGGGCCGCTGCGTCTATACAATCGGTCGATCAATGATCTGAGACCGTGCCTCTCTGCATATCGAGTCTCAAGGCCTTGCGGATCGCGATTTGTAATGGAGTGCTGCAAAGAAAACAAAATGCTAACTGTTAGAAACATGATTGTCAGTACAAAGAATATCTCAAAAAAACAAATAAGCAAAACAAAAGAGAAACTTACAAAGTTCTCCAAATATGTCATGTGGCCGCCACTCCCAAGATGATGTACCGACCCGGCCTCGATTCGTGCCCTCGCCGCCTCCCGCTGCTGACTCCAACGTCCTGGCGAATTTGTAGCCTTCTCCCTCAGTCGGCGCCAGTCGTCTGCATCTAACCACTCGGGCTTTGGAGCCCCACTCTTGATTGCCTTGCGTGCGTCGGATCGTCTATGTGACATGTATGCACGCATGCAATCCATCATCCAGCCCGTAGAGAATCTATCCACTGCGGCTGGCACCGGGAACTCCTCGTACAAGGATGCTACTATATATTCCTTGCTCCCCTCTGGTATGTTCCTCCAATGATCCAGGACGTTGTGCCGAAAAACTTGTTGGCACAACTCTCTCATGCGAGCCATCACCCTCCTCCCCTCATCATTCATGATGATGGCTCCTGACCTGCCATCCACTAGGTATCCATAATCCCTAGGAGTATGCCTTGTATGGGCCCTCTCCCATCTCCGTCCATGCTCCTGGGCATATCCAAGAGACCCCTGTACATCCGGTGTACCGACGGGGGTACCCTCTCCCGGAGTGCCACTCAAAGGGGTGCCACCAAAAGGAATGCCACCAAAAGGAGTGCCATCTGCCGACGGCTGCGCAAAAGCCAGAGTAACTGGAGTGGACGTCCCCACAGGTGTGACAAATCCTGGAGGTGACCGAGCTCCAGCTGAACGACGAGACGGAGACACCGCGTCCGTGTCTCCACAGCAGCACCCCCTTGATCCTCCTGCAGTCGCAGTCCCTCCCTCTGGCCCAAGTTGTGAGCGTCGAGATCGTCTGCTCGAAGATGAAGCATCTGATCGCGCTGAAGCTGATCTAGCAGAGCGCCCTGACGAAGAACGAGATAGCTCCTGATCTGCCATCTCTCTGAATCTCACGAGCTGATCTGGAGACATGCGTGCCATCATCTCCTGAAACTCCTCATCGCTCATCCCTCGACTCATCCTGAAAATGTCGATACTTGCACATATAAAAAATGATGTTAGAATAATCAATTTAAACTATACAAAGCACATTAATATAAATCATTTTTGAAAAATCCCTCTTAAAATGCATATCTTATCTACCTTTATGGAAGATCTAAACAACGAATTGAGTAATACAATTCTCCAAGAATGAAGTATTCTATGGTCCCATGTTAATCTCCTGACACAACTCTGCATACACTGGAAGGTCGATAGACATGTCACCACAAAAGAACGAGTCTGCCTCGTTCTCAAAAAATTCTACGACTTCTGTATTTCCATCATTGTTAGCCGATGCGGGCTCCAAGCTTGCGGTGGCCTCCACCCCTTGTAATTTCGATCCCTCTATTTGCATATTTTCTTCATCTATGCCTAGAACATCGCTTTGATCGTATACTCTTGCACCTCGAGGAGTTGAAGGTATAACATACCACCATCGAGGTTGTCGGGGATTTGGATAGAAGATTACCTGTTCACAAACACTTACAAAGCGGCTTCAAACCATTGTGACATAAACCATGTCGTATTACAATTAGCAAGCAAATGACTAGTTGTACCTGTTCACAATGGGCTGGCAACACAAAGGTGTCGCGCAAATCCATCCATTTTTTTTCGGAATCTATTTCGAGAAATTCAGATGGACCTCGTCGAACTATTGCGCCAGCTCCTCCAAGTACCACTTTGAACCACTGCACATCGAATATTATCATGGAGAAGCTACGGTAATCCACTGTAATAATACTTTGCAAGTTTCCAAAATACTCCATCTCATCCACAACCGTGTTCGGATCCGTTGCTCGTCGCCGGCTCTCTTGCTAAAACCTTGCCATGACACCACAGTCCATTGTGGAGCACATTTGGTCAATACGCTCCACCCGAAAATGCCGTCCGCGCGACCATGCTGCACTATATATTTTGTACTGCACATTGAAACACTCAAATTAGATGTAGCAAGCAAATTTAGATACGACACATTCTAAACCCCTCATTACCTTTGGACTACATCCCCTCAAGAACTCCCACTCCTCCATTGAGACCTCTGTTCCTTCGCTGGATGCTGCGGTCAAGGCTCCATGCAACCATCGTGTTGACATAAACCGCAGCATCTCCTCCATGCCTTCGGGATATCGAATCGGTCGGTGACGCATACTGCGTCGAAATTCAGCTCGCGCTTCCTCTCGATCTTGCCTTGCAATCTGGTACTTGGCGAGCCACGTCTCCATGGAGGCATGGTGCAACATAAAAAAGCGATTCACCTTCTCTTCCATTGAGGCATCCATTCTTTTTTCTACCCCATTTCCAACCACCACATCTCCAATCAGCCTATCATCGTCCTTCAGCATCCATAGCATTTCATTGTATGGTTCCACCGTTGGTAGCCATTGTGAGATATGCACTAACGCCTTTGACACCAACCAACCTTCCACCATGCTACCTTCCGGACGAGCTCGTTGTCGCACAAAGCCTTTCAGGGTTTTCATGAAGCGCTCCAAGAAGAACATCCATCGCGTATGGACAGGTCCAGCAATCTCCACTTCGTCCACAAGATGCACAAGAAGGTGAACTTGTATCATGAGCATGCTAGTGGGCAGGTATTTCTCAAAGAGACAAACCATCTCAACTGCTCCCCGCCTTGTGGATTCAATAAAGGACGTCTTAATCTCTTTCTGTGAGATCCATTGCACCAAAGTCGACAACTTGTAAATGGCCCCGCGAATTTCTGGAGTTAGGCATCCCGCGATCGCGATCGGTAGGACAAACTGCCACAAATGAGAAAGCATTAAGAATAATGGTCACTTTTCAAATTTCAAAATGTCCACGCTAATTAAAATCCATTCTGTTCACAAACCTGACATATCTTATGCCAATCATGGGATTTTAGCCCGGACATTTGGTCATCTTTAGAAAATGCGGACCTGAGAGAACGCATCATACCCGTCGGAGTGCGGATAGACTTGATTACTTGCTTCACAATGCGCTCTTCTTTGGTAGACAAAACCCAGGGAGCGCGAGGAAGCTGCACTCCCCCTTCAGCACTCGACTACGGCCAAAGCGCCTCCATCTTACCTACCTCCTTTAAATCCATTCGTGACCCTATAGTGTCTCTCTTTCCTGTGATGTGGTCCCATAGCAAGCTGCCCACATTTTTTAAAATATGCATGGGATCCAACAAGTGGTTGACCTGTAAGTGGGTCCAATATGGCAACTCGTAGAAAACTGAGAACTGTCGCATTCCTTTTGGATGTGATTCCGGGTTTACCATTTTCAACTCGTACCAGCTTGCAGCGTTCATACGTGCTGGAGGTCGTCCAAGAAAACCTTCCCTGAGTTCATGATCCTCCGGCAAGAAAGTGGCGTGTCCTTGATATATCATCTTCTTCATGGTTCGTGACCTTTGGGAGTCTAACTGTGGCCCACACAATGGACATGCATGATAACCTGAGGTAACGAGACCTGCAAGGCGATCCACGACCTAGTGAATACTTGATTGAATGAAATAAAATATAGATATTACTAGTGAGAACAAAGGTCTGCTCACCTGAGCACTCTCCCAATCCCGGAAAGTCATGCATCGTCCACATGAGAATGGCTCGAATGTTGGCTGACCGCCGACCATCGCGCCTGCTCATATCTTGCACCGTGACCCCCTCCTCCCACAAAATCTTAAGCTCATTGACTAATGGACGAAGATACACGTTCATATTTTTTACTTTGTAGCGGCCCGGAACGGGCAAGCTAAGGATGAGATGTCCTTTCTTCGTAGAAAGCCATGGAGGAATGTTGTAGTTGACAAGCACTATAGGCCACACACTGTAAGAAGTCGAGCGCAGACCGGATGGGTTCACACCATCCATGGTGAGACCGAGCTGAAGATTCCTTGGCTCTCGCGCAAAGCCTGGGAAGGTAGAGTCAATGTGGCTCCATGCGCGCGAATCTGCTGATATTCGTTGCACTCCATCCATGGACCTATTCTGCACATGCCACGTTGTCAAGCTTGCCATGGCAGACGTGCGAAACATGTGGTTTATGCGGGGGATGAGCGGAAAGTGTCTGAGGACTTTTTGAGGGATGGTCTGCCCTTGCAAGTCCTGTCGATACCTGTGAGCACCACACTTTGGACATGTCTCCATAGTCTCGTATTCATCTCGAAACAATATGCAGTCATTGATACATGCATGGATGTTATTGTAGTCCATGCCAAGCTTCCGTAAAACATGTCGTGCATCATCACGAGACTCAGGCATGGTGTTTGCAGGTGGCAATATATGATATTTTAATAACCTGAAAAAATCATAAAACACCTTGAAAAATCCATCCATGTTTGCAATAATACTGTTTAAAAAAAGAAACAATGAAGTCTGTGTGCAAGGTACTTGAATAACTCAGTCACACTCGTATCGCTCCAACCGTATTTTGCTTGCACACTTAAGAGTGCAAGCAATGTCTTCAACTGAGATACTCAGCACCCATCATATAATGGTATGGATGCTTCCTCTCTAAGCGGGTCAGATGTCTCAACATCCATGGGAATCAATGCATCGATCATTGCCTCCATCTCAGGCTCCAAGATTGTAGGCAAGTCGGGAAGGTTGTCTGTCTCCTCTGGCATTGACGGTATAGATGGGCCTTGCGAGTGGTCGATTGGCTCCTGCAATCCATCCATCACACGTCCACGAACTCTTCTAATTGGTCATTCTCCGATTGTACACTGAAGTATGAAGGATGTTTTTCATCGATGTTGGGATCCAATGCTCGATTCATAAGTGTTATACTCACACGCTCAAGTTTTTGCCCCTTGATAATCTCACTCTCATCAAGTTTGAGGACAAACTTAAGCTTGCCTCTACATTCTTCCATAGACATATTGTAAAACTTGACCATAGCAATATGAACCCTACATATATCCAATACAAAGTTGTTGGATGCATTCAATACAAAGGCAACTTCTTTGGAACCATACTTCAATATGTGTGTGTGTTCCAGATGCGTAGGCTCACCAATTAGTTCTAAAACTTTCTCATTTAGTTGTTTTCGAGCCTTCTTCACGTGAAATGGTTTTGGCAGAGGCATTACTCGCTTAGTATTGAAGACTTGCTTAAAACCTGTATCCAATTGTTGATAGAGCATACTATATGACTCAGAACTCATTCCCACCTTGTCACATAATCCCTGAGCATCTGTAGCAGTAAACAAGTTGCTCACATCCCTAAGACGTTCACTAGCAACACCATCCACAATGTCCCTGAATTTACGATTTTCCAATGCATTTTTTACCATATTCTTGCTAAGGACTTTGGCAATAGTATCATTCTCTGCATGAGGAAACATATTTCTCATTGTAGTAGATTGAGCATATATCCGTCTATGATATTGTCCACTTCCTTTGGCTAATTGGCCAATTGGTTTAACGGATCGGATGCGCCGACGTGCCTCTTTGGTTTTTAAAGTGGGCCCAATCTCCAAAGTTTTTGTGACCTTCCTCTCTATGTTTTGATTCTCCTTCTCCAAGTCATTGACTTTAGACTGTAACTCCATATTCTGCACGTGTGTAGCATGCATAGCATCTTGGTTCTGGTTCTCTCTATCCTTCTCAGCCAATAATCTATCCTTTTCCATCAAAGACTGCATATTCCCTTGTAATCTTGTCTGCATATTTGTCAAGGTTTGATGAGCCCCTGCTATTCCTTGTGTGACAAGTCTGCATGTGTATCCATACAATCCTTCATTGCCTTCACAAGCAAACATTACAAATGATGTAAGCCCTTCAAATTGTGGTGGCCTTCGAGTGAGTGGATCGGGTGGATAAATGCACCCATCAACCCAAAGGTCCACATTTTTTTCCCCTACATTTCTTTCTTGTTGCATCCTGCATCTTATTGCATCATCTCTTTCCACAGTTCTTTTGAACATTGGTGCATATTCATCCTCCAATTGAAAGTGAATATCTCTCTTTCTCTTGGTACATCCTGCACCTGCATTCTGCAAAAAAAAAAGTATGCAAATGTTAACTTGGATTAACATTCAAATAGCAGAACTACACCCCTTTGATTCACTATATCTGTGTTTTTTTTAAAACCCAGTTGGTTATTGTCTCTTTCTCTTGCTTTCAGTCTTGATAGACCCTAATCAACCCCTAATCAGCCTGTAATCTTGGCTTTTAATCTACCTCTAATTAGCATCAAATCTTATCTTCTGTTCTATCCAAAATATTCTCTCTCTCTCTCTCTCTCTCTCTCTCTCTTTCTCTCTCTCTCTCTCTCTCTCTCTCTCAACAAAAATTCATCAAGGAAACCCTAAACACATTCATACTGAAGCTTGGCTAGTGGAAAACAATAACATCATCTTATCTTCTACCCTAATTTACTATATGTCACTCTATCACTTATTTTCTTTGTTCATCTCACACAGTCCTCTCTGTCCCCCCCTTCTCCCCTCCTCTCTCTCTCTCTCTCTGTCCCCCTCTCTCTCTCGCTCTATGAATTGATGCTTAAGGACTGAACAACAACTGTGAAGAATAATAACATCACAAAGATTTAAAAAATAAAGATACCTCCATTATCACTGGATTGCTTGTAGTATAGACTGTTGAAGACGGAGATTTCTTACAGCATATTTCTGAAGAGGAAGATGGCTTGTAGCAAGGTAGAGTGTGTTGTAGATAGAGATTCTTTGATTTCAACAAATGGTATCAAAACTACTCCTCAATGCTGCTTCAGAAGAACTCGTATGCAAGAAACCATATTCTGGAGGGAAAGAGAAGAATGCACAAAATTTGGGACAAAACTAGAGCTTTCTGAGGGAATGAAAAAATGCCCAGAAATAGGTATATACTTGTCCAAAAAAGACGAAAATTTACAAGGAAACTCTTGAGTCAAAAAGGTGTCTCTGGGTAAAAAATAATCTTAAAATATGATGTGTACGTCATTTTATATCGTTTTTTAACTTCCGCCCTTTTAAGAAGCGAGAATGAGAATGATTGAAAAGTCATGAGGGCACTAAAGAGGGCATTAAAGAGTCATGAGGGCATTAAAGAATGATTGGTTGCGTTTTTAGAAAAAATAGAATTGTATTTTTTTAGTTATGAGGATTTTGAGAAAAAGTGACCTTATCCTGCAGTTTGGGAATAAAATAATAGGTGAAATCTATTGAAAACACAAAAACGAGATTTTCTTGATTGTAGAAGATCTCTTTTTATAATATTATTTTGGAATCTCTTTTTAGAGAGAGAGAGGTGAGAGAAACCCCTTAAGGGGCAAAAAAGAGAGTCCATATTTCTCCTAATGGTCCATGCTTCTTTGCGTATCTCTTGAGTGTGGGCACATAGCATTCCGATGGAGGGGCGCGTGCCGCATGCTCCCGGCATGTGCAAAGAGCGTCCTTGCACGCCAGCTGACCGTGGTTCTCCTTTTTTTTCTTCTGGAAACCTGCAAAATGCAATCCAAGAGTTAGGCTTTGATACGGGATAAGAGCATTCCCATAGGAGGGACTTGGTGTGGGTTGTCAAACATATGTGATTAGAAGAGGAGGTGCGGAACATGCTGGACTCTTGTAATGGTTGTTAGATTTCATGGATGCAAGAAAGAGAGCAACATAGAGTGAAGCAACATGCTTCCTCTCTCTCTTCTTCTCATTATTCATTCAGCACACACTTAGTGCATATACAACCTAAGGTCATAAAGACCATTCACACTAGAAGTAGAATCGACTTATTTAATGTACCTAACTGATCTAGCCAGACTAGCTGTGTCCAGCTCATGTCGGTCAAACACACATGAATGAGCTTGATATTTTAACACTCCCGCTCAAGCTCAAGACAGCATATGTACTCCAAGCAGCTGTCTAAAACCACAGAAGTTATCTTTACCCAAGGACTTGGTAAAGATATCCGCTACCTGTTCATCAGTCTTCACATGCATAAGATCAACTCGTCCTGCAAGAACCATCTCTCTAATGATATGGTAGTGTACCTCTATGTGTTTCGTCCTAGCATGATAGACTGGATTCATAGCCAGGAGTACACTACTCAGATTATCACATAGTAACTTCACTGGAGCATCTACCTGTATGTCCAAATCAGCCATAAGCTTGAGCAACCATGAAATCTCGCATGCTGCCAATGCAGCACCCTTGTACTCTGCCTCAGTACTCGACAAAGCAACTGTAGGCTGCTTCTTGCTGCTCCAGCTAATCATGCCGCTACCAAATCCAAATGCATATCCACTCGTAGATCTACGATTATATGAGCAGCTTGCCCAATCTGTATCTGTGTATCTAGTCAATATCAATGGCTTATCTCTGACATAGAAGAGCCCATACTCTACAGTGGGCTTAACATATCTCATAATGCATCTAACTGCATCCAAGTGCAGCTTTTTAGGCTTCTGCATAAACTGGCTTATGAGCCCTACAGCATAGCTCAAGTCAGGCCTAGTGATGGTCAAGTAAATCAAGCTGCCAACCATCTGCCTGTACATAGTCACATCCTCTACTTCAGCCCTAGTGTTCATATCTAGCTTGACATTCTGATCAAGAGGTGTATCCAGTGGTTTGCATTCAGCCATGCCATACTTCTTTAGCATCTCTATGGCATAGTGCTTCTGCATCAGCCATAACCCATTGTAAGCTAGAACTACCTCAATGCCTAAGAAATACTTCAGTTCTCCCAGGTCTTTCATGTCAAATTCAGATTTCAGCATCTTCATTACATGCTGTATGCCTAAGTCATCATCACCAGTGATTATCAAATCATCAACATATATGACCAGCACTACTAAACTACTGTCAGTCTTCTTTGTAAATAGGCTATGATCAGCCCTGTCAACAGCAAAACCCAATCTCTGCAAGTAGTTACTGATCCTAGCATGCCAAGCTCTTGGAGCCTATTTTAGCCCGTACAATGCCTTTTTCAGCTTGCATATATAATGCTGAAAATTAGGGTGAGCATACCCTTCCGGCTGAACCATATAGACATCCTCTGCTAGGTCACTGTTAAGAAATGCATTCTTAACGTCCATCTACTACAATTTCCAGCCTTTAGCAGTAGCCAAGGCAATCACAGTGCGTATGGTTGCCATCTTGGCAACAGGGCTGAATGTTTCCTCATAATCAAGTCCATACTGTTGGGCATACCCCTTTGCGACCAGCCTGGCTTTGTATCTCTCCACACTGCCATCTGGCTTGCATTTGATTTTGTAGACCCATTTGCAGCCAATGGTCTTTTTCCCTTCAGGCAGTGGTACTAAATCCCATGTTTTATTTTCAGTCAAGGCATCCATTTCTTCATCCATGGCTACACACCAATTCTCATCTTTCACTGCTTCACCATATGTACTTGGTTCTTTGACCTCCATCACTTTTGTCATGTACGTATAATGCTTTGCAGAGTAGCCACTATATGTCAACCTGTCAACAGGGTATCTGACCCTCTGCGAGCGTCTAAGTTGTGGTGCACTACTTGATTCCCCTCTCTCATGAGGCAGAATATACCTGCTCTGCCTTGTGCCAGGCGTATAGACAGTCGGAATACCAAGTTCGCTATCTAGAGTATCACCAGACTCATAGAGCCAGAAGTCATTCTACCAGGTGTTATCATACCAGATGCATATTCAATAACTTTCTCTTTTCCTTTGCTATCCAAGACATCATGTCTCCCCCTCACTGACATACCGATGGCAGTGGACGGCGAGCTCCTCAATCTCCCTGTCCATGGGGATACTGTCTGACTACGAGGTCCTGTCATAACAGTGCTCTGTTGTAAATCAATTGTAGAGGCATGAGTGGAAGGCATATCCGCTGGCACTGCAATTGGTGATACATACCAAGAACCCATCTCATCAAAGATAACATCCCTGCTTACCAAAGTCTCCCTGGTAGAGGGATCATAGCATTTGTATGCCTTCTTCTCGTGCAAATATCCGATGAAAACACACTTATGTGCTTTGGGATCCAACTTCTTCCTTTTCTCATCTAGAATATGCACATAAGCAAGACAGCCAAAGACTTTCATGTGATTTACATCCGGCTTATAGCCATACAACTTCTTAAACGGTGTCATCTCATAAATACTTGCAGTGGGAGTCCTGTTCAAAATGTATACGGCTGTCATAACAGCCTCTGCCCAATAGTAAAGCGGAATATGCTTTTCATTCATCATAGCCCTAGCAGCTTCCATCAGAACCCTATTCTTCCTTTCAGCTACTCCGTTTTGCTGCGGAGTGTAACTGCAGGTGAGCTGCCTACGAATGCCATTTTTAGCCAAGAAATCATCAAATTCATTTGATACATACTCCCACCACTATCAGATCTCAAGCAAAAGATGTAGCATTCAAACTCCTTCTCAACTTGTGCTTTAAATTGCTGAAAAACAGCAAAGACCTCATCTTTTGTTTTCAATATGTAAAGCCAGGTATAGCGACTGTAGTCGTCAATGAAGGATACATAATATCTGCAACCTCCCATAGATACATTATGAGCTAGCCCCCAAACATCAGAGTGCACTAACTGCAATGGATGTGTACTCTGTCGTACATGCCTGACAAATGGCAATCGTGATTGCTTACCAAACTGGCAAGCCTCGCATACATGACCAATATCTCAATATTGGAACTTTGGTAAACCTGTAACCAGCTGTTTCTTTTGCATAATTTGCAGCCTTTGCACATTGACATGCCCCACTCTCTTGTGCCATATTTCCAAATCCCTAACTGTGCCAGAACCATGGGCAAACATAGCTGAATTCAGCTCTGGCAAAGAAGCATCAAGAGTAAACATTCTGCCATTATGGATCACAAGAGGCACTTTGCCTTTATGCTCAATGCTATGCTGCGTGTCATCATCTGTGCATACATAGCCATGCTTTTCAGCCACCATATCCGTGAACCAATCACCATGAGGGGTCATGTGATTCGACGCCCCCAAGTCAATGTACCACACTGCATCATCAGATGATTTTTCAGCAGCCTTATCTTTGACATACTGCATGGCAAACAGTCTATCACCAGAGTCATCTGCCTGACTGGACGTAGCATAATGTCCATGTTGCTTGCCCTTCTGGTTTCCCTGCTTCTTCTAGCAGTCCTTTGCAATATGCCCATACTTTCCACAGTAGTGACAATCCTTATCTTTATTTGGATTGTCTGACTGACGCTGCTGCTGCCATGAGCCTCTGCCACGGGAGTTAGATCTCCCCTTGCCTCGAAAGTTTCCACCACCTCTTGCATTTGATGACTGCTGATTGCTATTACTATAGGATGCATTCTGCTGGCCTCCTCTGCCAGATCCATAGCCTCTACCACAGCTACCACGACCATGCTGATTTGAGTAAAAAACTACATCCTTATTCTTTGAACTGCTTGACCCTGTATCTAAGCCAAGCTTCACCTCTTTATGAATCAATAATGCAACCACCTCATTAAAGTCAGGCATCTCAGCCCACACAGACACTGAAGTGTCAAAAGACTTGTACTCAGGACCCAAGCCATTTAAGGTCACTACAGCCATATCCTCATCTTCAACCTGTGAGCCAACAGATGCCAGCTGATCTGCTATGGTCTTAACCTGTGTGACATAATCTTGTATGGATCTGTTCTTCCTCTCCATGTTATTGAATTTCTGCTTCAGTTGTATCTTCCTTGCACTTGTAGTTGTGCCATAGTATTTGACCAATATATTCCATGCATCTGCTGGGGATTTACAGTTCATGATCTGCATCACCATAGCATCCGAGATACATAATGACAACCAATGTAAAACCCTGCGAGCTCTTTCTGTCCAAGCTCAATGCGCTCGTCTTTGATCAGCTGTAGGATTCCTTTCTGGAACTTCAGGTTCAGCCTCAACACCTGTCACTAAGTCCCAATATCCTTTGCCTATCAGAAAGTTCTCCATGCAGAACTTCCATATTGCATAATTGTTGCTATCAAGCTTTTCTCCCACAATTTGGGTTACATTATCAGTTCTATCAGTATTTGCCATGTTGTAGGCCTTGCCTGACTACCTGCAAACCAAGATCTTCTTAACAATTCAACTTCAGCCCGAAACTGTTTATGACAGTTTTCTGCAATTAATTGCAGTAAAAAACCAGGGTATTTCAGCCCACTAACAGTCCAAAAAATCTCACAACCAAGTGGTTTAACCTGTGAGTAAAGCAGTCAGTGCAAATACTATGTATTCACTTCGGTTTGAACTCCTGCAACCTCACTGCCAGGGTACATATATTCAGTCTAAAAACTGTAATTCTGTGAGTGACCAGCAGTGATTTCAAGCCCAAAACTGAGTAGTATACATGTCATACATGTCCCAAACTTCCATAGATAGCTGTTAGTACATGTGTCAAGCCATGCATAGGCATAGTACCACAAAATAGTATATAACCAGCATATATGAATGTCGTAAATAAATTCCCAGATTTCAAATAGCCAATGCACTGGCAACAGGGATTAATTACAGTCCCAAAAACCCATAAACCATTTGCATCACTTCCGTTTCCAATGCTCAAGCATTCAACAGTCAACAGACCAAGTCTTCAAGTACCTGTGGGACTAACCAAACCAACTAGTTCTTCAGAAATAACCAATTAGTGCTTTATGTCTGCAAATTTTTTTCAGTTTTCAGCCTGTCACAAGCTCTCAGATCAAGCCATTCCAAGCTCCAAGTTTATGTCAAAATACCCAAGAAATATGACATTTCTTCTACCAAGCATCAAGTGCTACATTCAAGTTCAATGTACATGCCAAAGAGCATCCAAAATGCAAACATCCCAAGTGTATAATGTCTCTGTAACTTCAATGACAGTTCAGCCCTGTGTATTCAGATCTGTACACCTCTATTACAGCTCACACATGAGCTCCCACAAGAGCAATAGCAAGGTATACCCTTCAAGAACCTTCCTTGGTATGCATCCAAGCTCTATGCCACTTGACAAGTGCTATACTTCTTGAATCTCAGCCAATGAGAGCAGCCTGTTCATAGGCATAGTCCACACAGACTGTTCAGAGTATATTCAGATCAGATTTTCCCACTTGTTGATGCTCAATGGAGCTTTGGTGAGTCTCCAGACAAGCCACACTCTTGTTGATGCTCAATGGAGCCTTGGTGAGCAGTCCATGTACTAAATTTCAGCCATGGAGTTCAGCCTGAAAACAAGCGCAAACACGCTGGCTGGCCTGACCTCTGCTGCTGCCCATTTTGTTGATTATTATTATAATAAGGCAATCACTGCTGCTCAACCAATCCTTGGGAGACTCCTCAGCAGGCCACAGCTCCTGCTTCAAGCAATGAGACTCCAATGCTTCACAGTACATACCTCTGTTTGACCATTGATGAAAATGACTGTCACTCCTCTTCCTTTTCCAGCTCTTCAGGTCACTCTTCAAGTCTTCTTCTTGAGTGCATTCCACCAATGAGCCCATTCATGGCTCTGATACCATGTTAGATTTCATGGATGCAAGAAAGAGAGCAACACAGAGTGAAGCAACATGCTTCCTCTCTCTCTTCTTCTCATTATTCATTCAGTACACACTTAGTCCATATACAACCTAAGGTCATAAAGACCATTCACACTAGAAGTAGAATCGACTTATTTAATGTACCTAACTGATCTAGCCAGACTAGCTGTGTCCAGCTCATGTCGGTCAAACACACATGAACGAGCTTGATATTTTAATAGTGGTGTCCCTCTGGCCGCTAACTACGAGCAGGTCTTGACTCACGCCGAGTTGGATTGGTTGGTGGTTCTGCATTTGGAAGGCTCCTCCTCAGAAGGATAGGCCGGGGAGGGGATCGTGGACAGAGAGAGAGAGAGACTGTGCCCTACTTACGTCCTTTGGACAAAGCTACCATGGTGGTAATGCAGAGCACATGCTCTTTGCCTGGAGGCGGGCATGATCTGGTGAATGTGGAACCGGCCTAGCATAGCTTGGCAGCTCCGATTTGTCTATCTGCGCTTGACTTGTTATGGCTTGTGTGTGTTGATAATGTCTATACAAGGTGATACGAAAATCATTATATATATATATGTGTACACACATTTGTCCGAACCCTTGTTGCTTCACTAGGATAGAAACCAATGGTAGAACTCGGGATTGTACTGAAGCGTGGCACATGCATCTAGCACACATGGCAGCTTACTCAATACTGATAAATATTTCACCACATCGAGTAGCATGGAACCTTGTGCGAGTCTACTGGCGACATGTAACTCCTCCTCAGCAAGAACTTTATCAAACATAGGGTTTTCTTGGCTTGGTTTGGCCAAGTCCTTGCCCTGAATGGTAGTCCATCACTCAAAGGGAAGTTGGTGCCACATAGGTTGGGTCTCTTTAGGATCGCCATTTGGCCAATCACTCCTCAGAGACTGTCATGATCTGAGCCCCTAGTTTGGCCATTGCAACGCGATTTTCACACCAATGCTGCTCAAATCGACTTTGGCCTGTTGACAGTCGCTTTAGTTGCTCTATGTCTATGAGATTCGGTTGGCAGAGCACTTCATTGAACGTGATGGATAAGTGCACTTCGTCAGCATAGTGCTCATCAAGGTGTTCCTGCTCTTCACAAGATAAAGGGAAGGGCAAGTAATCTCCAAGTTGCTCCTTGGGGATTGTGCCCATGTCCGCAAGGACGTAAACTCATGCGAACACCTTGAGTTTAGCATCCAACTCAGTTAAGCATTCTGTGACACTTCTATGTTCAACGAGGGCTTGCTTGGTTGCTATCTCATGCAAGGTTCTAGGAGTTTGCCTAGGCTTTAGCATAGCTAGGGGTTCAGGCCTATATGAGCAAGATTGGTCAACTCTAGGATTGCTCATGCTCTTGGGGTTTCCATGTTTCTCTTGAGGCTTCATTATTGCGTCATGGTTCTCCTTGCGTGTGATTGGTGTGAATTCGTCACCCCATCGTGACAGTGTTGTATCCACTCTTGATTTGTCAATGCGAGTTCTATTGTCAGTGGATAGAGTGTTCCAAGCAGTCATTGATGGTAACGACTGCTTTGATTTGTCGGAGCACACGGATGTGTCTGAGGTTTCACCACTATCTTGGGGATTGTGCCCATGTCCGCAAGGACGTAAACTCATGCGAACACCTTGAGTTTAGCATCCAACTCAGTTAAGCATTCTGTGACACTTCTATGTTCAACGAGGGCTTGCTTGGTTGCTATCTCATGCAAGGTTCTAGGAGTTTGCCTAGGCTTTAGCATAACTAGGGGTTCAGGCCTATATGAGCAAGATTGGTCAACTCTAGGATTGCTCATGCTCTTGGGGTTTCCATGTTTCTCTTGAGGCTTCATTATTGCGTCATGGTTCTCCTTGCGTGTGATTGGTGTGAATTCGTCACCCCGTCGTGACAGTGTTGTATCCACTCTTGATTTGTCAATGCGAGTTCTATTGTCAGTGGATAGAGTGTTCCAAGCAGTCATTGATGGTAACAACTGCTTTGATTTGTCGGAGCACACGGATGTGTCTGAGGTTTCACCATTATTAGGAGAAGCATCAGTGGGCTCATTGGTGGATGGACTCGATGCTTTATTCATCAGCTCTCCAGCACTCTTCGTCCCAATGTTCTTGGGGTCCACAACCACCTGCAACTGTTGTTGTTTTCGCTGCTTTCTCCTCTTTTTCTTGGTCAGTGCAGGTGCATCTAATGGCTCAGGACCTTGGGCTAGGTCGACCGCTGATGTGCTTGGTTGGGCCTCATCATTTCCCTTCTCTAGTGTGTCCTCATGGGACCTAGTCGTGGCCTGCGGAATAGCCTTGCCAGGTTGCATGGGTACAACTGTCTCTCTTTTGGGGGAGTCTAGCTCTTCAGCCAATTCCCATGTGTTTAACTCCTCCAGCCTAGGCTTTAGGCTCCTTGGAAGTGCTTGAGTTATTAATGAAGTTGGTTGCGACACCTCCTTCACAGGTAAACTACTAAGGATACGTTCCGCAAGGGGCATTGTCACGGCCAAGGGCTGTGATGGCTGTGATCCCTGATCTGAAGTACTAGCAGCTAGTTCGGTGGACTTGCTACTATTGGTGGATTGCGATATCCGGTCCTTAGGGTGATTGGAGGTGGTCGCGTCTTTTGTTGCCCTTTGAGCATTCATCTGTGTAGATCGAGCATGAGTTGATCTGGTCACATTGGGTTGCACAGGCTTATCCTTGGGCTGATAGACACGGCTAGTGTCATGTCGACCCTCTTGGATATTTGGAATCCTTGATGTCATGTCCACCCTCTTGGATATTTGGAATCCTTGATGTCATGTCCACCCTCTTGGATATTTGGAATCCTTGATGGAGATAGAGATTGGGAGTGAGCAGTCGCCATTGACGACCGCTGTTGTGCTTCCTGTGTCCGTTTGGAAAAAGAGGATGTAGGAGATTTGGGACTCCTACGTGGGCTTGGCGCTGACTGGAGAATTTGCTTGTGATTGTTAGACGATTCTCTCATTAGCTTTATTGAGCAATCAGCCTTATCTTGAGCAATGTTGTGCCTGTGGTGCTCATTATCCTCTTGGGAAGTCAAAGGCTCCTTGGGCACTAGTGGACCTTGTGCACGCTCGACAGTTACCTCTGATATCTGCTTGCTACGCATGCTAGGCTAGGGATCTACTTTTTGATAGGCCATGTTTGGTTCCTTGATTTCAATAGTGAGGGGCTCAATTGCTCCAATATTTTTGGTTCGAGACTTGGATTTTTGTTTAGGTTTCCTCCTTCACCTCTTTGCTTTAGACATAATTTGGGCTTCTGAAAGAGGTGGTTTAGCGGAGGGTTTTGGTACCCAAATCCATTGATTGCTTGCATAATACCCTTGAGCACGAAGCAACGCCTTGGATACCATCGTGGCGTTGTGCTAGCTCTCCATCGATGCCTTCGTCTATAAGTCTTGGGCTTCTTTCGTGGTCTTCTACAATATTTGTATGAAATCCTATCCTTGGCCTTGTCTCCTAACCTTTTTGTTTCAAGTATGGTCTCACTCACTAGTTCTCTCTATTCAACCTGCACTTGTATCAACTCTTTCAATAACTCCTTACTCTCATTACTAGGCTCGCTTGGTATGTCAGAATGCTCCTTGCCCTTCCCTCAAGGGTTGATGAGGTCACCCTTGCTAAAAATCGTGATTATCCTCACACCTGGTAGTGTTAGGTGTATCCTCTGTGCTATATAGTCGGCTTCACACCTCGTTGCCTTTTTGAAGGGCCTTCCTGGGAGGATTTCCTTTCTGCAATTCTCGCCATTTGGAGGAACATAGAACAAGACTGGCAAGCTTTCTGTTTCAATAGTTACAAGGATTCTGCACTTTCCTAGAAGTGATTGTGGGCATTCCCCGTAAGGATTAAGAGTTGCATCAGTCGGTTTGAGCTCCGATTGACCTAGTAGAGTCCATGCTTTGTGAGTCAAGATATTGAAATCTTCTCCTTCATCAATGAGAGCATCCACACTATGCTCTCTTTTTGCGGTGAGTCTGACCCTAAGATAAGCAGGTGGCACCATGTATTCATCTTCCGGGTCTTGGTTTACAGCTTCAAGCCTTCTGATACATGCCTTAGAATCCCTAACTGCAAAATCGGGCGTGGATAATCTACCGAGGTCTTGGGTCATCTGTGCAGCGCTGCTCAGGGTACATCTATCGTCAGGACTGTCATCTCTAGTCACCTCTGCATTGGTGGCTTGACAATGTTGCATTCCGCTTTGACTAAACGTGGTTTGAACACAATGCACGTGTGTCCTTGTAGTGCGGCCTTTTTGCCCTTGATGGGGCTAGATCGGCCCGTTAAGGTTCTAGGGTCTCTGTTTGCCTCTATTCGAGTGCAAGCTTCTGGTTGCTCCTTTGCAAGGGAGCCTCCATGCTCGCGTAGGGCCATTACTACCCGAGAGTCTAAGTTGGAGGGCCTGTCACAGCGAGCGTTCTCTCTTCAACCTACTTGGGGTGGAAAAGGAGGGGGTAGGGCCCCCTTCGCGGGGGTCTTGGAGGCGGTCCCCTCCTTGACCTGCAGGGTCGTTGTGGTAGGCACCATGCACAGCTTGGAGGATCATTCTGGCAAATCTTGAACCACTTACTCGAGGGTTCGGCCCAGTCGTGGGTCTGCAGTGCACCTTTCGTTCTCTGTAGCCTGTGGGGTCAATTTCGGGGCTTGGCGCTATTTTTCCACTTCATTGCCTCGTTCGTTTTTGGGTCTAATCAGGCTTTCCCCTCATCATATTGCGCCTAAGTCTCTGGTCTTGTAACTGCCTGTCTCTAGCTCCCAAGCAGTTGCGCCCTACAATTTTGCCTATTCCATGAGCCAGAATAGCGTTCTGAGTGTCCTACGGGCTTCTGACAGTTCGTGCTGCTACGTTTTAGCCGGGTCAGGTCAAATTTCTAAAAATTTGATAAAAATTTGCACTCATACCAATTGGTCCAAATTGCAGGGTTCGAGTAGGTCACTCGGACGGGCCGAGGCACAGGACCGAGGCCCGAATTTCATGGTTTGACTCACACAATTTTGATTCGGACGGGCCAAGGCACTTGGACCGAGGGCCAAATGTGGGATGTGGCCGAGGGCCAAATTTGAGGCTCGGACGGGTCGCTCGGACAGGTCCAGGCCAAATGTGCCACATGGCAAAAAGTTTTGACTCGGACGGGCCGAATGGGTTTGGCCCAGTGGGCAGGGTGGTCCGAGGGCCGAATTTGGGCCTCGGACCAGAGTCGAGGTGACTCGGACGCGCCGAATGCCGCGCATGTTTTCATCGAAGCTCGCAAAATTTGTTGTGCAGGGCGGTAGAGGCCTTCCCCCTTGTCGAGCAGCTCCAGATTGGTCCTACTACTGTAGGGGGAGGTGTAGAATTACTTGGGCTAGCCAAAGATCTCTCTGATGCCAAGATTGAAGCGGATTCCCCTCACCAAGCTTTCCTCTTCTCTCCTGCTCTCCTGAAACCCTGCAATGCACAATGTGGCCTTTCTTGCCACTTTTGGCCCTTATACCCTCTTCCGAGTATGGTATTGGTACCCCCAATAACTCACTTACCGACCTTAGGCATCACAAGTAAGTTTTTTACCACTTTTACACAATTCTTGCCTTGTTTCTGCCCTGTTTTGCAACAGTAACCCTAATGCTTATTTTCTTTGTTTTTCTTTGTTTTCTTCTACTCTAATGCATACAACTCACAAAGTAAATACCTATGCTACTCCATCTCACTACATAACTCTCAAAAAGCAAAAAACCTACTTCCCAAGGAGATCAAATACCATCTTCAACCCCCTCACTACCTACCTATCTCAAGCACCGGTTCGGGGAAACCCTTACTTTGATGCTCGATTCAAAGCGCGCAAGTGCTCAAGGCTTGAATCCATTGGTCCCAGCAACAACGAAACCAAAATGTGGGAGCTTTCGCTCAACCACCAAGATCCACGGACCGCTTATTGTTTCAAGCGTTCCAAGTCGAGCACTAATGGCTACCTCTCACATAGCCGACGTGCCATCCATATCTACGGGTGTAGTGAGCTTACCTCCATGCCATTCGAGTTACCTCCTCTCCCGCACACTCTGGTAGCTCCACGATCTAAGTGCAAGCTTCAAGCAAGCTCCATCCTCAAGCTCCTTGCTCCAAGCTCCATCACCGCGAGCAAGAGAAGAGAAGAGAAGAGAAGAGAAGAGAAGAAGAGAGGAGAAGATGGAGAGAAGAGAAGAGAAGAGAAGAGAAGAAGAGAGGAGAAGATGGAGAGCTTATCCATCCCACGGTCCCTCACCCTCACACACTCACTCCCTCACACTCCCACACTCCCTCTCTCAAGCACAAGCTCAAGTAAGCAAGAAGAAGAAGAAGAAGAAGAAGAGGAGAGCCACTTTTTGCCACACACAACAATGAGCTTCTCATTCACTTTTCAACTTTATATGCAAAACCCTAAATCCCTTTTGGGTGGTCATCCCCTTTTCCCCTTTCTTACATGGCCGGCCGTAGCCTAGGCCCTTTTTCCCATTGCCCTTTGGGTGGTCATCCCCTTTTTCCCTTTCTTACATGGCCGGTCATAGCCTAGGCCCTTTTTCCCATTGTCCTTCTCTCTCCCTAGCTTCCTTTCCACCGCCCATCTACATTTACAAATTGCACGGGTGAGAGCCCTGCGCTCCTTGAATTAAACCATGATGCGCTTGTGCTATTTTACAATAGTTTTGACTTGTGCTTTTCCTTGTGCGCCTTTGTCTTCTGTTTCTCTTTGCCTTGGCCTTTGTCTTTGTCTTCTGTTTTAGCTTTTCAGATTTTCCACTGCCTGGCACTCTTTTACAAGATTTCAGGGTGCGCCTTTGTATTTTAAAATGCACATTTTCCCTTTTGCATTTGCCTTGGACTTTTTAAGATTGCCCTTGCGCTTTTGACCTTTTCTCCTCTTCTTTCTTCAGTTGGGCTACCTTTTTTCTGCCTTTGCCCTGCGTCTTTTTCATTTCCTTTTTCTTTCTTCGTGTTGGGGTTAAGAATCTCTAATGGTAAGTGATGATGACTTGAATCTATTGGAGGTAAGGATGTTGAGTACAATGATAGGGTAGTGGGAACCATGCTCTATAGAGTGTGGCTACCTAGTCTCTTGTGAACCCTTTGGCTTGTTAATGGTGTGGTGGCATTGTTATGGTGGTAGCATCAATAATAGTATCATGTAGTAAGCTAGCTTTGGAGCTAGTACTGAAAAACTTTGTAATAACTTGCTAGCTTGCTGACTCTACCTCTTTTTTTGTCTTGTTTCTTAGAAGCTTCTCTGTATGCCTAGATCTCCAATAAGAACAATCCTAGGCATCTATGGCCCTCCTACTCCATCAACATGTGAAAAGACCCAAACCCTCTTGAAAAATGCAATAAAATTCCCTTGTGATCTTATAATATATGGCATAATTGACAAACAAAGTACTCCTGAGACTCAACCTCCTAGTGGCATAACTGACAAGTGCATGCATCCTTAGACATGTGTGTGTTCCATCATGTAATGAATCATGAGTTGGTGTGATTATTTTTGTATCTATCCAATAGCACATCTTATCCCATGGGAGAGGATGACGTCCATGTATGTTGCACTAACAAAAAATCCCTCTATCATTGCATGTAGGAAATGACATTAATACCATGCCATCTTTGTAAACCAGGATGTAGGGGATGCACCCGTGTACAATCTGTATCAATTTTCACAATATCTGCCTTGATAACTTGATTCCACTCTATATGCATGATATCTAAGTACGGGCAATCCAATGTATACTAGATTAGTGGGAGTGCATCCATTTATAATCCACGTTCCATGAAATAATGACTATGAAAAGAATCAACTAAGTCTAGGTATGTACAAAGCTGAAATACATATATCTATCCAACTCCCATCATCTATCAGCAATGAGCAAACCGCTCTACCGGAAGACCGTTCGTGAGAAGGTCTGTAGGATTATCATCTATATGCACTTTGACAAGCTCAATGCTCTTGTTGTCAAGTACATCTCTAATGAAGTGGTACTTCACCCATATGTGCTTTGTCTTTGCATGAAAGACGGGATTCCCTGCTAGCAGGATAGCACTTTGACTATCACAATGGAGAACACGTAACTCTATAATGCCAAGCTCTCCCACCAGATGTGAAAGCCATAAATCCTCCTTGCATGCCTCAATGGTAGCCACATACTCTGCCTCTATAGTAGACAATGCAACATATTTTTGTAGATTGGAGATCCAAGAGACTGCACCTCCTGTGAAGATAAACACATACACATAAGTGGACTTTCTGCAATCCACATGACTAGCATAGTTTGCATCCGTAAAGCCAATGACAGATGCCTTCTGCTTTCCAAAGTAGATGCACAACTCCTTTGTGCCTTTGAGGTATCTCATAATACATTTCACTGCTTCCCAATGATTTTTACCAGGGTTTGCCATGTATCTACTAACCACTCGCACTGCAAAGGCAATGTCAGGACATGTAGCAACCATAGTATACATCAAACTGCCAACAGCTAAAGCATATGGTATCTTGGCCATTTCAGCCTTCTCATCATCAAATGTAGGGATGTCCTCTGCACTGAGTTTTACATATGGAGGCAATGGAACCCAATTGTTTTTCCCCCTCCATATTGAAACATTGCAAAACCTTGGAGATATACTCCTACTGATATAGATAGAGTAATCATTTTTTTAACCTATCTCTGAGTATTCGCATACCAAGAATGTGATTTGCATCACCAAGATCCTTCATGTCAAAGATGCCATGAAGACTTTGCTTTAGTGAGTCCAAAGCATGAGTATCCCTGCCAACAATCAGCATGTCATCAACATACAGAACCAAGATAATCAAGCTGCCATCTATTGCCTTCTTAGTGTACAAGTAGTGATCCACTTGACTTCTATGGAAGCCTTAAGACTGCATACATGTATCAAACTTATGATACCATTCTCTTAGTGCTTGTTTCAGCCCATACAAACTCCTTTTGAGTTTACATACCATCTTCTCTTTCCCTTTTTCCACAAACCCTTTAGCTTGTTGCATATATATGTCTTCATGTAGATCACCATGTAAAAATGAAATCTTTACATCCATATGTATGAGCTCCATATCTTCAACTGCAACCAAGCCCAAAATGGTTCTCAATGTAGTCATCTTGACTATAGGAGAGAAGATCTCATCAAAGTCAATTCCATGTTCCTACTTGTACCCTTTTGGAACCGATCATGCTTGGTACTTTGGTGAGGAACTAGAAGGGACCTTCATCTTGTAAACCCATTTGCATGGAAGTTTTTTTTCCTATTTAGGCAACTGCACCAAGTCCCAAGTGCCATTTTTCTCAAGAGATTCCATTTCTGACAACATGGCTTTATACCATTTCTTGTTGTCCTATCTATCCATTGCTTTCTTGAAGCAAGAGGGTTCACCACAGTCTATCAACATGACATAATCAGCCACATTGTTTGCACCATGAATGAATATATCAAGTTGTCTAGTAGCCCTGGATGATCTCCTAACCCAATGATCATTGTTTGCTGGCTGTTGAGCATTTTCAGCTTGTTGTCCTGGCATTTCAGCACGCAAATCAACATTAACATCTTGTTAGCCTGGCTATTCCTGCACATATAGTGGCTCATTATCATGTGCAATAGTTAGATGATCATTTCCAGCAAGTATTTGTTGTTGTACAGTGGGCACATTTTGCTGTCCAAAAGGTATTTCTTCCCGGACAACCTTTTGCACCTCCTTAGTCCTTTTGGGTTGTTTATGCATGCAATCTTCCCGAAAGATAACATCATTGCTACGTACTACTTTCCTTTTCTCAGGATCCCATAATCTATACCCCATTACACCCTCGTCACTGTATCCTAAAAAAATG
Organism: Lygodium microphyllum; assembly: GCF_053477565.2. Lineage (NCBI taxonomy): Eukaryota > Viridiplantae > Streptophyta > Polypodiopsida > Schizaeales > Lygodiaceae > Lygodium > Lygodium microphyllum. Next base: position 17,300,795 of record NC_141158.1, on the reverse strand, counting down.
CATTTATAGGACTTTGGCTCAAGTTGCTGCATTTTTCTTTACGATTGTGCACAAAATCCTCACAGTCAAACACTTTCAGGTGAGCATATGAAGGTGTCTTGCCTGACCATGCTTCTTGGGGAAATCCCCCTCCCCAAAGACCTGTTTGGTGACCGGTTAATCAAGTATATGGCTGTCATAATAGTTTCTGCCCAAAAACCATGGGGTAATGCAGCATGAGACAGCATTGTATGGACCTTATCCTTTATGGCCCGATTCATACACTCTGAAACACCATTTTGGGGTGGATTATGCAGGGCAGTGAGCTCCCTCTTTATCCCTTTGCTGTCACAAAATGCTTGAAAGGCCTTGGACACATATTCCCCACCATTGTCAGAGCGAAGACACTTAAGTGTCTTATCAGTCTAATTTTCAACCAATGCCAATAAATTTTTAAACTTTTCAAGCACTTCATCCTTGCTACGAATAGGACACCCATACCTTTCGTGTAGCATCCTCGACAAAGGTGACAAAATATTTCTTTCCCCCTAAAGATAATCATGGCATCTGACATACATCGGAATGTACTAACTCTAGAGGAGAAGATTTCAGTGAAAGTGACTTTTTATGAGACATCTGTGCATGTTTACCATAAACGCAAGTAACCCAAACGAGAGAGCACTTTCATTCCAGTTTGATTCATGTGTCACAACTGGATGCCACAAAGAAACACTTGGCTGCTCAGTCACGGCAACAACATGATTACTCACACTAGATACATGGAGAGGATACAAGGTATCACTTTTACAACCTCTAAAAATCACTCTAGATCCCTTATAGATCTTCCATTTCCCATCACCAAAGGTGGTATGAAATCCATCGTCATCTAGCTGCCCTGTGTGCTAATCAAGCTCTTTTTGAGCTGAGGTACATGCCGTACATACTAAAGTGTGAAGACAAAACCATGTTGAAATTGCAACTGCACAATGTCAATACGTACAATGTCACATGCATAGTTGTCCCCAAGATGAACAACACCATGTTGACCCCCTATATAGGCAGAGAACCACTCATGATGAGGGGTGACATGAAAGGAAGCACCTGAATCGAGAATCCAAGTGTGCATGTCCTCATCCGTATCTGCAAGTAAAGCATGTGCACTAAAGTGTGAAGAGAACAAGAGTACGTCATTCCCACTGTCACTGTACTGAGTGACTACATTCACTTCTTCAAATTTGACAGTGCTCTTCTTAGGCTGACTCTCTTTCTTCTCTTCCTTGCTATCATCTGTCTTCTTGCCCTTTCCTTTCTCTTTCTTCCATTTGTAGCAGTCACATTGAAAGTGACCTTTCTTGCCACAACGATGTCATTCAACATCCTTACCATGTGATTTACTACATCTCTTGCTATCAGATTTGCCTTTCTACTATGATCTACCCCTAGTATGCAAAGCATGTGATTTACTGCATCCCTTACTTATCAGATTTTCCTTTTTACTGTGATCTACCCCTAGTATGCAAAGCACTAGAAGACTTACTGGATGCATTTTTCTATCGATTCATTTCTTCCATGAGTAGAGCACTCTCTACATCAACATACAAAAGAATTGCATTAGAATTGCTCATAGCAATCCTGAATATATCCCAACTCTCTAGTAGAGTGCAAAGCAAGAACGTAGCCTTAAATTTTTCATCAATCAAGAACTTCAAGGCAACCAGGTGGCTAAAAATAAACTTAAACTCGCTCAAGTGAGTAGGCATTGTTGTACCCTCTTTATACGCAAATCCATAAGCTTTTTCAGCCAATACACTTTACTTGTGGCACTCTTCTGTGCATGCAGTTCTTCTAGTCCAGTCCAAATAGCATAGGCAGAATCCAAACCTTCAATGTTAAACAACAGGGCATCAAAAATTGATAGCTCGATGGTTGAGCATGCAAGCTCATTTAACTCATCCCAATCTTCATGTTCCATGTCTGGAGGATTTGCTCCTTTGGTCTTAATCAACTTTGCATGCTTCTTCTGCAACAGGATATTGTAGCACTGTTTTTGCCAAGCTATAAAGTTATGTGCTCCTTCAAGTTTCTTAACGTGAATGAGATTACTATTGTCACTGCTGCCAGCCATGATTTTCAGCCCAAATGTGACAAAAAATTCAACAAATGCAGGCCCAAACTGTCACACAAGTGACCAAGGTACAAACAAGTACCAATCAGTAATAAATGACCACATAGAAGCAGAAATTTCAGATTTGTAAGTAAATTTTCAAAAGCACCAAACCATGTGGCTACAACACTCCATAACTAATTACAGTTGTTCTAAGGGCAAATACATTACATTACATGAGAAGTCCCAAATTTTAGCTACAATTTCTGTTGTACATGCACCCATGGGCACAAAATTTGACACACACGGTCAAAAGCCCCAAAATTTTTATGCTCAAAGCCCCCAAATTTTTCCAAGTGCTAGATGTCCAAATTGCATGGAATTAAACCCACATGTACATAAAATGACCAAATGACGCACAAATTTCACCCAAACAACAAAAGCCCCAAATTGCACGGGGTGCAATGTGCATCAATGTCGAGAAAGTGGATAAATTTCAGCCCAATTCTTGCATGTACATGAAAAACCCCAAATGCCGGAGGCAAAATGACACAAATCCTTGCAATTTCTGAGAGGATATCACTGTTGAGTTTTGCTCACACCAAATTTGGACACATCCCCAAATTTATGGGGTCCGGTTTGCATAAATTTCAGTGAAATTTACAAGATTTCATTAAAATGTGAAAAGGCCCAAATTTCCCAAGAAAATGTGCACAAAATTTGCAATTTCTGAGTCAAATTGTCCTATTTTGCATCAAAATCCCCAAATCCAGAAAAAGCCCCAATTTTTTTGGCTCAAAATTTCACATTGCACTTGTGCATGCGAATGCCATCAGTGGGAGGAGAACAGATTTCAGAAATTAATTTAACAAAATGATGAAAAATGGTTGAATCATGATGTTGTGATTGCATTAACTTGTCTCCTATCGAGTGCTGCCCGCTTGGTCAGACCTATCCAGCTCATCGCCTTGCTCGCCAGGCCATTGCTTGCTCGCCCAGCCCGTCACACACTCATCAACTCATCAACTGTTCATCAAGGCAGTCACATGTTCACCTAACCTGTCAACTGCTTGTTAGCCCGCCGTCAACTACTCGTCAGGCAGTTGCCTGCTCACCCAACCAGCCCTGTAGTCGATGTAGATCACGGTCTGGTCAAGGCTGACCTATTGACTATTTTCTACCTTGAGAAGTGTGCACACTTTTGCCTGCTTTGATACCAATTTGTTGAGCTCAGAGGGCACACGGATTGAGACACACAGTGATTGTTAGCAACAGAAAGACAGAGAGTGAGAGAGAGCAGAGTAGTAGTGGGAAGAGTGAGAGAGAGCAGAGTAATAGTGGGAAGAGTGAACACGACTTGTGGGTACAACTGAGTGTGTACCTCTTTAGGTTTTTAGATAGATATATATATGAAAGTACAAGTGCTAAGGGTGTGTTCACACCCAAGCACATTTAAAAGGCATGCGGGCCTTTATTCCCAACAAGAGATTAGTTGAGAGAGAGAAACTTAGAGAGAGAGAGAGAGAGAGATGGAGATAGAGATTACTTGAGAAAGAGAGAAAGAGAGAGAGATAAAGAGAAAGAGAGAAAGAGAAACTTAGAGAGTAGGTGTGAGATATATTTATTTATTTATTTATTTATTTATATATGGAGAGTTAGTAAGAGAGAAAAAATAGGAGAATAGGTGAGAGAGTGAGAGAGAGTGAGAGAGATAGGGACATTAGGTGTGTGTGTGTGTGTGTGTGTGTGTGTGTGTGTGTGTGTGTGTGTGTGTGTGTGTGTGTGTGTGTGTGTGTGTGTGTGTGTGTGTGTGTGTGTGTGTGTGTGTGTGTGTGTGTGTGTGTGTGTGTGTGTGTGTGTGTGTGTGTGTGTGTGTGTGTGTGTGAGATTAAAACTTTGCCCCTACTATTGTGGCAAAAATGAGCACCAACATATTGGGGATAGAAAGACATATCTCAATCAATATGTCTCATGTCCGTGTACACAATGTAAGTAGGCAATTTCTCAAAAGCTTCATTTATCCATAGAGCATTTGTGATAGTACAATGAGTTCCAACTAGAAATTATTTAAGCAATAGTAGACTACAAGTTAGTTGTGAGTAAAGTGTATGCATTTTGTGTGGACTTTACATTAAAGACATTCATATCTTGCAATGTGCATAACAATAGAGGTCTCCCAATGTATTGTCCATATTGATAAATTTGTGTAGGGCAATGATGGTACATTTCAAGGAGCAAATCCATTGTGTCTAATGAGAAGAGTTTGAGGTATACCATGCAAGAAGCATTCGAGCAATTTGACCTTGTGGGAGGCACTTTCTCTAGTGTGCCTTCTGTAAGAGATGAAATTGGGGACAAATTAGATCCTTATCAAATATTGGAGCCTAAGATAGAGGTGAAAGGTGGAGCAAGAGTGGAAGCACGAGCGAAAGCAAAAGAGAAGCAAGAGCTATGGAGGTTCAAGCAACAGAGAGCAAGACACTACATGGGAACTCCAACCATTAGAATGAGTGATCTACCTTTCCTTGGTTTATTGATATGTAAAGAATAAATAATAAATTGGCAGTGATGGATGGCCACTACTTGCAATGTAGAGGTGTGCAAAGAGTAAGTACAAGTAAATGTAGGTGGCTAGGCACATGTAGTCTATAACCCCCAACAATCTCCCATCTACAGGTGGATGTGCTTGATTTTAGAGATAACAAGAAAAAAGTCACAAAGTACGAAGTGTATATAAGTACAACTTGATTGAGGAATAGACATCATCTTATCTTACACCCATATCTTGCTAAGGAAAGCATAACATTTCACTAGGAGACTTTTAATTAGTAGATCTGCAGGATTCTTGTCAATCGAGATCCTGACAAGCTCTATCTACAAGACATGTATCGAGAAAGGGCCAATATTGGATCCAAGGGTGGGTGGATGCCCAATAAAAAGGAAATTTATATAATCCAAAAAATAAGAGGATAGGCTCATTCTTGGAGTGTGCAAACATATGGCTCTCTTCTTGCTCTTATGTCTATCTTATCGTGTGTGAGAGAGGGATTGAGAGAGAGGGAGAGTAAGTGACAATAAGGGACCAATTTGGAGAAGCTATTACTTCTCCTCTCTTCTTCTTCTTCTTCTCTTCCTGTGACGAGTACTACAGTGAAGCATGGAGATGGAGCTTGTTTGAGTACATTCCTTGATTCATGGAGCTATTAGCAGATTCATGTGGCTAGACTATAACAAATGGATTCACTAGTAGACTCACCACATTCGATTGGAGAGTGCGCATTGGCTACGTTCCATAGTTCGATTGCTTGAAATGTGTGAATTGATAAGTGGTCCATAGGCCCAATAGTGTTACTCTTGAGACTGCTGACATTTTGGTTTCGTTGTTGCCAGGACTAATGAATTCAACCAACTATGTGTGCATGCTGTAGGTCAAGCAATAGAATAGGAGCTCACGCTCTAAAATGTTGCATGAATTAGTGTAGGATGGTAGATCAAGAGGCAATCAGTTTGTGTTTGTGTGTTGGATCTTTTATTTTTGTTGCATGGATGATTGGTTGCATATTATAGATAGGTCTAAAATCGTGTGTAAACATAGAGTTTATGTATTAGGGTGCTAAAGTTAGGAATAAAAAATAAAAAAACTAAAGAAATCTTGATCTCTTTACAATCCACATAATTATAAGCAGGGGGTTTCTAAGATAGGGGATTGAGGTTGAGAGGAATTGTGGGCAATACAAAAGCTTATGCTTTTGCATTTTCCATTAGCTTAGGTTGTGTAACTCACATTGACCTCTTCACATTTGCACTTATTTTTCTTGTGGAGGTTGTGTTTTTGCTTTTGCATAGGTTTATTTGTTCACAAATATAGGAAGATAGGAGAGAACTTGTGGATACAGGTGGAGAAAGGCAAAGGAGGTGGAGGAATTATTAAGTTGAGAGCAACACCTACTTCGTGCGATTTCTCATCACTGATCATATCATTTCTTATTCAGCATGCAACTACAAATCTCACGGTGTTCAGTTAATTGAATCCTTGGCTTGGGAGTTTCATTGTGTTCGGTTATTTGAGTCCTTAGCTTGGGAGTTTCAACTGCACTTTTTCTCCACCTTATGAAGGCTCTCATAGCACAAAGAGGTCTTGACGTGAGTGATCCCAAGGAGCTTAAAGCCTCATGATTTATTGATCCAAGTTCAAATTGACTAAGGCATCGTGTCGTTTGTTTTGTCCAAATGGCCTAAGGCTAAAAATGGTATGCATGTCTTGGATGGTGTTGGTGATAGGACCGCCCGCCCACATAACAACCACTCGGATGGTGGCATTTTCTAACGGGCCTGGAAAAATCACACCATGTGGAAATCAACCATTGAGGGGGTTCGATAGCATTCGCACTAATGGTCACTATGAGTGATGCGATTACTCCTAAGCTTAGTATTTTTAAGGTAAGTATAGTGTCAACCATCATGACCACCAACAATAGCGATGCCTACAGCATTTCATCTCTACCTTTCTCACTTAGACCAACTCCACATGAACAAGCATAGTTGCCTTGCCCTGTGAGAATTAGAATTTGCTCTTGTGATCCAATTGCTAACTAGGTGAAGCACTAGTTGCGAATGGAAACTAATGGCAAGTACAAGGAGATAATTTGATCAAGACTGAAGTTAGGATGAGCTATTTGCGACGAATTGCAACCCAATAATCCAATGAACCACATGGTGTGGGCAAGCTTGGTGATCAATGTTGCCAAAAGTGGAAAAGCAATCTAACTTTCACACACACAAAAATCTTTGGAAAATTAATGGTGGATCAAGGCCACTTATTGCTCGAGACCTATCATCATCTCAAGGCCTTATTTGTCTCATGGGACCATGAAATATCACCGATTGAGGTGCTAGGAGGAAGTGTCTTGAGTAGAGGAAGATATCTTCAAAAGGAATCAGTGGAAGATATGGCATGTAGAGAGAGATCTAGAAGCTCCAAGGTGGATAGGTGTAGTTTGGCTATGGCTACCACAAGGTCAAGCTAAGATTTGAAGTTGAAACTGGAGACATGAGCTGAATGTGAGTTGGTTAGAGATCACTAGAGGTAAAGGGAGACTAGAGAGTTAGAGCATGAACTGTGCCATGCCCAACTAGGCTCTGATACTATGTTACAAAGCACAGATCTAGAGCATACCACTGACTATGGAGGACGGAAGTCGATAACAAGACTCATAGTGACATAGACAAGAGGACAAACTATTACTCAAGTGAATTAGGTTCCAAGATATACTCTTAGACTCATAAACACAATCTTGAGCTGATTATGACAGAGACATATAATGAAGTACAAAGTACAAAATAGCATTGCCTTGAAAATTGAACCAAGTACATGTCTTTATAGCTTTTCAGCTTCTCCACTCTCCTCACTGTGCATATGGGATTCAAGACATCTCTTCCTAGAGCATACATCATTTGTTATTTCTCAACAGTTTAGAGAAAGTGTCTCTTATAGGAGAAACCACTGCTCTATCGAACCTCATCAGCATCATCGAAGCCTTAGTTGCACAAGAATAAAAAGTGACCATGTCAACATCATGATCAAATGCTAGAACCTAGGGATTGACCCTCAAGGGTTTTTAGTGAAAATCCAACAACTCATGACACAGTATGAGAAAAAGGTGTGGGTAGTGCATATAGGTAGACCAGCACATGACATCATAACTGAGATAGAAGAGGAAAGAAGGCTAGGGAAAGACTTGTTGCAGTAGGTTGTGAGATTCATGTAAGCACAAAAAATCGATAGGCAAAGGATAACCAAATGCAATGCATCTTGGCATTTGCAGGGTGCACAAGTCCTGAAAGGTGAGAAGGATCGAAGCTTGCTTGGAAGTGAGCTATGGCGGAGAGCAAGAGCAAGAAGAGACAAAGACACAAATGGGAACTCCAACAATCACAATGTGTGACCGAGCCTTCCTTTATTCAAACTGTCACTAAAAGAATAAAGAATAAAGTGATGGTGATGGGAGTCTGCCACCTGCAATGTGTAGTGGCGGGTATTGTTAGTGTAGTAATACACTGGCAGCTAGGCAGAGGCGCCTTTACCCCTACCAACCTCCCACTTAAAGGTGAATTTGCCCCGGAGAAGTGTAAAGAAAAAGAAAAGATAGTACAATGTACACATGTACAACAGGATGAGGAAAAATTCCATCTCATCCAACGCCCATCAATCTCCTAAGGAAGGAAAAGCTCTCAGAAGTGAGGCTTTTCTTGAGTAGATCTGCAGGATTCTCATCAGTGGAGATCTTGAAAAGGTCAACAGACTTGTCCTCCACGATCCCACGTATGAAGTGATTCCTCACCTCAATGTGTTTCGTCTTCACATGGAAGACCAGATTCTTGGCTAGCTGAATAGCACTCATAGAATCTGAATGCAATGTAGGTATAGTATCAATACCAAGGTCATGAACCAAACAACCCAACCATATGGCCTCCTTGTAAGCCTCAGTGGCTGCAACATACTCAGCCTTAGTGGTAGAGAGAGCCATACACTTCTGAACCCTGGACATCCAAGAAATAGCACCTCCAGCATAGGTAAAGACATAGCTGGAAGTGGACTTCCTACTATCTGCATGTCCTGCATAATCGGAGATTGTGTAGCCCACAACTCCTATATCCTGGCTGCCATTGCAAATACACATATATGTTGTGCCCTTCAGGTATCTCATGATATCCTTTACGGCATCCCAATGATTTTTGCTAGGTGTAGCCATATAGCATGCCACAACACCAACTGTAAAGGCAATATCTGGATGAGTGGATATCATGGCATACATCAAACTGCCCACAGCTGATGCATAAGGGATCTTAACCATCTCGTCCCTCTGCTTATACGTCTGTGGACAATCGACTTGTGAAACCTTCACATAAAAAGGTAATGGTAAGCCAATAAGCTTTACATCCTGCATGCGGAAATGCTCAAGGACTTTATGAATGTACTCACTCTGTGAGAGGTAGAGTAGTCCCTGATGCATGTCTGCTTAATGCGCATACCAAGAATGTGAGAGGCATGTCCCAAATCCTTCATCTCAAAGCTCTTCTTCAGCTAAGATTTAAGAGCATCTAGCTCATTGTGAGCTTTTCCTGCTATCAGCATATCATCCAGATAAAGTACCAAAATAAGCAATGAGTCATCAGGGGCTTTCTTCATGTAAAGACACGGATCCATAGCACTTCTGGTGTAGCCCTGTGATTGCATATTTCTTATGCGCCTTTCTCCTTGATTTAGGACTTTTCTACACTTCTTGTGTTTCCATATTTTTCTTGCCGTGCCTTTGTCCTCCATTCCGCTTTTACCTTGGCCTTGTCTTCTGCTTCACATTTTCTAATTTTGTGGATTTTTCACCTTGTCATCTAAGGATTAACATCTTCTCTCCTAATTTTTCGTTTCTTGGCCAATGGCCTTGGCTGATCTGCTGGCCTATAGCGTTTAAGGAGGTACTACTTATGGTGCAATTGCGCCTCTCAATTTTGGTCATGGAGGCAAAACTAGTGTGCTTATGCTTGAGAGATCATTGATCTTATCCTCCAAGATAGGCTCAACATCCTCCTTTAGGTGCTCTTGGGCTTCTTTCACCCACTCCTTCACTTTTTGTTGAGAGTAGAAAAAGACTAAATTTTTGACTGATTTTTGTTGTTTTTGGTGGATTGAATGATTGATTTGGTATGATTTTTTATTGATTTTAGAATGATTTGGAATGATTTGGATAGGTTTGGATTGATTTTGGTAGCTCATGATATTTTTTTATGAAGATATATTGATGTGATAGGTTCTGATGATATTCTAATAGCTTCTATATGATCTTGTTTGAGTCTGTTGAGGTTCTGTTTTGCTCTGTTTTGTTTGAGTAAGTGAGGTTGGGATATTGGATGATGAATTTTGAGGTTGTATGATAGCTTATTGATTTATGATGGGTTTGTTTGATTTTAGTTGAGCTGAATGTTTGATGTTTAGTTATTGTGTTGAACCTCTGTAGACCTTCTATAGAGCCTCTGTTCTTGCTATGTTCATGTTCATGTCCTATTCTATATGCTTCTGTATGTGTTCTGTGATATGAGGGTATACTTTGGGAAAGGTTTCTAGTTTAAGAGAGCCAAAACAAATGGAAGAAGTAGATGTTGAAGACTGAAGAGAAGACTGAAGTGAAGTGACAGTGATGAGCTATGAAGAGACACTATAGTGGCTCTAGTGCCCTTTCATACCTCCCATGCATTTTGGAAGGTGTATCCACAACCTAAGAAGAATTATTATGAGTGATTATTGAGTATTGTAGTGAGGAGATGATGTACTATTGATTGAGAAAGAAAGACAGAGTCAGATATAGCCAATTCTATGTAAAACAATGTATCTATCTACGAGAGATTGAGAGAGAGAACTATGAAGACAATGAAGATGAATCATATGTGATTACTTGCATTCAAAAGTGATGTATTATTTTGTGTTCTTATTAGTTTTGATGGATTCTATGAAGATGTTGAAGATTATGGTTGATTCTATCAAATCCGTGGGAGATATCTACTCTGATGATATGTGAAGATTTGTTCTTTTCCTTGTTGTGGTTCTCTAAAGAATGAAACAAAAGCTTGTTGATGTTACAAGATAAATTTTCTTGCAGTAGAAACCCTTTTTCCTTGGCGTCTCTCTTGGGGCTCTATGTTTTTTGTGTGCAGCCCGAGAAATTTGCCATCAACAAGTATCAAAAGAGGCTGAAAATGAAGGAAATGCCATTGCCAAGAAGAGAAGAATTCAATGGACGTTTGCAAAGTTCCTTCTTCCACTGAAGAGTTAGATATCCTTATTGCCAAAGCTACTTTCCACAAGAAGTTCATCCCACAATGGCGAAAACATATTACCATCGTGATGCAAGCTCTATGTGGTGGACTATTTTCTCTTTTAGTTGAAGCAATAGAGACGTGCATCTTGGTGGAAAATTGTTTGGGAACAAACTGAAGTGCAGAAACAGAGAGAATGACCATCCATGAAAGATTTGGCATTCATTGAGAAGTTTCCAAACATCATCAAGTGGGAGATCGTGAAGAAGCTTCAGGAGGTGTGGTCAGTGGAGGTTTATGAAAACAAGAAAAAAAAGAGTTGGGACCTGTGCATAGACACTCAACAGCAAGATATGTGGGATGCCTGATGCATTGAAAATCTCCTGTTTTTCCAATTAGTAACCCACTGGAAGTTGGTGGATAGAGTATTCTTCATAACATACACTATTGAAACCATCAGAAGCTGGCATTATTATGATCATGGCACAACAACAATCCTCAAAAGAATGAGTTTTGATACCTTCAGAACAGAATATCTCCCCCTCTGTAGTGGCATGAAAGCAGAATTCAGAGATGTTGAAAAGAAAGAAGTAGAAGAAATGTTGGCAAGAGAGTCCTCCAAAGACTAAAGCCTTATGTTATCCTTCTGTGGAGCACTAACAACTTAGTCGAGCCAATCCACTCATGAATTATGCCATAAGGAGACAAGCACTAGAATGAGTCCAGAGGTATGTGAGAAGAGAGAAGGAAAAAATCAAGGCCAAGAATGAGCTTGCAGCAGAAGCCTCCTTTGATGCCTTAAAAGCACTCTTTACAGAAGTCCCCATAGCAACTCAAGGTCCCCTTCTTAGTCAAATTCATCCTAGGAAGAGGAGTCTTACCTCCTCCCATGTGAGGAATGGTATACCCATCAAATGCAATTCCAAGGACAGTTCTCTACCCCTACCCCCAGATGCAAATAGTGCCACAGTACAATGTATCTAATCCACAATGGCCACAAACGAAAATGCCTCAAATGATGGTTCAACCACAACAACAGTAACCTCAAACAGTTCCTTCAATTGTGACTCAACAACAGTGAAATCCTACCCACTAGAATCAACAACCCCAAGTCTCAACTGGAGCTCTGAATCAGAACCAAAACAGAGGACCTCCTAGATCAACCCAACCTGTGTATGCAGTAATTACAGAAGCTTCCCAAAACCCTACTACAAGTACTTTAGGAGGTGAATATCCGAAGGACTACCTGTCCAATTTAGTGGCAAGTATCAAGAAAGAGCTTATGGATGTGATAACAGAGCAGCTACAAATGTTGAAGGTGAATACCTCCAATATATCCACTCTTGTGGGAGATGGGAGAGATGTAATGCGTTCTAATATATGGTGTGGAAAGTGCCATCAAGCGAGACATTTAGCCACTGAATGTACCTGAAAACCAACCATTCTTGGGGCCTTCTGTTCATATTGTCTGAGGAAGAACCATACAGAGGATATCTACTCTCTGAAAGAGATGCACGAACGAAGAAAGAAAGATGAAGATGCAAGATTTAACTTGCTAGAATCCAAAATGACAATGCAGGACATTGGACTAAAGCCTAGGGAGTTTGGTCCTAATTTCGGTCTAAGGAGGTTTCCGTCCCAAAGTTACAAAGGATGGTAGTCTATTAGCGATGGTCAGAGATCAGAGGTGGAATGTTACAGATGTGGAAAAAAGGGACAAATCTCACCAAATTGTCCAAACCCTAGAAGATCTGTGGATTACAAGCCATTATGCAGTCGATGTAAAGGAGAAGGCCACACTGCAAAAGATTGTCCAAGTCCAGCCCCCCTATGAAATCTACGTCTGATACCCAACAGAAGACCCAAGAACCTACTTCCAATTTGGTGGAATTGGAAGTGGCCACAATAATGCGAGCAAAGAAAGGAGAACCCGTAGTTCCAAAAGAGAACGTTCCTTCTGCCTAGGACTGTGAAGTTCAACCTTCCTCGGGATAAATAGAACAATGCAGTCCAAAACAATGTAGTACAAAGCACTACAAAGCCACAGAGAGCTACAGAGATAGTTGCAGAGACAGGACCAGAGATCCAAGAAATAGAGGATGCAAAAGTACCTCCTCATGAAGAAGAAGTGCAAATATTGCCACTCCTAGAAGGAAAAGGGAAGATAAATGTGGGCATGGCCCCATTTCCTAGTCGATTGGAAAAGCTTGTGGACCCTATCAAAGAGTATGATTTGGTCAAAGACCTAGACACCTTTAAACAAAACCTAACCTTCAAATAGATGTTGATGTTGTCTCCTAGTTGTTGCCGAAAAAGATTTAAAAGCATCTTGACAAGAAGTCACGGCCTAAGGATTGCTCCCCCAACAACAAAAAAGTCCAACAGAGCCTCAAAACCCGTGAAGGAAGTAGATGTGGCTAACGCCTTCCTGGATCCTACAACCCCAGAGATTGGCATATGGATAGAATGATGCTTTATTGCAGATGTATTGATTGATGGAGGTTCATCAGTAAACATAATGATGGATGTGACAATGAAGGATCTAGGCTTGCAAGGAATGTAGCCTATGCAGTGGCTTATCAAATTGACAGACCAAAGCAGAATCAAACCGTTGGCATCCTCCCATACGTAAAAACAACCCTTGCAGGAAGAGACTATTGGCTAACATATTTGGTGGTCAAACCAAATTCTTACGGGACCTCATACCCTCTGCTATTGAGACAACCTTGGCTTTTTGAAGCAAGAGCAAGGACAAATTGGTTCAAAGGAACCCTAATCCTAGGCAAAGGACCCAACAAAGTGGTGTTGAAGTTGTACAGATCACAAAAAGGCAATGGATCTACATCCCATCGAAGTCATAAAAAAACTCCTCCAATGAAGTAACACATGGTACATCAGGAGACGAAGAGGCTGTCAAACAAATCTTTTCCAACAAAACACAGGCACAGTCCCTAACAGTGAGCATTGCAAGCCAACTACTGAAGGAAGCAAAATCTTTGTCCATGGGAGAATACCTCTTGTCTAAACCCGAATTGACTTCTGAAATCACCTCTGACAGTGAAATAGAAGTATGGATGTATTGGTCTCCCTGTCACATGACAGTCTGCAGAGTCAGAGACAGAGTCAGAGGTAGAGACAGAGATAAAGACATAGACAGAAGCAGAAGCAGAGGACATAATAGAGAGCTTGTTCTTCTCTTACAGAGCACCCACAAAGATAGAAACAGAACCTGAGGAGGACAAAAGTGATAATAAAGACTAAGATTATTAAAACGAGCTATAAGGATCTATCCTATTCATAGAAGCAAAGATGAGGAAGATGTTCATGGCGTTCCTCAAGCCTTAGAGACAGAAAATCCATTTTTGTTTGACAAAATGATTGTGGTACCCTTTCGATTGCTCCATGAATCATGTCATGTGCAAAGCCTTTATAAGAAATGGATTAAGAAGAATAGGCCTTCCTTCAGTAGTGGCTCTTGTCATCCAAAGTTACCCTTCCTCAAAGAAGATAATGACAATGCACCTTGCCAACAACCCCCAATCCTATAGTTTAAACAGAATGTAGGAAGATCCTATTATGTGACATTCTTGGATGCATCTTCAGAAGAAGAATTCTCGAGCCAAGAAGTAACTCGTCCCCAACCCAAACTCGAAACCTCAAAGATACCCTTTCAGCCTCCCAAAGAGTGAGCTAAGCCTCCATTAAAAGACAACAATAGTTCTAGTGCATCATTAGAAGATGACACCACTCAGGAGTTGGATCTGTATCCAGAAGCAATTTGTGGGACATTTATCCGTGAAGTGGAAGGTGAAAGGCAATTGAGGTTCCTGGATGCTGACGGTACTGAATGTCACTTGAAAGTGGGTCTAAATCTTCCAGAAGAAGAACTAGTGGTCCTGCATAATCTATTTAAGGAGAACTTAGACGTGTTTGCATGTTCGTATAAAGATGTAAATGAGGATTGATTTCAGAGTATGCCAACACCACATCGATCTAGAGCCTAATGCCAAACCTGTTAGGCAAAGATAGAGGCGCATGAATCCCAATTATTTGGCTTTGGTGAAGGCTGAATTATTGAAGCTCCTTGAAGCTGAGTTCATTTATCTCGTGGCTAACAATGAATGGGTTTTGCCAATTGTAGTTGTACCCAAGAAGAACTCAAAACTTCAAATATGTGTGAACTTTTAAAAGCTGAATTCCAAGATGAAGAAGGATCATTTTCCTATCCTATTCACAGGTCAACTGTTGGACACAGTGGCAGGCCATGAGCTCTATTTCCTCTTGGATGGATTTACCAGATACAACCAAGTCCAAATTGCAAAAGAGGACCAATCCAAAACAACCTTCACAAAAGAATGGGGGACATATGGTTACAGAGTGATGCCATTTGGGCTCTATAATGTCCTGCTACCTTCCAACGAGTGATGATGTGGCTGCCTTCAAGAACCATTTGCATGATTTCATTGAGGTGTATCTTGATGACTTCTATATCTATAGCCTAATCCGTGAGCATTGGGGACACCTAGAGCAATGTTTTGATAGATGCCGAGAGTATGGGATTTCTCTCAACCCCGAAAAATGTGTCTTTGACATCTCATCAGGAGTTCTTCTAGGGGCCACATTGTCTCTGCACAAGGGATAGCAATCGACCCTATTAATATTGAGAAGATTGCCGCCTTGACAGCCCCAACTAACCTTAAGCAATTGAGGGGATTTCTTGGCCACGTGGGCTGTTACAGAAGGTTCATTGCACACTTTGCAACGAAGGCAGCTCCTTTGCATAAACTCCTAAGAAAAGATGCTGAATTTACATGGATCATTGATTGTGACGAGGCATTTAATATCCTAAAGCAGTGTTTGATTGAAGCACCCATCCTGAGCCTCCTGATTGGACAAAGAAGATCCATGTTCACACTAATGCATCAATTGAAGGCCTAGGTACAGTCTCATGCCAAAAGGGCCCCTCTAAATTAGATAAACTAATATATTATGCAAGTCGAAAAGTAACCAATCGAGAGTGAAACTACACAGTGATAGAGCTTGAGTGTCTAGAAATGGTGTTTGCTTTGGAGAAGTTTTGACATTATCTAGTATCGATGCATTTCAAATTCTATGTGGACCATGAAGCCTTTTTCTTCCTGATGAACAAGGTTGACGTAAAGGGAAGAATGATGAGATGGCTCCTTCTGTTTCAAAAGTTTGACTTTGAAGTGGTTACCAAACCCGATCGCTCTCATGTCCTGGCTAATCACCTTTCGTGAATCCCTCAAAGTGATGATGAAGAAGAGCAAGATGATCCAGACCTTCTTGATGCTTCCTTGTTTCTAGTCGAAACAGTTACCCCATGGTACACAGACATAGCCAACCTCCTGGAAACCCAATAGTATCCCCCTAGCATCTCAAGTCGTGAGAAGAAGAAGCTTCTGTTGGAATCGTCCCCCTACACCCTATTAGGTGGCACTCTATACAAGAAAGGCAAGGACGAAATCTTGAGAAGATGTGTTGCAGGAGAAGAAATCGACATAGTATTGAAAGCATGCCATGACGAGCCATGTGGTAGACACTTTGCAGGAGAAGTGACAGCCAAAAAGGCCTTACTTGCAGGATATTGGTGGCCAACCCTCCATAAGGATGCTTATGATTACTGCAAATGGTGTGATGCTTGTCAACGAATGCGAAAGCCTACCAAATCCAGTGCCATGCCCTTGCAACCCATTCTTCCCCTAAAGCCATTCGAGAAGTGGGGGATTTATTTTGTGGGCCCCATTGATCTGCCAACTAGAAGGAAGCAGAATAGATACATCTTGGTCTGTACAAACTATGTAACAAAGTGGTGTGAAGCTAAAGCTTTGAAGTGGGATGATGGTAACAGTGTGGCCTTGTTGCTACACGAGAACATCATCACCCATTTCGGCAGTCCCCTAGAGCTTTTTAGTGACTAAGATATGCACTTCCTTAACAAGATTATGGAAGAGTTGACAGAACTGTATAAGATCCGCCATCGCAAGTCCACCCCCTATTATCCCAAAGCCAACAGCTAAGTTGAAGTCAACAATCACATCCTCTGTTCGATCCTAACAAGGATGATTGCCGCACATCGTCGTGATTGGGATGATCAACTTACAGAGGCCCTCTGGACGTACAGAACCTCCCATAAGGCAGTTATAGGAAAAACTCCTTTCCAGTTGGTGTATGGAGCAGAAGTCGTCTTTCCCATCGAACTCAAGCTACCCTCTTTGCGCATGGCCATGAACAAACGCTTGGGAGATGACGCGTCCCTGCAACGCTGTCTCTTGCATTTAGAATGTCTTGATGAGATCCGCAGGATGGCCCTATAGTGCATGGAAGCCACATAAGCTCATAGAAAGACCTATCATGACAGTTTCATCAAGCACAAGGAGTTCAAGGAAGGTGATTATCCTGGCCTATGATTCGCGATTTGGGAAGTTTCCTGGCAAGCTTCAACAACGTTGGATAGTCCCCTATAAGGTACTTGCTGTCAACCCAAATGATTCTGTCCAAGTGCAAGTTTTTGATGCTTCTGAGGACTCCTTTTTTATCAATGGCTATCGCCTAAAGAAGTATTTCCCTCCCGGGGGATCTTAACAATCACAGGCAACCCACCCTTTCCCTTTTGGGCAGCGCATTGTCCTTCTGCTTGTGCTACTGATAGCCATTACGCTCTTCTTTATGAGGTGGCATCTTTCTGCTAGCCCCTCCTAGACACCTTCCATCCTTACTCTCTTCTCCTCTCATCTGATCCAGCAGTGGTGGTGAAGATGGTCCTGACACATGGTATTTCTACCATTCTCTTTTTTTTTGAAAAAAAAACAAAAAAAGAGATATATCGGTCATGGAAGAAAAGGACTTTAGTTCATGTCATGCTGACCTATTCTTCGAGAAAAGGTGGAAACACCCTCGGGAGTAGGAAAGAAAAAGAAAAGACAAACAAACTGTTATGGGAGAAAAGGAAGAAATTTCATGTCATAGCAGGCCTCGTTCTAAGAAAAGGTGGTAAACACCCTTGGACGGGAAGCTGGCTGTAGAAAAGTAGAAACACCCAGCAGTCTAGAATAGTTGAATCACTAGCCGAACCTTTTCAGATGCAACTTTCTAGAGCCGCCTCCCTTGGTGCGCTGTATCAACAGTCTCATTCGAAGGTCTGATTCCCTACAACAGACTACCTTTTCCAAAGACGACATGATCTATAAATCAAGTACCAGATCTGTTGGCTACCTCCCTCCTCTTCATTGGCACCTTGTCGACAACCAACCAACAATCTTCATTGACAATCCATTGAGTGATGTAAGCTTTCATCCTAACAGGATGGGGATATGAGCATGGGATGCTACCCTCCTATATCTATCAAATGAGTGCGAGATAAAGGGTGGGCCGAGTGACCAGTCCTTATCTTTCAAACAATGAGAGGTGTGTTGTGTGGCATGGAGTGTTGCACACACGGGATGGGCCTCTCAATGCACAAAGCACAATCTCTTCTCCTTTGCACTGCACTATAAGGCTCCTTGGCCTTCCTTCTCGCACCGTATGCTGACACCGGACAGGATCCATAGCTGCACCATCAATTGCGCACAAGGCATACAACCTTTGCACAAGTGTCTATGGGGATTACATCAATGGATGTAAGGAATGGGTTGCCCTCCTGTATTCATCAACAAAGTGTGAGACATAGGGAGCGCAGAGTGTGATTGGTGTGTCCTCAATCAATTCCTGAGAGGTGAGGATTGAGGGATGCTACGACATTGACGTCGCGTACTCTTTCTATTTTCCTATACACATATGGGACGAGTCTCTGCCACCATCACAAGCCACATCACCCTGTTCTATACACTACACGACAAGGCTCCCAACCCTTCCTTCTCGTACCATATGCTGACATCGGGTGGAACGCACGAATGCACCATCAAATGTGCACATTTGCATACTCCCTCCAAATCATTTTCCCCTTGTTCAATTCTAAACCAGGAATGAGTTATGGGATTTCATGCTTATTCATTTGAGCAATGTGCATCATGGGGCGAACGACTGTTGTATCATCCTCTTGAGTTCCCGTGAGCTGAGAGTTCTATTCTTTGTCATTAACACTTGAATCGACAGTCTTTACCAACAAAGCTACCTCCGTGGGTGTTGTTGCATGGTCCCTTCCATACTAAATGTGTTCTATGGCAAGCCCTGGTACATCCTGCCGACGGCTCTGATCTTCCTGCATCAACAACGACAATTCCCTTCAACCATCTACAAAATGGGCCAAGTGTTCCTAACCCTACCTTTCTATTTGCAAGTGCATGTTATGTCTTAATTGTGGGGATGTAGCGTCCAGTCGATTGCCAAGTCCTAGGCCATGTCAATCAATCTATCCTAATCGGTAAGGTCTTAAGTGTGGGGACTCGTCCCTGCGCTTCTATTGTGCATACCCCCTTGCATATGTCCTTAACCAATCATGTGTATCTACCATGTACTAGTTCTGCTCTGATGGGGTCCCTTCCCCACCCACCCACCCACCCTCGTACCCCTTGTCATCGAGGCCGTTTTCCTTGCGGCTGCTTTTATTGCTTATTTTTTTTCCTTTTCTATGTGAATACACCCTATGTTCACCAAACTCCCGATCCAACCTTATAGCCCTGTTCATCCCTTTGAATGACACACTTTTCCTTTTTTCATCCCCCTGTTTCGGTTTACTATTTTTGTGTTATTAATTTTTTAAGCTTTTCTCGCACAATTGGATGTATTTCCATGCGAACGTACCCTTGTCGCTTTGAAACCACGATGTGACGTACTAGCCCTATCCTACACCTTTCCTAGAGATTTTTCCCTGTAACCGCCTATTATTCTGATGTACGATTTGTTCATAATTAATTTTTGTGTGGTTTCGTGCCTTTTTCACGTACGTTTTTGACATTTTTCCATGTGAATCGTCCCTATTTGCATGGGCCTTCCATTCTGATTAGACAGGCCTATCCAACCCACCTTCACACACATTTTTCCTTTTTTCTCCACCATGTTCCTTGCCCAGATTTTTCATTATTAACTTTTTCAATGTATACCTCTTTTTTGCCTTTTTCTCATGTGAATGCCCCCCTAAACCCCCCAAAAATGCATTCCAATGTGACATTCCTATGAAACACTATTGTTTAGACATTCTTCCTTTTTATTTCCCTTCGTTCCGGTGCCTGGATCTTCTTATATTAATTTTTTGTCCCATTTCAAGGGTGATTTTTCCGTTTTTTCCATGTGAATGGGTCTTATCTTCATCAAAACTGTGTTTTGACATGATAGGCCTATCCGGCATGACTTTTCACACATTTTTCCTTTTTTTTTGCGCTTCATTTTGGTAAATATATTTTTCGATATTAATTTTTGTATGCATTTTTTGGCTCAATTTTTGTGTTTTTCCCATGTGAACGCCCTGAATTGTTCTTGGACACCCCATTGCACTTTTCCGTTGTCTTCGTCGCAACTTCCGACATAGTTTTCCTTTTAGAGCATTTCATTCTGGCGCACGGTTTGGGTTTTATGAAATTTTCCGTCCATTTGTGCCTATTGCGCCTCGCAAATCACCAATGACTGCCCGTTTTTTTAATTTTTAATCATGACGCTACATCCATCGTGTCGCCGTCCTGGCCCCCGTTTGCTCCCACCACTACAAATTTTTTTACCCCTGCCCCGCTCTTCTGCACAGAGGACGAGGGGCTCTCTTGTTCTTTTTATTATTTTTATTAATCTTTATCTTTTTTTAATTTTTTGAAAATTTTTGAAAACAAAGAAATTTCCCTCCCCCCCTCTCCGATGGTTCCCCTCCTCCCCTCTCTCCTTTCTCCCTCTTCCCTCTCCTCTTCTTTCTCTCTCTCTCTCTTTCTTCTTCTCTCTCCATGTCCTCTCCCTCTCTCTCCCCTCTCTCCCTGCTCCTGCACCTCCACCTTTTCTTCTTCTTCTTCTTCTTCTTCTTCTTCTTCTTCTTCTCCTCCCACCATCTCCTCCCCTCCTCCCTCCTCCCTCCTCCCTCCCGACTTCTCGCCTTCCTCCTCCTCCTCCCACCTCTTCTCCTTCCTCCTCCTCCTCCTCCTCTTCCTCTTCCTCTTACTCCTTCTTCTTCTTATTCCTCCCCTCCCTCCTAGTCGCCTGCGCCGCCCGCCATCTGCTGCGCCACCCCCACTGATCATCATCGCCGCCGTCTATTGACTGCCGCCGAACGCACCCCCCGCCACGCCGCATCGCCTCCCTGCCACCACCTCCAATAACCCCACCCTCCCCTTTCCTCATGCCACCCGACCATTACCCCCCTACCCCTTCACCCTGCCCGCTCGTACTCCTTCCCAACCCACCCCACTAACCTAAACCCCCCCCCCCCCCCCCAACTAACCCCACCCCCCTACCCTCCCCATTAAGCCCCCCTTCCTACCCCCTCACCCCCCCTTCTTAGCCCCCTTTCCCCCACATGTCCCCCTCTTTTCCGCTTTCCTTTTGTTTTACCCACCCTCTATTTGCGTGGCATTGCACGGGAGTACGTCTGGAGTTCGCATGCTTGGCTTCGTACGGGCGTCCACGTGGTTTTTTGTGTGTGGTTGGTGTGGCCATTCTCTTCGCGGGTGTTCACACATGAGGACGTGCGAGGACTCGTTCATGGGTGTGCAAAGTCGCAGCTATTCACACGCAGCCGAGTACCCAATTTTTCATTTAAAAACTATCAAAACCCCTAAAAAACACATAAAAATCGAAAAAAAATAGTAAAATTTCCTCAAATTTCATTTAAAAATTACATAAAGATAGCTGAAAATTCCTTTTTCCAAGTAGACACTTTCTAGATTATTTTCTAAAGCTAAAATTTCCAGAAATTACTTTCAAAAAAATCAAAAACTTCAAAATTCATTTAAAACTCATTAAAAACTAGTAAAAAAGCATTAAAAATAAATCACAACAAAAAAATTTCAAAAAAATCCATCCACCTTTTTCTTTTATTCTATTTTTTTTTAAAAGCTGAACATGCTTTACAAAATGGTCAAATTTTTCTTTTTGGGAAAAATTCTTGAAAAAAGAAGCATATTAAATGCCAAACATACACGGAAAAATGTTGGAAAACTCTAGACACATTGTTGAAATTTATTGGTTCAGTTTTCACTCATGTTGGATGGTTGAAACATCATACTTAAAATTCGAAACCTTTTTTATGTGTCCAACCTAACACATTTTGAAACAAAAAAAATCCAACCTCCAAAATGCTTTTAAATTGGATTCACACCTTAACATTTCAACTTGGGGGATTTCTTCATTAAAAACAACAAAACGAAAATAAAACAAAAGTCAACACACAACTGAAACGCTAACCCCAACTAAATCAAATACACCCACCCTAATCTTGTCGGTAACAGTATTGTCTTGCCAAAAATCTACCCAAACATCACATGTTTCTTGATTTATTTTTCTAAATGAGGTGTTGGTTTGGTTTTTCATGAGCTTACTATGTTTAAATCCTTTCAGCTGTTGGCTTTTCTCTTTTGAGACTCATTTGCATTGTGGGATTGATACATGTGCATTTAGTATCCTTGCACACACACTCTCAAGTAATTCTTTTCCCCTTCTCGTTTTTTTTTTTGGTACCCCAAAATTCACCTATTAATTCCTAAAATGAACCCTAATCACCACCATGGCATGCACATTCACGCTTGACATACCTTTTTTTTAATTAAATAAAACTCAACAAGCCGTTCACTTTGCACGCACTACGTGCGCTTCAGAGGCACCTTAATTTTAAGTAAAATGAACCACTCGGCCGTCACAAAAATGCATGGGCTGAAAAAGAAGAGCGCTTTAGACACATTAAATTCTTAATTCATGAATCTGCATTTAGAGACCTAGTCTGGGTATCAAAGTCCAAGATTCGTTAAAAGCAATGTTTCACCTTAATAAATTGTAAATAACAATTTAAAACGAACCGCCATTTTCTTTTTTTAAGGTTTACAACCTAATACAATTTTACCTATTTTTAATAATTTATTAAAATGAACCCTTCACTAAAATAATTCTCCTCATTGTACTTTCTTTTTCTTCTTTTTCAAGAAACACACTTCGCGGGATGGGCACGTGTAGTCTTCAAAATGGTCTTTCTTGTCACCGATGGTCAATGATGTTCTGGTTATGTTGTGTGTGGTTATTGATTTGGTTGATTTATATGATTAAGGGTATGGTTTGAATTTATTTTTCATTTTATCTACTTGATACGGGATCTCGAGTGCATGTTTGTTGCATATCACCAAGCTTTCGATTGCATTTGTCTAGAGGTCATGTCAAATTTTTCCTAAGATGTGCCTTGCTTGGGAATAGTTGGTTGAGTCTCGTTTCAAAACCTTGGTTGATATCTTATCTTTGGTCTTTTTTGCTGGTTTTGCAAGCATCCCTTTTGTTTGTGAGTGGTGTTGTGTGTTCACTATCTAAATGGCACCCCGTACGCCTCCTCCTGTTCAATAAGTCCCATTGATCAATAGGGATTACTCTTCCCTACTAACTTTTGAGCCTATTGCAAAAGCTAGCCTTGCATCTTTTGTGGCTGCTCCTCTCCCTCTGATTCCAGATGATCCAGCCCTTTGTGATGAGTTTCTCACATCATACAGTAAGAAATCGGGCTTGGTTCGTGGTACTTCCATGGTCCTAACACCTAGAGGGTTAGGGGAGGCTTTGTCCCTTCCCTACAAAGGGGAACCCTTTGTCACAGCCAGACAGTTATTCTCAAATGAAGAGATCCTCAAGCTATTATAGAAGCAAACTAAAGAGATCCTCAATGTCAAGAAGGTGATTAACACTTCAGGAGTATCTTTCTCAATGATCACTGATCCTCTCTGGAAGATAGTCTGCCAATTGCTCCAGACAGGTTCATGCTTGCCAAGATACCATCTCACTACTTGTCCAAGGAGCTCTTCACAGCTTCCAGGATGGTTTTAAGAGGGGTTTCCATTGACTGGAGCACTTACATTCTTACGAAGATGGACCAGCATTTTGTCAAGGTGACTAGGGGGAATGCTACCAATGTAACCTTTGGTTCATTTTTATATGCTTTTTTGACATATTCAGGCCTTAAGAAGGGTATTTTACCTCCTCCTCCATCTGATCCAATCCCTCCCCCTCCACCTTCAAAAGATCGAGAACCCATTGACATAGAGGATATTGACTCCCCCCCTCCACTAGTCATCCAGCGGAAGCACTTAAAGCGTGTAGCAGAGACAATTCCACCAGTCATTCCTTCAGTGTCAAATCATGCTACCTCTGGAAGTGAGCTTCTTGCCTACCTCACATGCAACAACTTATTCAGGGCACATCGAGAGGGTTCTTTGGATATATTGATTCCTTCGGGGGGGGGGGGGGGGGGGGGGGGGGTGGTCACTCATGAATATATGTATATATAACATGAGTTCAAAATAAGGGGTTTTTAAAACAATAATTTTATACATTTTTTACATACATAAGGATGTCATATAAAGGGGTTACTTTTACAGATTGAATAGAAAAGGGCTATGTTTTATTCAAGAAAAATTCATAGATTAGGATATTTATAAATAGGCCATGAATGCACGTTATATAGAGAATATATATATATATAGTTAACCCCCCGAGTGTTCCATGAGGTTGTCGATGAGGTTGATCAATTCAAGTGAATTCACTTCCCCAATGATGTCGGTCCTTCAATTCGTATAGCTCTTGTGCCGCGTCTTCCTCTTGGTCCTACCACTTGGGTTCTCAATTACCCATCTAAGTTTCAAGGTCTTCTCCAGCTAGTGGGTTCATTCAATCTCTTAAGTCTGAGTAAGTTCCTTGTTATTTACAGACAATCCTCAATTTATTGTCCCTCTATGTGTATGCACTGTGCATGTGCATGTGTGTATGTGTGTGTAAATTTAGCTTTTCTTCAGGTGCACTTCAAGTGTCGAAAAACAATGTGGAGTGCAATGCAGAATGGTAAATGTAGCTTCAGCACTCCTGCCTACATCTTAGCCTAATAGGGCTTTAGGCCACTCTCACTAGTCTCTAGGGTCTGTGCTGCATCTTTCCGCTCAACAAGGTCCAAATAAGGGTCTATGGTTCAATTTGGCACTATTAGTGGGGTGGACATCTGCTAGGTTGGTTGGTATTGCTTCTAGGTTTCCAATTTGTTGGTTCTCTTGTTTCTTACGCCAAGAAGGTGTTCTGTCCATCTGTATCACTCTAGGGGGTTCGTCTGCATAGTCAAGGTCTACATATGTCAAATCTATCAAATTTTAGATTCAAAGCTGGAGTGAATTGCAAGGTGGTTCAAGTGTCAAATTCAACCCTTTTGAGTGGCCTATGGCCGAATGATATTAGGGCCCAATCTAAGGGCCGAGTGTCTGAGGGCCAAAAGTAAGGCCATCTGAATACTACGTGGCAAGGTGGGCCGAGTGCCCACCAATCGTTTGATTCAGATAAGTTGAATATAGTGGTCCGAATGGCCGAGGGCTAAGTAAGGTGGGGCCGAATCAGGTGTGCCGAATTTTGAGGTGGCTGAGTCTAGTTGGGCTGAATGGCCGAGGGGCAAGTATTTTCATTTGAATCAATTGATTCCTAGCATCCTAGGTCGCATGCACTTCCAGAACAAATCAATGGACAAAGATTAATGTTTACATATACCTAACGCGCTCGAAAACCTCCGGAACAAATCGATCAATCCGCTACAAGGCATTGGTCTCTCCAAGCTCTCTCCCACTCTCAATGATACTATTGGAAATGAGCTCTCCCTTGTCCTCTTGGGTTTTAAACCTTTACTTAACTAAGGACTTTGACCTTCCAGATCACTCCGCTTGCGACATTAATGCATCTAATTGTTATGTTTCCCTATTTCTTTCTTGTTTGTGCCCTGTTTGGGCCTGTTTTACAACAGCAACCCTAAAGCTTTTCGCTTTGATTTCTTGATCCTATCCTACTCTAAATGCAACAAAAATCAAAACCCAAATACTAAAATGATTCCTCCTACTTGCCAATCATCAAAAAATTGAAATACTTACTTGTTGCGAATATTAAAACCCCAAAATCTCCTATCTATTTCAAGCTCCGATTTGGGGATGAAACCCTTACTTCATCGCTCAATTTGAGGCACACAAGTGCTCAAGCTTGAATTCGTTGATCTCGACAATGGAACCAAAATGTAGTGGGAGCTCATGCTCAACCACACCAAGACCTACGGACCGCTTATTATTTCATGTGTTTCAAGCGAGCAGAAATGGCTATCTCTCACCTAGCCGATGCACCTTCGATCCTACCGGGGTGTAGTGAGCTTACCTTAATGCCCAAATGAGTAGCCTCCTCCCTCAAGCAAGCTAATAGCTCCACAATTCATGATACAAACTCAAGAATCCTCAAGTCTTCACCTCCAAGCCCCATCCTCCATAGCCACGCATGAGACAAGAGGAGAGAAGAGAAGAGACGACGAAGAGAGGAGATGATGGAGAGCTTTTTCTCCAAGATTCCTCACCCTCACACACTCACTCTCTCACACTCTCACACTCCCTCTCTGAAGCATACACAAGCAAGCAAGAAGGAGAGAAGAAGGAAAGAAGAAGAGTCGACTTTAGCCACATACCAAAAGAATGAGATTCTCATTCATTTTTTGAGTTTATATACAAAACCCTTATCCCTTTGGACACCCATCCCCTTTTTTACATGAGTGGCCATTGTGGAAGGTCCTGTTTTTCCATTCCCTTTTAGTTGCCCTTTCTCTTTACCTATGCCCATCTACCCTTTACAATTTGCACAGGAGGGAGCTTGGCACTCTTTTACAAAAGTTTTAGGGGCGCCTTGCATTTAAAAATGCACTTTTGCCTTTGACTTAGCTTTTGAGGCTGCCCTTGTGCTTTTGGCTGCTTCCCTTCCTACTTCTTCCCTTATGTCTGCATTTGGAGTTTTCTTGGACTTTATTGGACTTCTTTTTTGCCGTGTCGAACTGGGGTTAATACCAGACTAAGGGCTAACTGTAGGTGTAGTATTAAATTATGTTTCTCATCCACTAAGGCTCCATAATTCTTGCTTTTATTTCTGCATATAGCTATCATGATCATTGTCATCATCTAATACATCACTAGTAGATGCATACCAACTTCTTATCCCATCAAAAATAATATCCCTACTCACTCTGAACTCACTTGTGATAGGGTTATAACAATGATACCCTTTTTGCTCTAAATAAAGTATCCAATAAAAATACATTTTTTAGCCTTTGGATCAAGCTTCTTTTATAGCTTATCTGGCACATGAACATATGCAATACAACCAAACACTTTCAAGTGTGACACATCGGGCTTCTTACCTATAAAGCATTCTTTGAGGATCATCCCAAAAACTGTAGATGTGGGAGTTCTGTTCATAATATACAGCAATATGAACAACTTCAAACAAAAAATGTTTTCGTATGTTCTTTTCAGCCATCAACGCCCATGCAACTTCTCCAATATACCTATTTTTTCTTTCTGCAACCCCATTTTGATGTGGAGTATACTACAAGTAAATTGTCTCTTTATCCCATGAGACCTGAAGAAGCCAGTAGATTCATTAGATGTAAAAATTACATGGTGCAGCGAATAGAATCTGAGAAAGAGATAGAGAGTACACAACAGATAAGAGAAGAATCAGTAAATTCTTTAGCTCCAAACAACTGATACAAAGATGGCTCTGTCCACCCATGCACTTCCACTGTGTGAAGCTTAGATGGCAATCTAGACAGAAGATAGGTGAAGAGCTTAAGGCTAGCTGGAGTGTTTTTCTCACTCTCTGATCCCCTTAAATCATGCCTCTCTCTTTTCATCATGCTATCCACTAATTGTATTGTTTCATACACCCTCTCTACTGCACCTTTCAACTCACAACGCAACTCTTCAACAATGCTATGGAAGCAAAGATGTGCACTCCACAACTCCTTGTAGAACATCATGCATGCATACAGGAGTTGGCCAAATTGACTTGTCAATTTCTCAACTCTAGCATCAATTTTTCGAAAACTCCAATAGGAAGAACAACTATACATCATCTCCATAGTTCTTTGATGCTTTGGGATGGAAGGCCATGCTCTCGCCTTGCCTCATCTTTTGGTCGTGAGTGTGTCAACCCCTCCTCCACTGGCACAAAAGACATGGACATGAAAAACACGTATATGCAACATGTTCAAACACATCTTAGAACAACCCATCGCAGCCTTATATACAGAATTCAAGTAGAGCATTGAACAAAAAAGTGTTCAAGAAATGCAAACAAAGATGGAAGTAGCACATACCCTATTGAATGGCACCAAGAAAGTAAGCATCATTGAGATGTGATTTTCCCAGCATCTTTCATATTACTACACACATTCATTGAATTGGGAAATGTGGCAAGCAATGGTTTAGAAATTGCAACATGCATAATAGGGGTAGAGGATTGCCCACCCTCCATCGTTGTGCAAAAGGCTAATCAACACAGCAAAACTCGACAATTACACATATTTAATAAGGAAAAAGGGGATGAAGTTAACACAAGACATGCAATTTCGATGTACATAAGATATCTTCTAAAACATCTTCTAATACACTTGCATAGTGAAAAGCATTTTCAAATGATGAAAATAAAAAATGGTTTGAATCAAAACACAACGACAAAACACAATATCATATAGCTTTCTACAATACCTTAAGGTACACATTGTTTTCAGTGGTACAAGTGTTTGTACTTTTTTCTTCCAAAAGAACCTTTATGGAACATGTAGATCTCACTTAGCTAAAAGTAACATAGAGGTGCCCATGAGAGAACACTGGTGTCTTGGGATATAGACCCAAGAAAGACAATGTTTGTCCTTGAGACTTGTTAGTAGTCATAGCAAAAGCCAGCCTAACAAGAAATTGCCTTCTACACATGACAAAGGGAAACTCTATAGACATCAGAATAAAGACAATCCTAGGTGTGAAGACAATAACACCGACATTAGTTCCAGTGATAGTTTTAGCCTCTAATGCTTTTGTACGAAATTTTTTGCATATTAGTATTGTACAATGAAGGCCAATAGCAAGGCTCAAGTTTCTCAAGAGCATCACAAGCACATTTTTTTTCAACACCAAACAATGTGGAGGAAAACCACCACCTAGATCGATGGAGTTTAGACACTTGCTTGAGTAAAGGAAAGAATTTGCATCAATCTCAGCTATAGAATTAGCATTGTTTTACATATGAGAATCCCTTTGCATTTCACACAAGGCAGCAATGTTCAATGCATCAACATCCTTATTTTTAGAGGCCAAAATAGCACGTCCTTTGAAAAAAGATGCATAGTCTTGCCAACAATGGATGTCCATGTAAACATGCAAGATGAGACCATCCATGGTCACGTCGTGTAAGAGCACATATACTAGAATAGCAACATGGTTACCACCATCCAAATAATTTCAATCATCACCAAAAGATGGAAGCCATTCAACAAAATCATGATTCTCACCTTGCACGGAAACTCACATATTTTGAGACAAACGTAAAACATGCATATGATTCCATAGAGGAGAAAGATAAGATGGTTACATCAACCGTCTCTTCATGACTACCCTTTGGCACCATAGGCACGATGATCTGGCAAAAATCTCCACCAAAGAGAATGACTTTGCCTCCAAAAGGAATATCACATTCCATTATGTCCCTCAATGTTCTATCCAATGCCTCAAACGCATGTCAATCCATCATTGGCGCCTCATCCCAAATAATAAGACATGCCACCCTTAACAATTCTGCAAGTTGAATGTTGCATGATGAAGTTCTCTTGACCTCAAGGGGAATCTTAAACCTCAAGTGCGCAATATGTCCCTTTGGCAATAATAATGTAGCAATTCCAAATGATATTGCTGCAATGACAACTTTCCCCTCACCTCTCAATTTTGCAAGCAAGCAATTGTACAAATATGTTTTTCTTGATCCCCCAGGCCCATCCAAAAAGAAGATAGTCTTACTACATGAGGATGTGACAACATCGAGCACAATCAAGTATGCCCTTCTTTGACATTCATTCGAATTGGGTTCCATTGAACATGCACACAACATTTTGTTGACTCACAATGTCAACGTCTAGCTCCTCATGCATCAAAGGATTACCTACGTTTGTCACCAAAGAGCAATCAATCTCTGGCATCCCATCAAACTAGGGAAATCTTCACCCATGTTGTCACAAGATGTCTTCCAAATGCAACAAACCCAAATTGAAAGCCAAGTCCTAAGTAGTTTGATTATTTCCATGAGAAGAAATCAAGCCATGTACTATATCACCTGTCATTGCAACTTTGAATTGTTCCCACAACTGGCTTGGATGCATAGGATCACAAAAAAACAACAATGGTGCAAATAGTGCATGCAATTATTGCCTTGTATGAACCATCACAGCCTCCTCCATGCATGTGTACCATTCGTGGTCATTTTCTAGCAATCCATTAGCTATGCAAGCAGCCTTGAAAGTCAGATACAGAATTGCATCAACCATGCATAGGTCCTCAAATGACTTACAACCCCTACACTTTGTGAGAAGCATTCTTAGGTAATAGAGCTCACCTGCACAAGGAGAAACAAAGTAGATACGACCATAAACATCCCCCTTTTTTGCTTTTGTCCAAATTTTTCTTGTTGCATTCCAAACCCAATATTAGGAAAACTCCTTGTACAATAGTACATTTGCCTCTGGATGATTTTGGTTTTGCAAACAAACCACTCAATCAAAGTTTTCTATTGCATGTTATCGTTAGAAACAACTTGTCCTATATCATCATTGCCATGGAAGGTGACAACATTTTTCCCTAGCAAGTGCACATGCAAACGTATGATATTTGGCTTCTCGTTATGCAATTGGTATTCAAAAAACCTCCAACATGCCTCAGTTGTAGAAATATACCAAGCATCAAGGTACATCTATATGTCATCTATACTTTCAACCATTGCAAAACCATTCGCTACATTTGATCGGTCCCTCCCCATAATCCAACCTTATTGTCGCACAATCATGGCCTTTCTAAATGTATTTTATAGCAGAAATGGTAGAACACACCTCCACATTAATATGCACTCTATATTTTTTAGATAAGTAAGGATTATAAGGCACAACCCAATGATTGTCGAGGTAGGTACCTCTAACAAAAACCTATCTCCCATCATTTCTTCACATATAAATTGTGTAACCATGATCATCTTCTACTATGGAATTCGCATATGTGTGTGGGTAATGCCTTGAACATTAACCATTCACCATGCATGAACTTTTGGGACCTAGATGGTCACACAGGCCATGCATCTTGCAAGCAACAATTGTTTCAAATAGCTTGGGTAATTTTTCTTGGTCTAGAAGCTCTATGCAAACCATCCTATCATAATGATCAACATCCTTCAGCTTGAACGCATCACGCAATATTAAAAGTGTATGCAAGTGTGGCAAGCCTGGTTTTTGGAACTCCGCCACAACCACGTAGCCTGCAACTTTGCCAAACAAACTTCAAACTTTTCCTCACAAGCCTTTCCAGCATATCCTTGTGTTTCTAGTAGAAGACTCTAGTAGTCAAGCCTATCATGCACTATTTGACCAGGCAACAAAGCATCCTTAATCTCCACTCACCTTGGATTACATGTGAAGGCAATGAAGAGATTAGGTTTACCTCTACTATGAAATATGGCCATGGCATCTTAATATAGTTGGTACATTTGTCGAGGCCCTCATGTAAAGGACAATGGATGAACAATGCGCTTACCAAATAGATCTCCCCATAACAACATCTTGCCTATCAACAGCAACCATATTAGCGAGGGCTAGATAGACCTCTACATGCAAAGTAGATTGATTAAGATGACACCATGTTAATTTGCAACGTTCAATGCTGCAATATGCATCCGCCATAACTTGTTGCAACAGTCTTCCACATCTCAACATGCATGCAATGTGTCATCTCAAACTTGAAGATGATATGCATAGTATTCCTTTGTGTAACATAGTCTTTCTCAGGCACGTTCTCAAGAGGTATACTATCATCAATTGTGGAGTAAGGGATTTTCAAGTGCCACCCATCTTCTCCATTGGAAAATAGAAGAACATACAACAATGGCATGTAGCTTCGATGTAGGCTGGACATAGTGATTTCTCAGGCACGTTCTCAAGAGGTATACTATCATCAATTGTGGAGTAAGGGATTTTCAAGTGCCACCCATCTTCTCCATTGGAAAATAGAAGAACATACAACAATGGCATGTAGCTTCGATGTAGGCTAGACATTGTGATTTCTCATGTAAATGTTTATATTGCAGTGATGCAAGTTTTCATCATCACCTTGACCTGACATAATAGTAGCAACCTCATTGCCAATTGGCACAGAGTATTGTCTTGAGGTCACATGCCCTTCCATAATTGTCATCCTTATCTCTACTATGGGATTTTCAAGAATAATCTCTCATATAGTTCGAAAGGCTCGAGTGTAAACATTGCAAGTATGAATCATTGCTTGCAAGGAATATAATATGCTTGAATCAAGGCCTGGCATCATAGACATTGTGTTTTAAAGCTTGTGATCAGTATCATAAACATACAATTGTGTAGATCTTGGTCTTGCATGATTGGGAATATTGGGTACCATTGACCCAATACGGTGATATACAGAACCATGAACTTGAAAGGTGTATCCATTCCCACCACCAAGCAATGACTCATCTATCTCAACACCCAATGGGACAAAAGCAAGGCTAGCATTGTAGGCACGTATTTGTTTCTTGAACTCTCTCTACTATCCTGTTATTTGCAACTAACAAACCATTCAAGGGCTCGTGTGGCTCTTGAAGAGGTGGCAATGAAACCTTTCCATTCATACAACAATGCTTCCCCACAGGAACTACCAACAACTCTAGACTTAGAAGTCCAAATCTTTGCATGAAAATGAGAGCATAGCTTTTTAATATCTACAAGATTGTGCAATCTAGGGTCACAATAACATATCAAGTATTGCATATCAAGTATTATTTGGAAAATGTAGTACTTCCCCTACTAGACTTGCATGCACAAGTGCAATCAATGTTGGGACATTATGGGACTCATTAGAATTTGTATTTCGAGGAATGGAGGGTGCTAAAGGAACTTGATTCAACCTACACAATGGAAGACATATAGCATTAAAAGTATCTAATCTAGCGTTTTGATTTGTATCTTGCAAAGAAGAAAGACCTAGTTGGAAGCTTCATAGTTGAGTACAAAGCCTAGCATTGTGTCTTCGACGAACTCTTTGTAGAGGCGAATAGCATTGTGTCTTTGACTAACTCTTTGTAGAGGCGAATAGCTCACGTTCAATCACCAACTGCTTATTATTCAAGTGTTTCAAGCCAAGAACTAATGGCTACCTCTCACATGGCCGGCGCACTATCTCTCTCTACGAGTGTAGTGAGCTTACCTCCATGCCCAATCAAGTTGCCTCCTCTCCCAAGCACTCCGATAGCTCCATGATCCAAGTGCAAGCTTCAAGTGAGCTTGATCCTCAAGCTCCATGCTCCAAGCTCAAGCAAGAGAAGAGAAGAGAAGAAGAGAGGAGAAGATTGAGAGCTTCCTCCACCACGGTCCCTCACCCTCACACTCTCACACTCCCTCTCTCAAGCACAAGCTTAAGCAAGCAAAAGCAAGAAGAAGAAGAAGAACAAGAGAGCTACTTTTGGCCACACACAAGAATGAGTTCCTCATTCACTTTTCAACTTTATATACAAAACCCTAACTCTAATTCCCTTTGGGCGGTCATCCCCTTCTTGGTCCCATTCCTCCAACCCTTCTCTTGGCCTCAACCTGTACCTTTAACCATTTACAACTTGCACGGGTGAGAGCCGAGCACTCTTTTACAAAAGTATTGAGTGCGTCTTTCTCCTTGATTTAGGACTTTTTTACACTTCTTGTGTTTCCAGATTTTTCTTTGCGCGCCTTCGTCTTCCATTTCACTTTTTCCTTGGCCTTGTCTTTTGCTTTAGATTTTCTGGATTTTCCACCTTGTTCATCTGAGGGTTAACATTACCCCCTCCTAGACGAGTACCAGTCCCATGGCACTCTCCATTGTATATGTAGCGGGCTTTGGCATGCACCGAAAACGTGGATGGAAGGGACTACTGTGGTTTTCCGTGGAGGAGTTTTGGTGGTGGTGCGGATGAAGGTCATTGGTGGTACTTTTTTAGCATGATTGGCTAGTGATAGGGTTGTTGTAGTTGGTGATAGGGCTATTCTTTGTTGGGAGTTGCACTCATGGCTGGCACAGGTGTTGGCTTTTGGGGATTCTATGCGTGACAGCTTGCATGATGATAAAGGACAAGAATTCAAAGTTGAGTGTTGATGAAGAGCTAATGGTACTTTCGTTCGAGTCTTCAATACCTGCAATTGAAAACCTCTCATATGGTCTCTCCCTAGGGGTTATTGCTAGTCTTCTTATTGTGCACAAGACATAGTTTGATAAGTTTGGGAGACAGGTCGACTCTAAGCAAGCTAATAGTATTGTCCTGCACTTGAGGGCCCAAACTGTATATAGATTGTGGTGCAAATATTATGCGAGTGTACATGCATACTTAGATATTACGTAGTTAGAAGACTATTGGGTCTGGTCCCTCATAGGAATGTGTGGATGAAGTAAGGGTTCAATGGGGTGGGAAAATTTGTCAATGTTGAGGAGAAGTACACTTGAAGGCTTCTTGAGACATCATTTGTGATTTTGACAACACAATGTAGCATAATTGAGCCCATTGAGGCCTTATCTTTTGGTAGCTAGTGTCTATCTATAGTGTTTGAAGAGTATGGTGTACTTTCCATGGTCTTTCATGCCTTGCTTACCACTATTGATTGCAATGGCACTAAGATGGAGTGCGAAAAAGAAATGTGCAAATGGTTCAAGATGAGAAAAGGAAATGTGCAAATGGCTTAAGGTGACAGATCTAACTGAGACGAGCTCCCTAGGTATGTCATGATGTGCCCTGAATAATTGTGGGGGATGTATAAAGGGCTAGGGGACTAGGGACGGAGCCAACCGACCAAGGTCACTAAACATACCTAATTTGAGGATCCCTAGGTGTTG
This sequence comes from Lygodium microphyllum, assembly GCF_053477565.2. Classification (NCBI taxonomy): domain Eukaryota; kingdom Viridiplantae; phylum Streptophyta; class Polypodiopsida; order Schizaeales; family Lygodiaceae; genus Lygodium; species Lygodium microphyllum. Next base: position 17,265,821 of record NC_141158.1, on the reverse strand, counting down.
TGTTGTGATCATGGATGCCCCTCCTTTTTTTCTTTTTTTTTGTTTTCTCTTCTTTTCTTTGATAAAATGAATATAATCAATGCAATATGTGTTGAGGCTATCAACCTTTCATTTGGATTGAGAAATGTCGAGATCCAAAGGCTGTGAAAAATAAATATTACAAATATGATTGTGTTACTAGCCTCAATGCTAGAGAAACTATTGTTGAGATAGCCAATGGAGTGAGCTGTGCATGGACAGAGCATCTGGCAAATTGAATCCTGGTTTATGAAGAAATGGTTGTTGTTGTTGAGAGTGTGGCTCCTACTCAGACGTAGAGTTTGGCCAAGAAAGGGAGAGTAGCCAATGACTATGCTTTGGGCCATGCTCAAATGCAATGTATCCTTTCTGCAGGGGTGATTTTCTCTTTCAGCAATGGGGCTTCCATCATGGCTCTTTCTTCTTGGTATTTATGTTGCTTTCTCCATAATGGTTCTTTGTGGGGTTGGTGGTCTTGTGGTGACTTGGACATTGAATGCTTTCGTATAGAGACATGTGTTATCCTGCATTCACTTGGCAACTCGTGAGAGTACATCCAATTCATATGCTTAAACCATAATGAACAAGTGCAACTCAAAAATACATCACTTATTTAAATCCCATAGTGTTGACTTCGATGCATATCACCTACACTTGATTGTCATTGCTTGTGTGTGTGCTGGCTTTGCTTCTTTTGATATTATTTATACACAATCACAAAACACATTGTTTATTTATATACATGTTTATGAATCCATGTCACTTCGTGTGATAGGATAAAAACCAATTGTAGAACTCATGATTGTACTGGAGTGTGGCATATATATCTAGCAATTGTGGCATCCTACTCATTAGTAACAACATATATTCTGCAACATTGACTATCATGCTGCCTTATCTGAGTCTACTGGCAACATGTAGCTTCTTCTTAGTGATAATTTTATCAATTAGAGAGTTCTCTTGGTGGCTAGTTCCAACTAATTCCATACCCCAAATGGTAGTCAATACTCCAAAGGAAGTTGGCACCACATAGATTGGGGTCTCTTTGAGACCATTGGGCTAGTTGCTCCTCTGAGACTCTGTCATAATCTGGGCTCCAAGTTTGGCCATTGTAGCATGGTTTTCAAACCAAAATTTTTCAAATTGACTTCAACCCTTTGATTGTTACTTTAGTTGCTCTATCTCTAAGAGAATTGGTTGCCAAAGCGCTTCGTTGAATGTCAGAGTTAAGCATAGTTCGTCGATTTCCTCGTGAGAGATGAGTTGCATGCACTCATTTAGGAGCTTGTCATAGTGCTTGTTAAGATATTATTGCTCTTCCCAAGATAATGGATATGTCAAATATTCCTCAAGTTGGTCCCTAGGGAATGTGCCCATGTCTGCAAGGACATAGGCATGTGTAAATAATTTGAGTTTAGTATCCAACTCGGTCAAGCACTTTGTGACACTTCTACATTCGATGCGAGCTTGCTCGATTGCTATCTCATGCAACGTTCTGGGAGTTTCCCTAGGCTTTAGCATAGCTGGGCGCTCAGGCCACCGCCTAGATGAGCAAGATTGTTCGATGCTTGGATTGCTTATGTCCTTGGGGTGTTCATGTTTCTTCTGAGGCTTTGTTGTTATTGTGTCATGGTTTTCCTTAGATGTGACTAGTATAGTTTCGTCAACCTGTTGTGACAGTGTTGTATCCACTCTTGATTGGTCAATGTAAATTCTATTGTCAGTGGATTGAGCGTTGCAAGCAACTATTGATGGTAATGGTTGCTTTGATTTATCAAAACACACAGGTGTGTCTAAGGTTTCACTGCCCTTAGGAGAGATGGAAATGGGTTGATTCGTGTGGGTGGACTTGATGCTTTATTCCTCAACTCTTCAGCACTCTTGGTCTCAATCTTCTTTACGTCTACATCCACTTGCAATTGTCATTGTTTTCGTTGTTTTCTCCTCTTTTTCTTGGGTAATCGAGGTGTATTAAAGGATAACTCAAGACCCTGAACTAGGTTAGCCATTGATGTGCTTGGTTGGGCCTCAGCCTTCTCTTTCTTTGGTGTGTCCTCATGGGACATAGCCGCGGCCTACTGAACAGCCCTTCTAGGTTGTGATGGTACAACTGCCTCCCTTTTTTGGAGAGTCTATCTCTTCAGCTAAGTCCCCTCCGTTTAGCCCCTCATCTGATTGCATTGGCAATTGCTCCTGGTCACATGTGTTCGCTCTAGACTCTTGTCCTTGCCCATTGGAACATGCCTCCATTGCATCTTATCAAAGTGAATGTTGTGCTTAGAGTTGTTTCTCTCTTGCTCTGGAGGTTTGGGTGACTCTAATGTAGAGCCAAGAGACAGTTTAGGGTTCCTGTCATGTAGGCTTGGATGAAACCAGCTAAAGAAGTCAAGGTTGTATTGATGGGAAGCATAGAGATCTAGGATTGCAAGGTCTTGAGTGAGGCAGAAGACATATGCGCTAACATCAACTACTATACTCCCTACTCCTAGTTTGCTAGCCATGTGTAGATCTTCTTCTAGAAGCAGTTTATCGTACAAGGGATGTTTTTGGATAGTTGGAAAAAAGCTAAACCTCATGGACCATTGCCAACACTATTAATGAGGTCAGGGCAACGTATGTGGGATCATGCATTGATGTCTAAAGGGCTTTCCTTTGCTCAGCGAGTGTCATTACTCGGTGGCCAATTTTGGCTGCCAAACTTTTATTGAAGTACCATTTATGCACAAAGTTACCTTGTCCTTTCCCTTTTCATTGGATTGCTTCAAGATTTTCCTTGTTTGTCTGCCATTGAGCAGTATAGAGTAAGGGTATCAAGTGCAATTTCCTAGATGTGGCTTTTGGAATGTCCTTTATAACTTCTTCAGCGAGACAGCTACATAGCAAGAGCAAACATGTTGTTGCTCATCCCAAGCCAGGGGTTCAGCTCTGAGCTTTGTGTGCTATGGTGTTGGCCTTCCAATGTCCACATGGACGTATGCATGTGTGATGGCTGTCAACTTGTGATCAAGCTTCATCATGCACTTCATCTCTGGTTCATTGGTTAGATGTCCTATCTCTTTGGCCAAATATTTGAGAGATTTCTCCTAAAGCCTAGGCTTTAGGAGCTGCGGAAGTGTTGGAGGTGTCAACGATGTTAGTTGTGATATCTCTTTTGCAAGTGAATTGCTAAGGACAGGTTCTGTAAGAGGCATCCTCACTCACGGCCAAAGGCTATGACTGCTGCGATTCCTAATTGGAAATAGTAGCGGCTAGTTCAGTGGACTGGCTACTATTGGCAGACTGTGGGGTGTCAAGTCCTTAAGTAGATCAGATGTGGTTGTGTCTTTTATTGCCCTTTGTGCATTCACTTGTGCAGATCAAAGCATTAGTTGAGCTAGTTACGATGGATTGCACATGCATATCCTTAGGCTGAGAATTAGGGGTGGTGTCATGTCCTCCATCTTGGACATTTGGAAGCTCAGATGGAGATAGAGATTGGGATTGAGCAGCTGCACTTGACGACTGTTGTTATGCTGCATGTGTCCATTTAGGAAAAGAGGGTGTAGGAGATTTGGGACTCCTAGGAGGTGGACTTGACACTAACTGGAAGATTTGCTCATGGTGGCTATTAGACGATTCTACCATTTGCTTTGTTGATCAATCAGCCTTATCATGAGCAACATTGCACCTGTGGTGCTCATTATCCTCTTGAGAAGTCACATCCTCCTTGGGCACTAGTGGTCTTTGTGCACACTCGATGGTTACATCTGACATCCTCTTGTTAAGGATGCTAGGCTGAGGATCTACCTTTCGAATAGTCAAGTTTGGTTTCTTGATTTCAATCGTGAGGGGCTCAGTCACTCCAATGTTTTTGGCTTGAGACTTGGATTTTTGTTTAGATTTCCTCGTGCACTTTTTTTCTTTTGATACGATATGGTCTTCAGGTGTGTAATATCCTTGAGCATATAGCAACATTTTGGATATCCATCATGACGTTATGCTGGCTCTCCATCGATACCTTCGTGTATAAGGCTTGGGCTTCTTTTGTGGTCTTCTACGATATTTTTAAGTTCAAAGCCTATCCTTGGCATTGTCTCCTAACCTTCTTGTTTTAAGCATGGCCTCGCTCATTGGTTCTCTCTGTTCAACATGTGCTTATATCAACTCTTTCAACAAGTCCTTGCTCTCGTTACTGGGCTTGCTTGGTATGTCAGAATATTCCTTGTCTTTCCCTTGAGGTTTGATGAGGTTACCCTTACTAAAGGTTGTGATTATTCTCACACCCGGTAGTGTCAAGTGTATCCTCTGTGCTATATAATCGGACTCACACTTAGTCGCCCTTTTGAAGGGTCTTCTTAAAAGGGTTTCCTTTCCACAATTTGCACTATTTGGAGGAACATGGAATAGGATAGGCAAGCTTTCCGTTTCAATAGTTACAAGGATTTTGCACTTCCCTATAAGTGCTTTAGGTGTCCCCCGTAAGGATTAAGAGTTGCATTGGTCAGTGTGAGCTCTGGTTGGTCTAGTCGAGTCCATGTTTCACAAGTCAAGATATTAAAATCTGCTCCTTCGTTGATGAGAGCATCGACAATGTGTTCTCTTTTTGTGGTGAGTTTGACCCTAAGGTAAGCAGGCTATACTATGTCTTTATCTTTCGAGTCTAGGATTAAAAGTTCAAGCCTTCTAATACATGCCTTTGAGTCCCCACATGCATGAATAGATGTGGATTCTCTACTCAGATCTTGGATCATCTATGCAGTGCCGTTCATAGTGCATCTATCGCCAGGACTGTCATGTCTAGTCATCCTCGCATTTGTAGCTTGATGTTGTCGCATTCCGCTTTGACTAGATGTAGTCCAAATGCAACATATACATGTTTTTGTGGTGTGGCCTTTTTTTCCTTGTTGGCTAGTTTGGCCCATTGAGGTTCTAGGGTCTCTGTTCGAGTATGGGCTTTTGGTTCTTGTTTTGCAAGTGAGAATATATGCTTGTGCAGAGTCATTACGACACTAAGATCTAATTTGGAGGACCTGTCACGGTGCATGTTTTCTCTCTAGTCTACCTCTGTCCCCTCTGCGGGATCCAAGGGGAGGGGGGGCAGTCCCCCCCGACTCGTAGGGCCGTTACACTAAACAGCATGTGCGATTTGAAGGACCGTTCATGGCCAAGTTTTGAACTAGTTGCTCTAGATTTCAACGAAGTAATAGATCTATGATGTGCTTTCGGCTCTACACAATCTCTGGGTCGGTTTTAAAGGTTAGATGTGTTAAATTTGTATTTTATTCACCTGTCCGATTTTGACAGTTTTTTGTCCAATTCTCAGAGGTTCGATTCTTAGGAGTCTGATTATCAGAATCAGATGTCCGATTTTGGGTTGTTCTGATTGGTTGATCGGACGGTCCGTGTCCAAGTGGTTTGATCTTGGTTGGTTCAATTCTGGTGGTCCGATTATGGATTGGTCCAATTCTGTTGGTTCGATTTTTGTGTCTGATTTTTGTGTGTCCAATTTTCGTGCATCTAATTCCCAAGTAGTTTGATTTTGAGCATCTGATTGTCCGAGCATTTGAATCGAACAAGTCCCGTTTGTCCGATCTGACAGGTTTTTAGGGTATCTGAGTTTGAAAATCAAATTGCTCGATTCTAGAAATCGGACTCTGGTAACAATATCTGATTCCTGCGAACGAGTTTCTAGGGATGACGAAAATCAACTCGATTCTAATGATTTTGCTTATGAGGGGTCACACAAACTTTTAGAATATAAGAATAGACCCTAATGAAGATTATATATACCTGATATAGCAAATAAACTCCAAAATACAAATCGGCAAACAAATCAAACCCTGTTGCCCTGTTATGACAATAGAAACCCCAATGCTTATTTTCTGTTTTTTTCTATGTTTTTTCATACCCTAATGCATCCAAATCACAAAGCAAAGACCTACACTACTCCAACCTACTTTTCCAAATCCAAAAAACCAAAAACTTACTTGCTAAGGAGATCGAATACCTCTTTAAAATCCCTCACTTCCTACCTATCTAGCTCAAGCACCAATTTGGGGAAAACCCTACTTCAATGCTCGATTCGGAGCGTGCAAGCACTGAAGGCTTGAATCCGTTGGTCCCGACAAACAAAACCAAAATGTAGAGGTGAGCTCATGCTCAACCATCAAGACCCACGGACCACTTATTGGTCAAGTGTTTCAAGCCGAGCACTAATGGTGGCTACCTCTCACATAGCCGAAGTGCTATCTCTCTCTACGATTGTAGTGAGCTTACCCTAAAAACCTGTCAGATCGGACAAATGGGGCATATGCCCCGTGTGAATACATGTGTATCTATATATATATATATATATATATATATATATATATATATATATATATATATATATATATATATAGAGAGAGAGAGAGAGAGAGAGAGAGAGAGAATTAGACATAGGGAATTTGGGGGGGAGAGAGAGAGGAAAAATAGGAGAGAGAAAGATGAGAAATTGAGTGAAGCTTCGCTTGTTGCCACTTCGAGGCAGCAAAGCTACCGCAAAGCGGCCTTATAGCGTTCTGTGCATGCGGAATGCTAGTATATATATTATATGAGACATGCTATCATATATCATGTCAGAGGTGGGCTTACTTAACGAGATTGCAATGCCAACGGAAAGTGCAACCATCCATGTATGCTTCATTTTGTAGTGATAATCTCTCATCCATCACCACCGAACTCGTGAGGTGTATGAAGTGTGTGCATGCAATTTGATGCTAGCTAGTGTGCTTTTATCAAGCATCGAATCTTGAGTGGGTACAATGTCTATCTCCATAACCCTTTCCTTTTTTGGTCAAAGTTGTAATGTGGGGCCTTCTTCATCAATTAAGTTGCTGCAAAAGTTTCTATCTCCATCTTCATAATCCCTCCCTTTTTTGGTGAAAGTTATAATGTCGGGCCTTCTTCAGTAGTCAAGTTGCTGCAAAATTGTATATATTTAAAATGGGCGGGCGTTTCGGGCTTTATCAAAGCGTTCTCGCTTTTGCTCGTTAGAAGGGCATATTTATTTACAAGGAAAGAATGGGTTGGTGGTGGATCGATTGTTTGAGTTCGTGACGGCGAAGATGGCAGCAGCTGAGAACACCGCGCCATTGCACGAGGATGACAGGCATATGGCGGAGGTGCTAATGGAAGGCGCGAGGGTGCTGGCCGGGCGGGTGGAGGAGCTGATGGAGGAGATCAGGGCGTCGGCCGAAGAGGACCGCATGATGGTCAATAATGCCGGCAGGCCCAGCCGGCGCACCGGCCGCCTGCGGGGCCTGGCCCGCCGCCGCCTCTGCATGCTCGCCTGCAAGCTGGACGCTCTCAGCCAGTATACCAGCACCAGCATCATCAGCCAGGACGATCTCGCTCAGCTACGGACCAGATTCGACCACGCGGCAACCGTCCTTCGCTTGCCGTCCGATCATCATCGTCACCATCTCCGCCAGGGCGACGCCCGAGAGAATCCTAATAACATGCATAATATTATGACTACGATTCAAAAGAACAAAGACAGCTTCGTTATTGAGATTGCTCCGACGCCGCCCCCCTTCCAACACCTCCTCCTGCCAGTAGAGACGTGCCACGTGCCAGCTGACGCCTCTGCCACGTCGACGGCCGGCCTCGTTCTCGCGCAGAACGAGACCATGCGGCAGCAGGACCGGGACCTCTGCCAGCTGGAGGGGTCCATCGCGGGCGTCCGCCACGTAGCCGCCGCCGTCCACGTGGAGATGGACCTCCAGGCGCCCCTGCTGGAGGAGATCCACGTGGACGCCAACGTGGCGCAGTCGCAGGTGCAGTCGCTCGGCCGCCGCGTGGGCTTCCTGCTGAGCAACCGCAGGAAGCTGATGTGCTGCTGCTGCCTACCCGATGCTGGTTCCTGGTTTCTGTTGTGCGGCCTTGCTTTCCTGGCCGTCGCCCTCGTCCTCATCAGCTCGGCAATCCTGAAACACTCCCATGCTGTTGTATACAGCTAGCTGGACGGCAAGAGGAAGCCCATGTCGTCGATTGGATGTTAAGGCCTCCTAAGTCTCCTTTGGGTAGCTCTTGTGAACTATTCAAACTTACATGAACGCCATTAGTTTTACCTCTTTATTTCCCCACCTTTGTGTCCGTAGATTGACTTCTCAAAACACACACACTCTCTCTCTCTTATATATATATGATCATTGATGAAGGGATCTTCATGGTAGGTTTGTGTGATTGAGGTTACAAAGAATAGGTAGTAACATCACAAAATTAAGCATTGTGATTCAAACACGCAAACTTTCCGGTAGTGTAAGCTGGTTCTAGAGTATCTCAAGCACACATAGCCAAGATCTTTAGTTTGGTGGCATGATATATCCAATTTTTTTGTCTTGTGTGATATTCCTTTTCAATTTTAATACCAACATTTCCTCTTGCATCTAGAAACACCAAATTTAACTAGACTTATGTCTAAGTCGTGTTTATTCAAAAGTTTGAGTTGCAAAGGATTATTGACATGAGGAAATATTATTGCCATACTTTTAGGGCCTAGACAAGCATCTTTAAAGTTAGTGTTACCATCCTGCTAATGCCATTTGTGAGCTCTTGGGGCTGGTTAGCTCTAATTAGTCTTATGTCACATTCATCTTTAACCTTTGTCTGCCACCTCAACCATGTCACAGTTGTACTTTCCATCTCTAGTTCATGCAACCTTTCATGTCATCACCTTTCTTTTTTGTTTTTGTTTGGGTGCATTGTGCTTCATATGATGTTTGGACGACTTTACTCAATCTAACTTAACATGCTATTAACATGCCAAACCATGTGTGCCATGTCATGCTTTTAAGCCACACAACTATGTATGATGTGGCGTGCCATCGATTCTGTTTAGAAAACTTTGCATGATCCAACTTAAACATGCTATTCACATGCCAAATTATTTGTGCTATGTCATGATTCTAAGCCACACAACTATGCATGATATTGGGATATATCAAGACCATTCATTCCATGTCACGATTTGTTGTATATAAGTATGTCAATGCTCGTGCATTTTTGCATCTTGGACATCCAAGAAACAACATCTTCAGTAAAAGTGTAGACTCTATCTAAAGGCGGACCTCCAAATATTTGCATGTCCTACATAGTCAAAGTCAATGTAAGCCATGACTATAGTATCTTGGCCACCATAGCAAATGCACATATCCATAGTGTCTTTCAGGTACCACATGATACCCTTTATGGTATACCAATGTCATTGGCTAGGTATATCGATATAGCACGCCATAACTCCCACTATAAATGCCATGTTAGGATGAGCGGCTATCATGGGCTATATTCGATTGCCCACTATAGATGTATAAGGGTTCTTGGCTATCTCAACCTTCTATTCATCTCACTAGAGACAATCAGCTTGACTAACCTTCACATGGAAAGGTAAGGATAGCTAATAGGCTTAATATTTAGCATATGGAATTGCTCAAACACCTTCTATATGTACTCTTATCGTGACAAATAAAGAAGCCCCTTAGAGAGATTGCAAGTGATGCATATACCAAGAATATGTGAGGCATATCCCATATCCTTGATCTCAAAGCTCTTCTTGAGCTAAATCTTCAAAGAATCCAACTCATCTGTAATATTTCCGCTCGAAAATATTACTAAACCTGACTCCCCGTAATCAAGAAAGATGCATTTCACTGACTTAGGATCCAACTTATTACATTTTTCATTGGGGTATATGACAGAAAGACTCACATTGAAAGACTCTAATATGTGTATATGAGGAACGTTTTCCAGACTATACCACCTCTATAACCTAAAAACCATTAGCAATGCATGGGGATCTGTTGATCAAATTTACAGCAATAGTAATTGCCTCAATCCAAAAATACTATGGTAAGATTGCCTAACTAGGCATACTACGAACTCTTTCTAGAATGGTCATGTTCATGTGCTCTACACAATACCATTCTAGGGTTGGGTGTATGGGGCAGTCAACTGATGCTTAATACCACTCTCATTATAAGATTTTTTAATGCTTTAGAAATATATTCACCCCTATTTTTAGACCTTAGGCATTTCAACCTATACCCAAATTAGTTCTCAATAAGAGCAAGCCAACACTAAAAGTAGATAAGACATCTGATTTTTGCTTGATTAGATATGCCTAGACCTTATGCGAATAATCATCAATGAACGTGACAAAGTACTTTGTGGCATCCAATGACTAACAGGGCATGGGACCACATATATTAGAATGCACAAGAGCCAGGGGCTCACCTATGCACCTAATACTAGACTTTTTATGAGAACTGCATATCTACCTACCATAAAGACAATGGTCATAAGAATCAAAATATTTGTAATCAAGAGATGGAAGATATATAAATGAGTAAGCATTTTCATTCCCTTTAAGAACATGTTCCCAAGGTGATAATGCTATAAAGATACATGTGGTATATGAGCCATAGCCAAAATATGGTAAAGAGACCGAGATACACATAACGGATAGAGATTGCTAGCCTTGGCACCTTGAGTAAAGACAAGTCTCCCATTGGTAATCTTTCATACAGAATCATGAAAAGATACACAATAGCTTGTATCATTTAACTATCCAGTAGATAGAAGGATTTTGAACAAAGCTGAAAAAGAAGGGGGTGCTCCAAGTAGTTGGACTCCAAAAAATCAACTAGTGAGGGACTTTGAGATGTGCTATGCCTCCTCACCATCTAATTAGAGCTCATCATGATCCAATGGCTCCTCATAATACACCAAATTTGCTTGACTATCAAAAGAGACATGCCATACCAAACCATTGTGCACATAGAGCTTATCAACGAGGGTGGTTAGTAGGCTATGATTTTTTCCATATTTTTTTCTAGGCATAGTGGGCTACTAGCATGTGATAGAATACTACACCAAAGAATATTAAATTTTTTTGTTAAAACCATATCAATACTATAAGCAATGCAAAAAGAGAAAATTGTAAAATAATAAAAATAAAGAACTAAAAAATCCCTCCAGTCGCTTCTAACTTCTAGTTGCACCTTCATTATGTCCCTCTATTATTACAATCTCTTTCAATTTTGAAAACCTCATATTTAGCAAGCCACTTCTCCATGGATGTGTGGTGGACACATATAAAAATAATTTACATTTTTCTCCATGCTTTCATCCTTTTTCTTCTCTATTCCATTTGTAACTGCCACATTCCTGCTTAGTCGATCATCTTTCTTGAGAGTCAATAGCAATCTAATGTTCATATCCATCACCAAGAGCCACTCAAAAATATATATAAGGACCTCTAATACTAGACATTCTTCAGCCATGTTGCCCTTTGGATGAGCTCAAAAATTCCTTCAAGGTCTTCACAAACTACTCCAAATAAAACATCCACATGCTATGCACTAGTTTATACCAATTTGATGTTCCTATCCATAGCCATGAGCCTCTTAGAAATGCATACAAGAGCCTTTAACACTAGCTAACCTTCAACCATGCTACCCTCTAGATGAGCCCATTGTCACACAATATTCCTTAAGGTCTTCATGAACCACTTCAAAAAGAATATTCATCTAATGCACTAGTTCCGCAATCTCCACTTCACCCACAGTATACACTAGAAGGTGGGTTTGTATCGTGAGCATACTTGTAGGTAAGCTCTTCTAAAAAAGAAAAACAATTTACACTATGCCTTGCCTTGCTAATTGAATTGAGAATCACATGACCTCCTTTTATGAGATTCACTATATCAAGTTTGAAAACTTGTAAATAGCTAAATGTATCTCTAGAGTGAGAGAACCAACAATTGCAATTGGTAGTATAAAGTGTCATGATTCAAACATGCTACCCATCATAAGATAAATGCAATGCATAAAATACAAGAAATACTTTTTCAAGTCAATTGTTATCCTAGCTTACACATACATGATATATCTTATGCCAATCCTGGGATTGGAGTCCCTCATCCTTGGTAGGCTTCTAAGAGATTGTATCACATCCATGGGCATGTGAATGAACTTGATGATTTGCTTCACCCTATGCTCCTCTTTGACGGTGGATAAGATTCACATAGCATGAGGTAGTTGTGTACGATTATGTGAGATGGTTTGGTCAACACTCCTCTATGGTATCCATCTCTTTCAAATCCATCCTTACACCTAGAGTATCTCCCTTTCCTATGAAGTTGTCCCACAATAAGCTACCAATATTCTTGAAGCTATTCATGGGAAGCAAATGGATATTTTGATCTATAGCTAAGTCCAATATAGTAACTCATAGAAGATGGAGAATTGTCTCATTTCACTCAAGAGCTACTCTTCATGGGTCATTTTCCACTCGCATTTGTGCATTCATCCATGTGACATGAGGTCACTCAAGGAATTGTTCTTGCATTTCATGGCCCTCTAGTAGGAACATCTATACCCCTAATAAGTTGCCTTCTTCATTGTACACACAAAACATGCATGGTAACCTGAAATGACTAGCCTTATAACAACCATTGCATGCAACCAACTTGAACATGAAAGTGTATGTTGGAGAAATCACATAAAATGGAGATAAATTCATTTGAAAACTCTTTGTATATCACAAAAATTCATGCATGGTCCATATGAGAATGGCTCTTATATAAGCAAATTGTCTTCCAACACACTTACTTATGTCATTACCTATAATTTCCTCCCACTCTCAAGCTCATCAATCAGTGTGATGGACATAGATATCCATATTCTTGACCTTATAGCATCCAAGCATAAGCAAACTAAGGACTAGGTGTCATTTCTTGGTAGAAAGCCATGGTGGAATATTATAGTTAACAAGGATCATTGGCCATACACTGTAAGAGGTTGAGCACAATTCGAATGGATTTGTGCCATCCATGGCAAGACTAAACCACATATGTGAACTTAAAAAATGTTAAATCGATGTGCTACTATGCCTGTGAGTTTGTTTGTATATGCTAGATACCATCTATGGACCTACTTTATCCATGGATCTACTTTATGCATAGCATGTTGTTAAGCTTATTGTGTTTTTAGTCAAAAACATGTGATAGATTAGGTAGTATGAGTGGAAAGTTTTTGAGAATCTTTTGTGGGACCATTTGGCCTTGTAGGTCCTATCAATGTTTGTTGGCACCACATTTCAAGCATGTGACCATTAACTCATATTTTTCGTGAAAGAATATGCAATTATTAGGACAAGAGTGTCTGCTCCTATAGTCCATACCTAGTTTGCACAACGCTTGCATTGCATCATCATGAGACTTAGGCATCGTGTTTCCTACAGGTAATATGTGGTGGCTCAATGTTCTAAAAACTCTAAAAGAATTAGAGGAGGCCTCCTCTTTCAATCAATCTAAAGACAAATCATCCATGGATAGTATTATTTCGATCATTGCCTCCTATTGGGGGTTAAAGGCTTCCTATGCCTAGTCACCTACATTTACTTGTACTTACTACTACCCGCACACCTATACATTGCAAGTGGTACCCACCATGATTATCACTCTATTCTTTATTTTTTACATGACAATAGAATAAGGGAAAGCATGCTACACATTGTTACTATTGGACTTCCCACACACCGTCTTGCTCTCTTTTGCTTGAAACCCCATAGCTCTTGATTCTCTCTTGCTTCCGCCCATGCTTCACTCTTGCTCTACCTTTCAACTAGTATTAAAGTGCCTCTGCTTTGCATTTAGCTTGAGAAGAGAGCTTGACTTGAGACTTTCATGGCAGTCACACACCAAGGTATGCATCAGTCCCATTGAGTTTCCACTTACTTTAGCTTATTCCAAGGTTTCTTGAGGCCTTTTGGTAAAGTATTTGAGCATTTTCAAGTGCTCCATTATGGTCAATGTAGTTAGTAATAGCCCCTAACATTGTAGGAATATCTCACTTCCTTGCACATGCATTTTCTGGCTCTATCATGCTTCACACATATCATCTACAGCTCTAGCCTTGGTCTCTAATGCTCTAGCATATTCTTGGATATTATTCTCGACATTGAAGGCTTGTCTTTGAGTACCATTTGAAGTGCATATGCTCAGCCATTGATTGTGATTACAGGACAAGTCCGTTGTATACTACCTGGGTAGCATGTATTTGAATGTCTATGCCTTATGTAATACTTCTTGGGCAAGATTTTAACACCTGGATTTTGGTTTGAATCTTGGACAAACTTCTTGGACTAGTTAGAGCTTGATTGGCTCAATTATTGCGAGGTTTATTGCTGTAGCAAAGTTTGGACAACAAGCATTCATATTTAATATCTATGTATCAAATGCCCACATGTTGTTTGGGTATGCTACATGGTTATATTGGTGCTTAGCATTGATATTTATGCTTAAACCTTCTTATGTTGAGATCTATATCTTGAATTTGACCTTGATTCAGTAGTAGTTGTTTGCTTTAGTGATTTCCACTTGTGGGCTTGACGACTTATTGAAGCTATATACTTCTGGATGTATACATGATTCATTTTGAGCATCAAGATGCTATGAGCTCTATGCATTGAGCTTCCTTTACTACTTTGGATACTCTAGATTTGCTCTAGTGGGAGCTTTGGATACTCTAGATTTTCTCTAGTGGGAGTACTTGGTGATTTTCCTTGCAAATCTTGGTTTGTTTGAGTCAATGGGAAACTCTCTTACATTCTCTTGGTTTATACATATACTATCACTACAAATGTTTATAACTGTGGACTGGTTTGCCTTTGATTTGGATACCTTATATTTCTTATTATTAATGGATTGTCAGTGGTGGATACATGGTTGGCATGCATATTGATATGCATCTTTGAACATGACATCTTGGATGTTTTGACACTCATTGGTACTTGGTGGTTTATGCTCAACTTTACATTGCAAGTTGCATTCTACATCTCGATTACTACCTAGATTTTCCTAGCACTGGAAGCTTAGTCTCTTTTGCATGTTTGCCTATAGTTACATGTTGATTTGCTACAATTTTATGGGCAGCCATAGTAAAAATCAGTTTTGAGCAGTTTCTTTGAGAGCAAACATGTGTATTTAGCACTCTACTGCTTCTTGCTTGTGGATAGCAGTATATTCATTTGGTCTTCCCCTTGTTCCATGCTCCTTAGCTTGGTTTTAGGACTAATTTGCTACTATTACAATAGCTTGTATTCTCTTTGTTTGATGGCAAATTCTTTAAATTCTTCCACCAATAGTGCTATCTTCAACATAGAGAAGTTGGATGGCAATAACTTCCAGTATATGAAAACTTTGATTTGGCATGTATTGGTGCAAAAGAAGCAAGTCAAACCATTGAAATTAGAGGGCATAAAGCCAAAACTTTATTATGACAAGGATTGGGAAGAGCTTGATGAGCTATGTAAGTCTACCATTATTTTTGTCATTGTCAAAGCAAGTAGACTTCAATATCACTGAGACAGAGAGTGGTGCTTATGCATCATGGGAAAAGATTTGTAATATCTATGATAAGTAGAGTTTTCTCACTTAAATGAGTTTCATTCCATTTTTAGTCATATTACTTTTCAAGGTCTCTCAAGGAGAATATTAAGTCTTCTTTCTTGGTTGTCACACTACCTAAGTCTTTGAATACATTCCATACTATACAAGTGCAAAACCCTCCTGAAGGTGGGCTTTATCTCAAGGATGTAGAGGATCCTTTGCTTTATAGAAAAAGAAAACAAGAAGAATGTTGATGTAGCTCCTACTTCTCATGCACTTACAGAGTGAGAGGCAGAAAATATGGTAATGGGAATAATACTTGTGGTTGAGATTCACATCCTAGCAAGGGAGGCAATCACACAATAAGTCACATAGTCCTAAGTCCTCTCTTACTTGTCATTATTGTGTGTATCAAGGTTACATAAGGCCGTAGTGCCATAAGATGCACAATGATAGGCACAAAAAGGGCAAAGGGAAAGTGTTGGATAATGCCAAATATTTTGATGATCACAGCATTGTTCCTAAATCTAGTGTTAAGATAGAAGAGATAAATGCCTTGGAGTATAGCTCAGATGATTACGTACTTGTCACTTTATCCCTTAATGCTACTTAGTTGATCAATACTTTGTTTTCTTACTCTCGGTGTTGGCTTCTTAATTTAGGGACTTCATTTCATGTTACCCTACATCATCATTGGTTTTATACCTATTGTACTATTACATGTTTGGTTAGAATGGGAGATGGCACTGCATTGGATATTATTATCATACCAGGTGATATTAGATTGCAATTTGGTACTAGTGGTCCATTTGTACTTTATGATATATATCATATCTTGGCTTTGACTAAAAGCCTTATCTCAGCCGATGACCATAGGTACTGTGTCTCTTTCGGTGATTCTACATAGAAGATTACTCATGGTAGTCTTGTTTTTGCTCGAGGTACCAAGGTTGGCAGCCTATACCCCTTGCTTGTATCTAAAGTTCTTAATCATGTTTTAGCAATGATTGATCTCCCTCATGTATCTCTTTGGCATCACCATCTTGGGCATATGTCCCTTAAAGGAATGAAATTACCCAGTCATATAGTGCTCAAACATTTTAGATTTAAAAATCAACATTGCAAAGTGCAAATATATTTCTTTCAATGATTTCAGCCTACACATCATGTTCCGTTGCTAAAGGTCAGCACACTGAGCATACTCATGCTGCTTGACCCTTTTAAACTTAAATTATAAACGTCTTATATGGTATGTACAGACAAATAGATCATAATTTCAAATGTTATCAGCAACTAATCAACATCAAAACCCCTCTTTTCCCCTACCGTTTTAGGTTGTGCATCGTTGATAGGTGTGTGAACATAAAGCATATTTTTTATTAATTTTCTAACACAAAAAACCTAAAATTTTTCATTTTTTCCACTATTTTTTATTTATTTAGATTAAAATTTTGATATTTTTTATTTATGGGTTGGTACTTATCACAATCATTGAGAATTGACTTTATATTCATTTCTAATCCATATGAACCCCAATATCACAACAAAATCTCTAAAATTTATCATTTCTATGAAAATCGCATAATGTGGGTTTTGCATGTTTTGGTATAAATTATTAAATGACTAATTTATTTGGTTTTCTTTAAGATTTCTAATAAATTTTAGCATTATCAAACAAAGGCAACCATTTTCACACAATTCCATCAAACATCTATCATGAAACATTTGCAAGCTTTCATGATGCCTATTAATTGTGAATTTTTCTTGTGCATGCCCTCAGAAGCAAAGCTAAGAAGGTAATAGCTCATTTGTAGAGGAAATCCAAAAGAATACCTCAGATTTGGGATGGCAAACAAATAAGAATCCTGAGAAGAAGGACGTAGGATAACAGATCATGTGGCTTGGGTTGCATTATTATAGCTAAGAAAGAAGCAAGCGATGCTTTGATAGAATGCCATCAATTTATGGATACAATAGTGCTATCTCAAGGTGAGGATCCCAAATGAATCATTGCCATAATAAACATCTTGACTCTGCATGGTGAGGAGCCAGAATAGATCGATTCTATCTTAATCATGGGACCAATTGGGCATCTCCTAACCTCATATTTTCTCTATCTAGTGTCCTAAAACCTTAAACCATGTTCCTATTATGATATCTTGCAAAATAATTTGCAGTACTAGAACCACTAAAGGGACTCCTCCACTTAAACCAAATATTAGCTTCTTAAAGCACAAAAGATACTTATTTGGGTTAGCAAAGCTTGGGAAGAAGCCAAACTTTTTACTAAAGAACTAATATCTCATTGGGGGTAATGTATAAAAAGACCATCCACTTTTAGCAGCAAGAATTATGGGAGGAATTAGGCTAAGTTGGGAAGGAAACAACTTGGTGCAGCTCAACAATGTAGAACTCATATACTCAATGATGTTCTTTTCATGCCTGGTGATGCTATACTATTTCACCTCATGCAAATTTTTTTATGTGAATAGTCTATCATCTTCATTATTAGCCATGAAGCCATTAGACACCACATAAGGCTTGATTATCAACATCCTGTTGTAAACCATCCTACATGTATGTGATACAAAGATTAGCAAAGATACTTCTCAAGTCAATCTATTTCATAGAAACAATCTATATATTTCAAAAAACAACCACCCTTCCTTTTGTTGAAACATTCATTACAAAAGGAACATAAAATTTTTAAAAACAACATTTTGTGTGTGTGTGTGTGTGTGTGTGTGTGTGTGTGTGTGTGTGTGTGTGTGTGTGTGTGTGTGTGTGTGTGTGTGTGTGTGTGTGTGTGTGTGTGTGTGTGTGTGTGTGTGTGTGTGTGTGTGTGTGTGTGTGTGTGTGTGTGTGTGTGTGTGTGTGTGTGTGTGTGTGTGTGTGTGTGTGTGTGTGTGTGTGTGTGTGTGTGTGTGTGTGTGTGTGTGTGTGTGTGTGTGTGTGTGTGTGTGTGTGTGTGTGTGTGTGTGTGTGTGTGTGTGTGTGTGTGTGTGTGTGTGTGTGTGTGTGTGTGTGTGTGTGTGTGTGTGTGTGTGTGTGTGTGTGTGTGTGTGTGTGTGTGTGTGTGTGTGTGTGTGTGTGTGTGTGTGTGTGTGTGTGTGTGTGTGTGTGTGTGTGTGTGTGTGTGTGTGTGTGTGTGTGTGTGTGTGTGTGTGTGTGTGTGTGTGTGTGTGTGTGTGTGTGTGTGTGTGTGTGTGTGTGTGTGTGTGTGTGTGTGTGTGTGTGTGTGTGTGTGTGTGTGTGTGTGTGTGTGTGTGTGTGTGTGTGTGTGTGTGTGTGTGTGTGTGTGGAACAAGGGTGAAGCTTTATTGACTTCTCCATCTCCATCTTCTTATTCATTATGTTCATATTCTTCTTCTTCATTGTGAAGGTTGGAGCTTCAAGTGAACAATCAAGCTCTTAGAGCGGAGGAGGCTACTCAAGGCTTGTGAGACCATCCCAAGCTTCGGACTAGGCTAACTACAATGAAAGGGAGTAAGGGATATGTATACTAGAACCTCAAAAATATTCAGTTTCCTTGCTTGCTTGCTTGTGAACTAGATGGTTTGGAGAGGAGAGGAGAGTGACTAGGTGAGAGCCATTCCGCCTAAGGAGGGTAAACTCTTGAAAGAATAGAAGCTTTGCTCCTATCCCATCACTGAGTGTTAAGGAAGCTCGAGAAGAATCAATCGACCAAGATGCTCACTTCTCCACCATAGTTAGGAATAGGAACTTGCGAAAGGAAGTTCTCAAAACAAGCATAGTTAGACTAGGAAGTGAAAGAATGTGGATAATGGTTGCTTGATGAAGAACTAAGTATTGCGATGATTGATGCATTTCATTTCATTAGAAAATAAGTTAGGAAAAGAGAATTAATGGCATCTATGCATAGAGACATTATGTGAGGTTTTCAGCCTTGGGAATGATAGGAAAATAGGGGGTATAAATTAAGCTAGAAGTAGGATAGGTAGAGCAGAAATATACTCTAATCCACATGATGGGCTATACTCAAAGTGCTCTGTTGAGTGCACTAAACTCGAGCACCCAAGGTTGGAGCCTCAAGCACATAACACAAAAAGTAAGATAAAATTAGGAAGGATAAGAGGGAAGGAAAGAGATAGAAAACACTCAAGAGGGAAAGTGAAAAAAAAAGTGGGCCACATTAAATTATTCATTTAAGGAGCACATGTATTGACATGATGAAATATTTAATATGTCAGTAAGGATAGAGAACAAATTGAAAATGACAACCTAACTTTGACATAATTGCCACCATGCATGCCGCTCAATGCAATTATTGTCCTAACCCCACACCCATCACTTGAGATTGGAGCCCAACCACTCAAGCACTCAAGCACTTGAGCACAAAAACTTACAATAGTGGCTCAAGTTGAGAGACCCTCGAGTATCACTAATTGAAAGGACGAGTATCAATAATTGAAAGGACAAAGAGTGATATTGTGCTTGAGTTGAGTGCAAGCATGATCAAAACTCAAAAGCTTTTAATTATGCCATTAATTGTATGCAAATGCATCATTAAGTAGGGTACAACACCTTAGCACCACTTGTTGCTATGAGACAAGCACACCCCTCAAGAACAATTAAGGTCCTTAAACATGGTACGACTATGCAACTATCCAAGTGAGTGGGTCCACTCTCTTTGCTTTGATGTTTTCTCTTTTCTCTCTTCTCTCTTGTATGGTTCATTCTATTACAATAGTCTTCTATGCCTCCATTGTTGGATACACTTGTGACATGGTATCAAATGTCTATGTTAGGTCCTAGAATGTTGTTTTTTATTGTTTCAAGTCTGCCCATTGCTGTTGTTGCTGATTGTCACTCGTGACTTTTTCCACAACCTAGTGACACATTTACTACAAAACAACTTGAGTATTACCTACTATAGTGTGTGCTTTATGCTTAGATGTCTGCATTTTCCTATTCTACATGATTTTATTCAACAATTACTACATTGTGTGTTTAGATGAACACCAAGATTGAGAGTGCATGTGAGGTTTTCTTGCAGGTAGCACCCACCATAGCCATGCATGAGAGGACTAAGGATATTTTTCAAGCCCCTGTCCTAGTCATATAGTGGGAAGGGCCCAGCTCGCTACTTTACATGTAGGGATTGGTGGGGAGGTTTCACCGAGATCTAAGAATTCCAAGCATGGGAGCAATTGTTTCCCACAATCAAACTACTAAATTATATTGAATTATTTCATATAACTATGATTCGGCTTAATGGTAGTTTGGTTATGTTGCAAACGCCTTAATTTAGGATGTAAGTTCAATTCCCAAACAAGATAAGGGTGGATTAACATTTCCAACTTGTCTCGTTATCTTGAAGGGTTATCATTTCTACAATCTTTGACTAGGTGCTCCGTGCCTAGATTCCCCTAGTGCTTCGCACCAATGTTCTCCTGGTGCTTCCCAGCAAGGTTCAAGTGCACTTTTCACATGGCAAGAGGGTTCTGGGAGTTGTTTCAAGTTGTGGGCAAGAGAACACACACTTGGCATTCCCAACACAATGGCATTTGAATAATAACGCTAAAATGAATCACTTGATTATTGTAATTGCCGTATAAGAGTCTAAAGTTCATTCTTTTACATGAGGTGTGTTGGTTTTTACAAAACACATACATGCACTATCGCATTGTTGATTGGTATTATAGCTATGTTAAACAAAATAACTGATATAAAAATAGACTGATGCAACCAATAGTTGAGATAACCCTTAACATACACACATACACACATGCTCTCTCTATGTAATACTTATTCTAGTAATATATCATGATCATAAATGTGATAATATATATACACACTTTACTACTAATTAAATATAATTACTTGTAAATATTTCAATATACATGTATATAATAATATATATACTTATGACATAAACATTTATTATGTGTGCTAATACATGTAATAATCATTGATTCTATTTATTAGGTATATAATCTCTCTCCTCTCTCAGTCCACATAAATATGCACTCTCCCTCTCCCTTCTATGTGCCCACCCAAGAAAAAAAATTATGGAACCGTTTTATAGGTTAGGGTTTTACCTACCTTGCAAGCGCATGTGTGCCTGTGTGCATACACACACACACACACTCTCTCTCTCTCTCTCTCTCTCTCTCTCTCTCTCTCTCTCTCTCTCTCTCTCTCTCTCTCTCTCTCTCTCTCTCTCTCTCTCTCTCTCTCTCTCTCTCTCTCTCTCTCTCTCTCTCTCTCTCTCTCTCTCTCAACACAGGCTTTGCTTTCGCCTACTTACCACAACACCACTAGCAAGTGCCCCCACGCACCATCACTACCAAGTGCCCCCAAGAGTCTCAACATAGGCTTTGCTTTTGCCTACTTGCCACACCACCACTAGCAAGTGCCCCCACACCACCACTTGCAAGTGCCCCCACACCACCGCTACCAAGTGCCCCCGAGAGAGAGAGAGAGAGAGAGAGAGAGAGAGAGAGAGAGAGAGAGAGAGAGAGAGAGAGAGAGAGAGAGAGAGAGAGAGAGAGAGAGAGAGAGATGCACAATGCATACCTCAAGCCTAAGAGGGAGGGGGAGCCTAAGAAAGTGGCACATGTCTCCCCCAACCTTTGAGTTAACAGGGTGTGGGGGGTTGCCACGTGGCATCCGCGCCCACTCCCACTTAAGGAATAGTATAGATGTTCTTTTATAAATTTTTAATGATTGTGTAGCGTTTGTTTTTTGAAATTTTTGTCATAAAAGTCTACGTATATTTCTTATGGTTATTTCTCCACCACATTTACATTTTCATGGTTAATTATGTCTCTAAGGCATTAAGCATCGCATTAAACCATGGGGTGTCATTGAGAAATAATAGATTTTTATGCACTACGCTAGAAAAGCAAACAAATGGAAACATACTTACACTTTTTTAGTACAACTATTATCATTATTATCTAAGTAACATTATCATTAAAATTCATAAATATTTAGCATCGGAACCCATAAAATTTCTATGTACTACGAAATGCTCCCTTTTAAAGTCATGATTTGTATGTAGCATTTAGTGCTCAAAGATATGTGAGTTAAAATATTCTTTACAGGATTAGAGTTAATTTCTCATGTGTGTAAACAAACCTTGTGCTCAAAGTAAACACAAAATGCTAATATACAACTGAACCCCTTTGAATAGAAAATTGAGCTAAATACGTAGATTAATGTTAATTTATTATGTGTGTAAACAAATCATGTGCTCAAGAAAACACAGAATGCTAATATACAATTGAATCCATTTGAATAGAAAAAGGAGCTAAATACGTAGATGAATATGTTACGGGTTTACCAGTTTGGAATCTCAGACCTCATACTCGGGATTCTATCTCACAATACCACTAAGCCATGTGGCACGAACATTCGTATGGTAGATTTTGCATTTTTTTAAATTTAAATTATTTGTTGTGAGTTGGATTCCCGGCTGTCAAGTGAAATGAGTTGGACCCACAAAGCTACGTGGAAAGGGCTAATGCACCACACAGCACGACAAGGAACTTGGAAGGGCATTTGAAATCACCCGATCATTCATGATTCATCCATAGACCCACTTGACCCCTAAGGCTAATTACACATAGCCATGGTGGACGCCCAATTTCCACAAAAAAAATTAAGTGTTTGTTGGGGTTGATGTGAAGCAATTTAATTTGCTCTGCTTTTTTTGGTTGGCGGACACTTCTGGGCGGGGGATCTCCCGTGTCCAAAAAAATTTTGCGCCGCCCACTAACTAGAGAACAAGACCTTTATTAAAAAATGTGTACATGCGCATGACAAGATTTAAGCCCTTGCCAATGGGGTTGAGGTTGACCTTTAATAACCACTAGGACATGGCACTTTTGGTGTCACAAAGGCATCGTTTTAGTGTGTAAAAGACTCAACATGGTATCCTCTCAAGAGACCTACGTTATAGCTCTCTCTAGAACTATCTAATTGAGTTTCAAGCCACATATAGCTCTCTTTCAAAGTATGGAGAACAAGAGTCCATTAAAATCCTTCGCAACAAATGATTGAGGAAGGACTCTTGAGTCCTAGACTACCTCAAGCCTTAAGCCTAATCTATCAACCAAGACCTTGCTTCAATAGACCGAGACTTGACTAAGCATACTTGGACTTTAGAGGACTAGAGTGTACACTAAGGCATTCCCAAGCTAACTCTTGAGGCTAGACCCTTGAATAAGCCCCTACATAGTGGTTTTGTAAGTCCAAGCACCACTCAACCATAAAACAAGACCTCAAGTCAACTTCCAAACCATTGTCCCTTCAATATCTCTCAACCTCTTTGGGGTAAAGATGACACCATCCTTGTTCCTATGAATGCCATCATGTGGGCCCATAGAAAGAAGGCAAACATTAGCATTCACAAACCCTCCAAGTCCAATGGATCCATCATAGGGAAGAAGAATGCCAAGAAGAGAAGAAAGAGAGCTTCAACTAAGGTTCACACTACAAAGTGAGGGGCTCACTACAATGCCCACTAAGTATGTACCTTTGGTGTAGAGAGTGCCATCATGGCACCAATAAGAGGAAAGGCCACCAATAAGAGGAAAGGTCATAACTTTTAAAGAGAAAGGATACCCTAATGTGGAACACCAATTGGAAATCATAGACAAGGTTAACTAGTGAAGTAACATACCATCCTCTTCGTGTGGACTTTAGGAGACTCACCTAGGAGAGACATTATAGACACGAGTGCAAGAGTTAGTACTGTTAAGACTTGCTTAAGGCATAGGAAGAACCACCCATAGAAAGTATGCACTTAACAATATGGTAGTTGATGGATACAAGGTCCAAACACTAGAAGTATTAAAAGACTGACCTTTTAGAATCATGGGAGGCTAACTTCACAATGAACTTTGCGGTTATGAAGGGTCCAAATGATAAGTTGTTGTTGGGAATCATTAGATTCACAAAACTAGACTCATTGTGGACTGGGGTAATGGGTTGGCCTTCTTAGGCAATAGATGTGAGGTAGTCAAAGTAGAGATGGAGAGTTGGAATACCACTCTTGCTGACTTGGATGCTATCTTTAGCATGCTTTGGGGAGACACCAATTGCGTAACTATAAGTGGATCTCTTAATAAATATATTCTATGCATAGAAGATAAGTAGGATTGGATGCACATCTTAGCTACTCTAAACTTGCCATTCATGAAAAAGAATGAATAAAAGGAGACCTACAAAGGGATGAGTTGGTCAGGATTAGAGAGATGATGATGATGACCTTAAATGGTTAGACAATCCATCCAAGATAATACCTTATCAAGAAGGATGATGCAACTACACCCAAATCAACCCTGAAAGCATCTCATGGGATAGGTGAGTAGTAAATGAATTTTATGATTCTATTTTGCAATTGAATATATGTGATGCAAACACTAGAGCATGGCTACTTCAAATTGGATTGCTGAAATTTTCCGAGTTACCATGGAATGGTTGGGCAAACAATCTCTATGCGACAACACAGATGAAACTCATCAAGAATACTGACAAGGTTAGTAGGGGTAAGCTTGAACTCATTCCATAAGGAATCAATCTATGCAAATAAGATTGAATCCAATGTGGAAGAAACATAGCAAATGGTTTACGAAGAGGTTTTTACTCTTCATCAAAACCATTGCCATAACTTGTGATACCTATGGAATTCTTTGGTTTATTGACACCAATGTAGTTCCCAATTGGGCATGAAATCTCCATGAAAGGTTAATGCAAGAGATCTATGTTCCTACAGTGAGGAGTGTGCATCAAAAAAGCAATATTTGACCTATTTTAGCAGCACTTTATGCTCATTTGCTTTATGATTGTCCTAATGTCAAGAGTAGTTAATGGGATGGTTCAAAGAGTGCTATGCATCACATTTTAGGCCGACAACAAAAATAGATTGATGGTTTTCTTGTTGATGCTTATGGAAATGATGATGGATAGCAATATGATATGTCTCTTGATCATGATGTGGATGATGCTCCAAAGCTCCTAATGAGTTCTTCTTCAACTCTTTATGGAATGGATGCTTCTTTTTTCCTTGACATTGCCTCTTCATATGATTTATGCAAGGAAATCACCATGACTTACTTCTGTTTTTGGAAAGCTTTCTTCATTAGTTGCACCTCTTTCAAGGATTCTTTAATAGTTGTATGGAGCTCTTGTTGGTGTTTCTCTTCCTTATAATCTTTCAATCTCTTTTTATTGTGTGGCTACTCATTACTTGGCTCCTATTTCCCTTTGGGTCTTTTGTCCACCTTTTGACAAGATAGGTGTTGGGGGTAAAGGCGCCTCTGCCTAGCCGCCCGTGTATTACTACACTAACAGTCATCGCCACTGCACACTGCAGGTGGCGGGCACCCGTCATCGTCACTTTATTCTTTATTCTTTTAGTGACAGTTTGAATAAAGGAAGGCCCGGTCACACATTGTGACTGTTGGAGTTTCCATTTCTTGTCTCTCTCTCTCTTGCTCTTGCTCTCCCGCCATAGCTCTCCAGTCCAAGCTTCGGTCCTTCTCTCCTTTTCAACTGGTATTAGAGCTCAGCTTCCCGACTCTTGAGCTTGGTTCGTGGCATTCTCAGCTTCCCATCGACTCTCCACTCGCATTGGGTCTCCTTCCTAGCAGCCATAGCTCATTCTCTTAAGCTCCCGTCACTCCCCAGCTTCCCGAACTTCTTCCCAGCCTATTAAGGCACCATCAAGGCATTGACATTGAGGTATTGCTTCATTATTTCAGATTTTTACTTCAATTCTCAGGTCTCACAGGCTGTAAACAAGTTGTGGGCAGCCATAGCTCACACCTCTTGGAGCTTCCTTCACCTAGATCTTGCTTCCAGCCTATCAAGGCTTGCTGAGGCTTGGTGTAGGCCTTCTTTGGCCCTCATTTGTGCCCCCTTTGGGCCCCATTGTTGACACATGGGACAGCAGACACCCCCATCCAGCTCACATTTTTTTTGCGCCTGTTTCAAAATCTCGCCCAAAAATCACTTTTTTGTCATATCTCGGGCATTCGGAACCCAATTCAGGCAAGGTAAGAGTCTAAGTTGGGGTTTTGGCACGCTCCAGACGCGATGGTGATGTCGGATTTGCCAAATTCTGAAGATAGAATCTTTTGCAATAGATTTTAGGTCTGAGACAACATGTATTTGTATGCCTATATTTGTTTGGGCATGACTACATTACCGGTTTGATGCCTATTGCATCCCAATTGATTGGGGGATTGAAGCTACATGTAATGCTATGATTTTGGCCTGATTTTGGGGCTAGAAATACATAGTTTATAACATAAATGCATGCTGGATACTCTTGGGCTGAAGCTATCTTTCATGCTTTGACAGATGCCTATTAGTTTCGGATGTATGTCTTGGGTTATGCTATGATATATTGATCATCGAGGGACGACTTTGAGCTTGTCATTGAATCCGGATACTTTTGGAAGCTTGAGCTTATTTCAGCCCGCTCTTATTGACATTGGCATATGCTTTGACAGTGATGCTTCTTGGGTTTATGCATATCCGTTGCCTATGGCTTGATGCTCATGTCACAGTTGATTACCCTATGCATACGTTGAGCTTGAGTGCTCATTGAAGCTCCACCTTGGATGCATTATGGATTACCTGGAGTAGTCTTGGATGTTACTTGGCTTGTTAGAGTGTTTGGATTGGGATGTATTTGATGTCTTACATGCTTACAGATGCTACATATGGATGTTCTACAGCCTACATGTTCGGGATGTGCTATTGATGTATTGTCTTGGACTTATGTCATTGGCACTGTGTCTTGCCTTGGCTTGAGCTCCTGAGCTCGTACATATGACTTTTGTGCCAGTGGGAGCATTCTTGAATGCTTATCAGACATTGAGCAGGTGGTACTTTTATGCATTGATCCGTTCCATGCCATTGAGCAGTTACAAACACTTGAGACTTTGGGACTTCTTACCTTTTGGGATGATACATCATATGTCTTAGTTCACTGTATGCTTATGAGCTAAATCTGAGTTTTGGATCCGTATCATTGTGAACTAACACCTACTTGTGTCAAGTTTTGGTAGTGGTAGGAACACTTTGCCCCGTTGACTGGGGGTGTACCTACTCATCACTGGCAGATGTTTGTATGACATACTTGGGTGTTGGGTTCATGCTTATCGACTGTCATATGCTTATGCTATGCCCACATGATGCCGGCTTTGGTCTCGGCAATATCTGATTGCCTTGGGATACGATTTTGGCATTGTTAGCTCTTTTTTTTACTGAAATCTGAAATTTATTACAGCAAGCATATATGTTGGACTGACATGGATTTTTCATGCTGAAACACTCTGAAATAATGTGCTTTCACTAGTACTTGGTGGGCAGCAACTTTGGTTCCACTTTTATCGCCATTTTTCCTCGATTTTGGTCATTTTTTGCAATAAACAGCAAGCAGTTTTGAACTATCTACAGTCTTCCAGCCTGCATTATGGCAAGTTCATCCACTGATCATGCTATTTTCAACATCATTAAGCTTGATGGTACGAATTACTCTAATTGGAAGAGTCAGATTTGGTAGGTGTTGATGCAGAAATCGCAGATCAAACCTTTGAGGTTAAGCGAGCATCCGCCTGCAACTATGCCAGATGAGGAATGGCTTGAGCTTGATGAGTTATGCAAGTCCACCATTGTATTGTCTCTCACAGAACAGGTTCACTACAATGTATTTGAGGAAGAACAAAGTGCATGGCAGTTGTGGGATAAAATCAAGAATCACTATGACAATAAAAGTCCAGCGAGTCAAATATATTGGTTGAAGCAGCTTATGGATCTGCGCGCATGAAGGAGAATGTGACTATGTCTGCTCACTTGAGCCAATTCCATGCTATACTCAAGAACTTGACTTCGCAGGACATCACTTTTGCAGAGGATGTCACTCCTCTTTTCTTGCTTGGTACTCTTAATGAGTCATGGAATGTATTCCACACTGCATTATGTGCCTCTACTGCTACCTTGAAATTATCTGATGTTGAGAGCGCTCTTCTGTAGGAAGAGGTTAACCATAAGAATTTGGATGCCTCTCCATGTGTCGCATGCTATGACTGTTAGAGGCAAGAATGATGGACATGGAAAGCATGGCAGTGGCAGTGGCCGTGGACGGGATTCTCAGAAATCTCGATCCAAGTCTCGTGGGAAGTCACGTAGCAAATCCCGTGGCAAGAATGTAGATGTTACTTGTCACCATTGTGGGAAAAAGGGCCATATTAGGCCACAATGCCATGAACTGTGCAATGAAAGACACAAAGATAAGGGGAAAGATAAAGTGCAGGATAAGTCTTCTGATCACAGCATAGTGCTTGCAAAGTCCAGTGTTAAAATTGAAGAGATCAATGTTATCCAACCTGAGGATGTTGATGATGATGATTATATCGTTGCAGCTTCTTCTAGTGCTTCGTAGATGACAGAGATATACTCTATGTATGCACAGTGTTGGCTCTTGGACTCAGGTGCATCCTTTCATGTAACACCTTACCGAGAGTTGTTTCATTCATACCGTATTGTTTCGGGTACTGTGCACTTGGGTGATGACAGCTCTCTTAATATTATGGGCATTGGTGATGTTAAGCTGCAATTTCCTTCTCGCAGTAGTTTTGTTATGCAAGATGTACATCATGTACCTGCTTTGACACGCAGTCTCATGTCAGCTGGACAGCTTGATGATGCAGGTTATCATGTATCTTTTGGAGACTTTGCATGGAAGATCACTCGTGGAAGACGTGTGATTGCGAAAGGTGCCAAGGCTAGCAATCTCTACCCCTTGATTGTATCAGCTTCTTCCCTCGATCATGTTTTGTCTGTGGGTTCTATCCCATATGTATCTCTTTGGCATGCCCGTTTGAGCCATATGTCTTTGAAGGGAATGAAAATGCTTTCTAGTTTGCAGTACTTACCTCCCCTTGATTATGCATGTTTTGATTCATGTGAGCATTGTCTTTATGACAGGCAGACTAGGTCTACACATAAGAAGTCTGGTAAACCACGGATGAGTGAGCCCTTGGCATTGGTACATTCGGATGTCTGTGGGCCCATGTCTTGTCAGTCTATGGGTGGTGCAAAGTATTTTGTTACGTTCATAGATGATTTTTCACGGAAAGTTTGGGCTTATCCCATTAAGCTAAAATCCGATGTCTTGGCCGTGTTTCAGAGATGGCTTACATTGGTTGGGAACTAGACTCGGTATAGGCTAAAATGCCTAAGGACAAATAATGGGGGTGAGTAAGTCTCACGTGCTTTTAAGCAGTTATGTGATGAGAGGGGTATGAAGTGCCAGTTGACTGCCCCCTACACCCCCCCCCCCAAGAATGGTTTGGCTGAGCGGATGAATAGAACCATCCAGGAGCATGTACGCAGTATGCTCAGCCATGCATGCCTACCATAGAGCTTTTGGGCTGATGCAGTTAGTACAACTGTGCATGTCATAAACAGATCACGTTCTAGTGGTTTGGATTTCTAGGTTGCAGAGGAGGTATGGACTGAAAAACCCCCCTCTTATGCACAGCTCCGTGTCTTTGGATGTGAGGCATTTTGCCATGTGCCCAAGGACAAGAGAAGTAAGCTGGATCCCAAGAGTGTCAAATGCATTTTCCTTGGTTATGGGGATGCAAGCGAGATGGGTTACCATCTCTAGGATCCACAGGCGCGGAAAGTCATCCGTAGTCATGATATAGTCTTCCATGAAGATAAGATGCATAGGCAGCCTGAAAGAGTTGTTGAGATCCGTAGGGTCATATTTCAGGAGGAGCCGAGAGCTCCCGCACAGCCAGTTGGACAACCTGCAGCTGCAGTAGATGCTCATAGTCAGGGCGTTGGACTGGCAGCTGGGCAAGCCTGCCGTGAGACGGTCTACTAGAGACAGACATCCACCAGATATATTTCAGCCCTCGATGCATTATGTCTTGGTTACAAATGCAGGAGAGCCTTTCACTTATGATGAGGCTATGCGCACGGGTGACAGTCACTCCTGGGAGAGGGCTATGCAGTCTGAGATAGACTCCCTACATAAGAATGACACTTGGGATTCGGTTTCCTTGCCTATGGGCAAGAAGGCTTTGCCATGCAAGTGGGTGTACAAGCTAAAAAGTACCCTTGGACACCCCAAGCCGGTATACAAGGCTAGATTGGTAGCAAAGGGTTTTAAGCAAGAGCATGGTGTGGACTTTGATGAGGTCTTTTCTACTGTGGTTAAGATGACCACCCTGCGCTTAGTCTTGGCTTTGATTGCTTAGCTTGACTTGGATTTATACCAAATGGATGTCAAGACGGCTTTCTTACATGGGACTTGCATGATGAGATTTATATGGAGCAACCTAAGGGCTTTGCAGAACCTGGCAAGCAGCACCTAGTGTGCAAATTGAAGAAAAGTCTTTATGGCTTGAAACAGGCACCGAGTGGTATCATAAGTTTGATGCCTTTATGTAGTCACAGGGCTACAGTCGGAGTGCTATGGATCCGTGTCTTTATATGAAGAAAGCCCTGATGGTTCTTTATTGATTTTGGTACTCTATGTGGATGATATGTTGATAGCAAGGAAAGCTCATGATGACCTAGATGCTCTTAAGGCTCAGCTCAAGAAGAGCTTTGAGATGAAAGATCTGGGACACTCGTCCAGATATTGCCTTTGCAGTTGGTGTTGTGGCACGCTATATGGCTACACCTGGCAAGAAGCATTGGGATGCTGTGAAGGGTATCATGAGGTACCTAAAGGGCACTGCAAATATGTGCATATGCTATGGCAGCCAAGATACAGGAGTCATGGGGTACACTGAGTCTGATTATGCACGACATGCAAATAGTAGGAAGTCCACTTCTAGCTATGTATTCACCTATGCTGGAGGTGCTGTTTCTTGGATGTCCAGGGTGCAGAAATGCACGGCCCTTTCTACTACAGAGACCGATTATATTGCAGCCATTGAGGCTTGCAAGGAGGCCATTTGGTTGGGTCGTTTAGTTACTGACCTTGGTATTGATGCTATCCCTACACTGCATTCAGATTCTATGAGTGCTATTCAGTTAGCCAAGAATCCGGTTTTCCATGCGAAGACAAAACACATTGAGGTGAGAAAACACTTCATACGTGGGGTCGTTGAGGACAAGTCTATTGATCTTGTCAAGATCTCGACTGACCAGAATCCTGCAGATCTGCTCACGAAAAGCCTCTCTATAGAGTGCTTTGCCTTCCTCAGGAGGTTGATGGGCGTGGGATGAGATGACGTCTTTCCTCATCCTATTGTATATGTATACATGTTGTACTGTCTTTTTTCTTTTTCTTTTCACTCCTCACTGGGGCAAATTCACCTTTAACTGGGAGGTTGTTGGGGGTAAAGGCGCCTCTGCCTAGCCGCCCGTGTATTACTACACTAACAGTCACTGCCACTGCACACTGCAGGTGGCGGGCGCCCGTCAACGTCACTTTATTCTTTATTCTTTTAGTTTGAATAAAGGAAGGCCCGGTCACACATTGTGACTGTTGGAGTTCCCATTTCTTGTCTCTCTCTCTCTCTTGCTCTTGCTCTCCCGCCATAGCTCTCGAGTCCAATCTTCGGTCCTTCTCTCCCTTTCAATAGGTCCATTTCCTAGGTTGCTTGTAACACTTCATTGCTATTGTTCTCGGTGAGAATTTGTGCCTACAATTGAGAAGAGGCGACTAGGTATATTGAGTCTTTAATGGCATCAATAGCCTATTCAACAAGTCCGAAAGTTGCCATGATGATCCTAGATAGTCCACTCCCATAATTGATGATGTTATGCTTAGACTCAACAAAGGTGTTCTCTGTGGGAACCTTTCCAAGAGCATGGCAATATGCTAATATAATCCATGATGATTTCTTATTGATAGAGGTGAGCTCCTCTATGGGAGACTTTCCAACAACATGGCACACCTTAGAGAGAGACTCATAAATAGATTCCATCCATATCTCATTTAAGCCTCGTCGGATAATCTCACCTAAAAGTATGTCCTTCATAAAACTCTTGGTAATTTTGATTGCATAAGTAGAGACCTTGTTATAAGTGGATAGATAGTGGAAAACCTTTGCATTGAGTTTAGTACCATAATATAGGAATTTCAAGCAGTCTACCATGTTTTTCTAATCCTTGACGGAGGCGTAAAGCATGTTCTACTTGGAAGTGAGTGCTATCTCCCTAATTTTTTGTTTCTTTCCTACCTAATACCCCTTCATACTTGTTCTAGTCTTAAGATCATACTTTCGAACAAATTTGCAACATATGGCAAAATGAATCAGCCCATTCGTTGCGTTTAGATGGTCATTAAGTCCATACTTAGCCACTAGCTCCCTAATTTCAAGGTACTTGCTACTAATGATATTATCCAAGTTGGTGTAGGGGGAACCTCAAGGCTCCAAAGCCCCGTATGCTAGCTCCAAGACCAAACTCTTTGCATTGCTCAATAGAAAACACAATATTGTCTTCATTGTAGGAATCCTTGATGGAAACCAAAGTGGGCATTTCAACCGGTTCAAGTAATAGATTTTGTGTAGCTCCCATCCGCATATGTAAAAAGAAAAACCAATCTTTAGAAATTTACAACCAATGATTAAATAAAGCAAAATATAAACCATACCTTCATCTATTACCACAAATACCAAAACTATAAGTTGGCCCTATATCCCCCCCCCCCCCCCCTCTTTCCCCCAGGGCACAACCAATGAAAGCTAATATGCTTCCTAGCTTGTAGGTGCAATAAGCACAAGATTAGGAAGGATGTCCATGTAAGCAAAAAGAAGAAAATTTATATATAAAAAACTCTAAGGAAAACTATGCAAAGGGTAAAGAAGAGGAAGGGTGAAGAGACACCAAGTGTAAAAGTTGGG
This sequence comes from Lygodium microphyllum, assembly GCF_053477565.2. NCBI lineage: Eukaryota > Viridiplantae > Streptophyta > Polypodiopsida > Schizaeales > Lygodiaceae > Lygodium > Lygodium microphyllum. Next base: position 17,232,539 of record NC_141158.1, on the reverse strand, counting down.
ATGGTACTCCAACTCGGCAAATGCATCAAGGTTAAAGGCTCATATAGCCAAGACACACAAGTAAGTGATGATATTAATGAGTAAAGAGGGGCCATCAAAGTGACTGATCACATGCAATTCTTTATCAATAATGATCTTGTTCATAAATGGGCAATGATGCATATTAAAGGGCATTTCTAGCTTATGAGCCAAAATGATGGAATGGAGTGAAATGTTGGTATAGTATATAGGATTAGCCTAAAGATTGCTAATGGCATACTGCGACTTAGTAATGGTCATGAGGTGACTACTATCATAATCAATCTCAAGGTGATGACCATACCATCAGTGCAAGAAGGGGCCAGAGGCGATTCTTTTGGTTTTCAGCTCAACAAGTTCAGCCTTGTCATCACACTTAGTCACAAAAGCATAGGAAGATATGAAATAATATGATTATTGAAGACACTTCTACAGAAGGGTCCTTATATATTTAGCCTAAATGAGGAGACTTTTGAGGAAGAGATGTTCATTCTTTTTCCAAGTGGAATTCCATCTAAAAGAAATTTCAAGTGCCTCATTGTCTACAAAGGCCCAAGTCGATCATAGTGAAGAGTTCAATAAATGTTATAAATATACTAAGAGAGTTGTTGTAAGTGAAGCTCAAGGTGAAGGGATAGATGGGGGTCTAGATATTTTTGGAATCCAAATGTAGGAGGTGTCCTTGAACTAGCCTTGTACCTCTAAAAGGTGATGTTCACTCTAGGAAAAGGAAAATTTAGTCTTAGGAAAAGTCATTCAACGTCCAATTGGCTTTTTAACATCATGTTTGAGGGGTTAAAAGGCTGAAATGGGAGCCACAGTGGGATGCAAGGTCACCATTGAAGAGGAGTAGATTGCTTAAGGTTAGATATGGAGGCTTGCAACAAATAGGTCTCTTATGGTATTGGTTTTGGAGCAATTAATAAAGGGCCAGTGGATTGAGAAGGGGGGAAGTGACTAGTTAGCATGTGCCCTACAAAGAGATCCCCTTTGATAAAAGCAAAAACAACTTGGATGCCTAGAAATTGCAAGTGAATGTGCTAATCAAGTGAGTTGATATTTCATTAAACTTGATATTGAAAGGGATGACCCAAGAGAAGGTTCTTCCCCACCTCTTTGTTCGGGAGAACATAAAAATAAGAGGGGTATTCTCAATTTCAATAATCAGCAACAGCTTATATTTTTCCAACAATGAGTAAGGCTAGCCACCATACTCAATGTTGTGACATGCCTTGCAACAGTTAGTTGGATTCGAAGGAAATGTGGAGAAATGACACGATCATCCTTGGGGTCAAAAAGAGTAATAAAGGTGGCATGTATACTAAAGGAGAAATAGGAGTTCAATGCAAAGCTAGGTGGAGTCAACCCATAATCATCAGCCTTCTACTCACATTGCTTGTAGCATATTTGTTCAACCACCATGATTGTGCTCACACAAGAGAATGAGAAGGATGCATGGAGCATTCATCTAAATACTTGGCTAATATTTCTTAAGGCGATTGTCATTAAAGTGTCCAACGCCCTCCCCCTTTAGGGTCTCAAGTTCAGCATTGCCAGTTTTCTTAATCTAATAGACGTGATATGGTCCCAATCCTTGGAGTTTCAATTTTTACTTGTGGCCTTTGAGAGCATATAAGAGCATCAAGTCACATTTGTCAAAAGATCATTGTTGCACATACTTCAAACCAAGCCTTGCGTTGAGCCTTCTCAACAAAGAAGGCATGTGTTGCCAAAAGACAAGTCTTAATGAGATCTTTCAACTCAACCAGGTGATCAAACCAGGGTTCCTACCCCACCCTCTTACACCACAATATAGAGATTGTATATTAAGATTTCCACCGATGTAACAACATCAATTCCATAAGTGAGCCAAAATAGAGTTTGGCTAGTTGTGATCTTAAAAGTTGTTCGGTAAGCCTAGAGGGCTACAATGAGCCTATTATCTCAATCTAAGCATCACAAAGCAAAGACAATTTTAGTCATGGCATTAAGCATAGTTTTGATTATTGACTCGGCTTGACCATTTGCATGAGGATAGTAAGGCAATAACTTGTGAATAATCAAGAATGTGGAGATCAAATGCTTAATGGCATCATTCAAAAAGTGTGTCCCTTGATCATAACCAACTCAATTGGGCAACCAATTGAGCTTGCTCCCATAAGAACTTGATCACAATACGTCATTTTTACATGTGGCTCGAGCCTTGGCCCATTTGGTCATGCAATCAATTGCCACAATAATGTAGTTTGCCAATGAAAACTAAATGGATGGAGTGATAGATCATATAAAGTCAATCCCCCACTTTTCGAAGGGTTGCCTGACAACTATTAATGAATGTGCCATCCTTTGCTAATGCCTCAAGAATAACTCTGCAATAAATTGTATCTATTGCAAACAATCAAAGTATTAACACAAGAAACAATGAAAAAAATAGTACAACACAAAACAAAGAGTGTAGGACACGAGATTGGGTAGTAGGTACAATCTCTTCCTAAGCATGAGAGGTCCACACTCCTGATCGTCCTGTTATTGATTCTCAAAATAGATGGACCAATAAAAGAAGCCAGGCAAGCCGGATGGCGCTCAAGTCAATCTGGAAAATGGGGAGAAGGTCTTTGAAAAAATGGACAATGCTGATAATCACGACAAAGACGGTGCAGGAACAAGTTTACCTCAGTTAACGTGAAGGGCCTCGATAGAGATGAAAAAGGTCATTGCTCCCTGAATGGGTTTATTCATGCCAATCGGATGTAGTGTTGAGAGAGCACAAACTTCATTTCAGTGTTTTCTTAAGTTACAGGGATTACACATGTTTTGTAAAGGAATGCAGGGCTCAGAGTTGGGGTGCATCACTGTATTGAAAAGCAGCAAGAATCCCAAGCTAAAGTTCAATGCATTTCAATGTTGCACCAATTCTGCAAAGATGCATTAATAAACAACATTATGGTTTCATAAAAGAAAGATCAATATTAGACAATGCTCTAAATGGAATCATGGCAATGGAAAGGGCAAGCATATTGAGGCAAAAGATCTTCATGTTGCAACTAGATGTGGAGAAGGAATTCAACAAGGTGAACTGGCTATATCTGAAACAGGTAATACTCAAACTGGGGTTCGATCACAAGATTGCAAGCCTACCCTTCATGCGAGAGGATGGGCCGGATGCCTTCATTTCTATCATTGGTTCGCTCCTTGATCCCCTACAAATAAAAGGCGCGGGGGAGCGGGTCCATCAAGGCTGTCCATAGACACACATTTTCAGTTTCGTCTGATCGACAAACTCGTTGATAATGGGGACCTGGAGGGAGTCAAATATCGTGGTAAGCAACTGGCTAGGTAAGGATTCACAAATGACCTGCTAACGATCTTGAAATCGGAGAAGGAAAATTTGTTGAAGGCCCTGAAGGTGCTGGAGTTAAACGAGAAAGCCTTGGGATTCAAATTCAAGTATGGAAAGCCCATCCTTGATCAATGTAACCAAGGAAGATATGCTTTGAGCTTGGATGGAGAGGCAGGGTCACGAAAAGGGGGTACATATTCAGATATTTGGGCTTTCCTATGGGGGAAGGAGTGAGCAAATACTCCAAAACCAAGTGGGTCTTGGAAAGAATCAAGAAGAAAATAAGTAGCTGGAATTCTATGACATAGCCATTACATGTGAAGATCAAGATGCTGAAACTTTTCATTTCTCCAACAATCAAATTTTAATTACCTCTACTTGCATGGATTGAAGGATTCCAGAATTCATGGGACTCCATGATTGGTAGATTCTTGAGGGGTAAGCAGGGCAAGGACAGATACCCTGCACCCATTGCCTTAGGAAGCCTGAAGAAAGATTGGGATTGTGGGGGCCTGCAGTTGATCAACCTCGAAGATGAAGCAGTAAAAGGGTGAACAAATCTTCTTTAAAGATGGGAGCAGGATGCACCCTGGACACAGATGACAGAAAATTCCTGTGCAGCTTAGGGGTTAAGTACTAGTAACCACAGATATTATCACTACTCAAGCTATGAAGGCAATCAAATATGGTGACCTCAGCATGAGTATCATCAAATGACTAGAATCTTAGAGAGCAACACTGGACTTCAATAGCACACACGTGGGTGAAAATGGAGACATCTACTGGTCATGAGCCTTCAAACCATCATTAGCTGTCCTTGGTAATGATGAAGATTTTCTAGCTGAACAGGGTGCATGCAAAGTTTGCCACGGGTCACACCAAGCAGACACATGATGTCCCTGGAGGAATGCAAGCACAGAGGGCAACTCTCAAAAAGTCATCTTCATCTGAACTTAGTTGGAATGTGGTCGCATACCATGTTTGTAGGCTCATTGGCATGGCAAAGTACCAAAACAAAACAAGGGCCTGCAGCTAGGAGTCTCAGGAAATTTTATTGCTGATTGTCTAAATTCAAAAATACTGGGTTTTATGGTGGGCAGGGTGGAGTCTGAAGCAAAAACAGACACAAGATATGGAACGTTGATATCCCTACTGAGCAGAAAGAGTGTGCAAGACATGGCACGTTGGTATCCCCACTGAACACCTACTTCAAATATTTAGACTGACTTGGTCTATAAAGCCATCATTTTTGGGACAGGTGCATCGTGTCTACAGCACAATGGGACATCTTTCTTCACATGATTTCAGGGGACAGACAAAGCGAGGATAATACGTACTTTTGCATCTTTGGCGACACACCTGGAGTAATAAAATATGGTGTCGAGGCTACACGATTCGCATTCTAACACGAGTCCATCTGAAAGACCAAGAAGAAGCCACTTTTTAAAGGAGAAAGTATAGAGCTCAATTGGAACTACTTTATGCAACTCTATGGTTTCAGACTCTTGGAATGTATTTTGTATGTTAGGCAAACTAGATGATATGGATTTAGCCAAAAATGGTTCACCTATTCAGCTGACTCATATCCCCAGTTTGGGGCACAATTATATATTCATCTAATATAATATCTAAACATATCTATGTTTGTCTGTGACTGACCCTTAGTATTTTTAAATAACACAAATTAAGCTTAAATTGAAACATAGCAAGCATCTCCCCTATCAGAGAATATTGAGGGTGTTTTTCTACTTTCACTATGGAAAAGTGAGATGTTCTTTGTTGTTTGAAAACGCTTGAGAAAATAAGTTAAGACAGTAGACAGTACAACACACGAAAGAGAGAGAGTTGAAATAACTCAGATATAGCTGAACTAACATATCAAGCACTGGTAAATAAAACCATATCTACAGATCTCTCTCCAGCTTTTGGACCACCGAAGGATGCTGAGGTGAACCGCAGCTGTCTGAGCGCCCAAGGATGTGCCAAGGTGAAACGCATACTTAGATGCAACAAAATCAGCAGTATGACTGCCATGGAGCTACAAAAGGCAGCTGTCTCAAGTGTCTACCAGGTGGAAAGCTGACGGCCAATAAAAGCAGAAAAAAATGAATCTGATGAAGTGACGACCTGCAGTTGTCTAGCCACATAAGCTGACCCAGCCAAACCCAAAACCTTTAGTACGCCCCCAGTTAGATATGATCGCCATCCAATTGGGCCCCCTCTTGGGCAATGAACTTACACCTAGCTTCTAGTGTTGCCCTCAGCCAACCATACCATTACATCTTGTGCCAATTAGAGAGAAATCCCATGGACATTAACTTACAAAGCTAAATCATGAAAATATATCATCCATGCCTCAACAAGCACCTTACATATCGCTGCTTTATAAAGAGGTGAATATTCCTACTTAAATAAAGTGGCAGGAGAGATACAAACCCCAAAAAAAGATTAGAGGAGCAGAGTTCAATCTATCCATAACATAATGAATATATTCACTCATACAAACAACCTCCTAGAGTGATGTTGATAATTTACACTCATCAGACTCTTCTAGCCACAAATGGGGGCTCATTTTAAGAACCAACTTTATAAAAGCTCTCCAGAGGCTATAAAGACATTGAGAGGAGCACCACCTTCAGAAAGACTTGACTGATTGGGTGCTAATATATCTACAGAGGCTCTATTTTGGGCAACAACTTGAATGTACGGACCTTGTCATTGGGTCATGCATACAAAAACATCATATACTGCAAAACATGTGGCTAAGAACATTTTAAACTGACAAGGTACAGGCAAAACTGACGTAGTATTGTATAACATTCTTGTACATCAGTATCCCCTACCATATGATCCTCCACTTCCACTATAAACACCATAGCTAGCTTCCCTACCATAACTGGCAGTCACTCCTTGCCCAGGGCAATCCCTTGCCCAATGGCCTCCTTGCCCACACTTAAAGCAAGAGTTTGAACCACCCATTGTGCCACCAGCATTAAATCCTCCACCAAAAGAGCCACCTTGTTGGGATACACCTCTATCATTAGGACATTCTTTAGCAAAATGACTCCCTCCACACTTGAAGCAAGAAACATTTGCACCATGACCATAGGAACCAGCAGTGCCATAGCCCCCTCCATATGCGTTCTGGACTGATGCTTGATATGTACCTCCGTAACTAGGAGGCCCCATCTGAGCACTAGCAGGAAAAGAGGAGCCCCCAGAATAGCTGTTATACACTGCTGAGTTTGGGGGACCAGCTACACTTGAAGGAGCCTGACTGGTCTGTTCCCCTCGTGCTATTTTACTAATCATGTCAATGAGAACTTTGCTTTCAGCAACAAAATCAAGTTTTTCTGACTTCACAACAGTGCATTTTAGCCGCTGCTCATCATTGTAGTTCTCTTCTTTCACTTTGAGTTTGAACAAATGCTGAGTGAACAGCAGTCTCTGTATGTACTCCCCATACTTCGCATTCTCATCCTGCTTCCACACATAAAGCTCCTTGGCTGTCACACCCATGATTTCTTCACCTGCCTCTTGAAAGGCAGTAATCCAGGTGATCCCCGTGTGATCTTGAACCTGCACAGAAAGAAGGTACCTGTAGTCACAATCTGCTACTGCTTTGTCACAGCGATCACATCTCCATGTGCCATCTCCATTGTTGATGACCTTCTTATTACATTGGCGATCACCAACTGGAAGAGGGCATGCTGTATAGCAGAAAGTATCTGTTTTGATGTAGGAAATGGTGGCTTTTAAGGCAATCCAGTCTGGTTTCTCTGATCTGCCTAATCCTTCGTCCTTGATCTGAGATACTGACTTGCGCATGTCAATGCGTGAGCCATTAGTACCTTCCTTAGAAATTGACTGTGATGCTGTATTCTTTCCTACTTGCTCAAACCATTCCTTTACCTCGAAGGCTTGAGGAAGATTGGGATTTATAAGTATTTGAGAAGAAGATACTGTGCCTACACTTTTTCCACTGAAATCAGAGACTCGTCCCCCCTTTATTGCTACAACAGGAAAATGGCCAGAATCACACATTTCCTGAAGTTTTTGGCCCTCATTGTTGCAAAAAGCTCCCCACATTGTTAATTCAACACTGCGCCCAGAAATGTCGCGTAGCTGTAGACTTCTTTTCTGCGCCTCAGTCCCATTTTTACGCATGATGGTGGTGGTAGGGTTGATTGTGACCACAACACCAACAATATCCACCATAGAGTTCCCTTCCAGGTTTTCTATCTCACTTATAGGCCTGAAATCAAACTGTTGCTGAGGTATTGAGCCATCTTCCTCCAGGCATGGCTCTACAGTGGAGGAATTCTCCAAGAAGATTTCCCACTCATTTTTCAAATGGTTGAAACTCTTCTGCGCAGGTTTCAGGGATCCTTTGGATATCGTGTAAATCCTTCCTAGTTCTATGCGGTCGTGAAACTGGTCTGCAACAGAATTGAAGCATGTGACACGGATTTCACCTCCATCAGCATCCAGGAGGTCAAAACTAAAAACCTTGCCCTCTCCTTTGGCATTGTTAAACCTCCTTAGCTCACCTTTTGACGTAACCCTTGCTTTGATTGTCCATCGGCCTTGATATGGATTCAAGGCTGCTATTGGCACAATCCTTGCAGGTGCCTCATTTTTTACTATAGGACCTCGGTTCGAATAAACTGGTGGTGGCTGAAAGGTAGAAGCAGGAGCTACAGGCCTGCCATAACCACCAGCTTGAGCATTGGAATACATCCCACCTCCAGCAGCAGCTCGCGGATCTCCACCTATTGCACCAAAACTCTGATATCCAGACTGAGCAGATGCATAAGAAGGAACGTTCTCTTTCTCGTATGCTGGCTGAACTCCTGTGCCTAGTCCTGTTTTGTAGGCACTATTGGCCATGCTATTAGGCTGAGGCTGCAGTTGAGGCAGAGGGGGAGCAGGATGTTGATGTTGCTGTTGCAGCTGTTGTGGCTGTTGTAGCGGTTGCTGCTGTGGCTGCTTTGGCAGATCATTCATAATGACTTGCTTAGGATCTCCAATTATATCAGAAACTGACACAGCTACCTCCATGTTGAGGACAATGATGATTCTGCAGAAAACAAGCAACTATAAGCATATTTATTCCCCTACACCGTGTGCATTTGAAATCAATCCTGCAGATAGGGAGTGAGAAAGCACATTCTACAATAGTAAGCGTGTCTATTTCCTGCACAAATTGAAATCAATCCTGCAGATATGGAGTGAGAAATCACATTCTGCAATTGCAAGCACGTCTATTTCCTGCACATTTTAAACGAGATCAATGATCAACAGAAAGAGCTTCAAAAAGGAACATTCACTAGGTATTAGCACATTTGTCCCCTGCAAACTACCAACAAGATCAATGCTACGGTTAGAGCTTCGAGAAATGAAGCCTCATTCGATAGAATCACGATCTATTCGGGAAAAAGTGGAGCTTTTCACAAATTGCAGTGCGTGAAAAACAGGAGGATTCAGACGGAATATAAGGGATACTAACTTGCGTTGTTGCACTGTGTTGCAGATGTACTCGACGAGCTTGACGACGGATCCCTTCTGCACTTCTCCAGATTTGACAAACTCATTGAGCTGAGTGGCGAGCATGGCCTGCTGAATATAGGTGCCATCGGAGAGGACCAAACGGTAGCGTTCTTGGACGCTTTGGCCGGTCCCGATTTGCCGGACGTCCAGGACCTGGACCAAGGGGTGGAGATCGACCTCGCCGCTGTTCAGCGCGAGGATGGCGTTAGGTGTGAGGGACGCGACCATGGCTACACTATGGTTGCGGCAACTGCGTGTCTCTGTTGTGCTGTGGCTACGGCTTTAGTTAGGTATGGCTATTGACTATGCCTGCGGTTACAGCATAGAGTGAAAGACAGACAGACACACACAAAAACACAAAGAGAGAGAGAGAGAGAGAGAGAGAGAGAGAAGGGGGGTGGGAGGGAAGGGGCGAGGTTGAGGGGGAGGGGTAGGGGGAGGGGGAGAGGGAAAGCCAGAAAATTTTTCGTATCTTCCCGCCAAAGTGGTGAAAGTAAGTGGCTTCCTTGAAACGCTTCGTCTCCGTAGGACTTGTGTCTGCAGGTTAGGGCCCTTACACATAGGGCTAAATCCGGTGCCTGCCCGTAAACAGTTTGTGGAGTTGTTTACACACTAAAACGACTCCTTTACAACACCAAAAGCTTTATGTTCTAGTGGTTAGTAAAGGGTAACCTCATCCCCATTGATGGGGGCTTAAATCTTGTCAGGTGCACATAAACTTTTTTTAGATAAAGGCCTTGTCTAGTTAATGGGCGCGGAAAAAGTGTCTACCAATCGAAAAAAGCGGAGCAAATCAAATCGCTCCACATCAACCAACAGACACTTTGTTTTTTTTGGAAACTGGGTCTGGACGCCTATGTGTAACCGGCCTTAGGAGGGCCAATATTGCGGTGTTAGGTCATGTCCTCTCTAGTGTGTAAAAGATTGCGGACGGCTTACAAAGCGGGCGTCTGTCATTTGGTGTGTAACCAGCCTTAGTTAACTTCGCCCCTTCGCTTTAGCCTCTCACCATCCATCCACCTTGTTAATTGATGTTGCAAAGAGTTCCTTGTCCACGCAATGCCTTTGCTATGATGGAAAATCAAAGGAACGAGTCCTATGGCATTTTCCAAAGCCCCCCATCCAGCAGCCAACCGAATGCTTTGCTCACCAAATCCTCTTCTATAACCTTTCACCCAACTAATATGAGCTTGGAAAAAGAATCCTAGTTGTCTCTAATCATAGTACTAGTGTTCCTTACTTCCCTATCACGTAACAACTTCATTTTTCTCTCTTCCTCTTTTTTCCTTCTCTTTTCCTTTTTTTCTCCTCTCTCTCTCTCTCTCTCTCTCTCTCTCTCTCTCTCTCTCTCTCTCTCTCTCTCGTTTTTTGATTTCTTCTCGTTTCTATTGTACATTTTCTCTCTTTCTTTTATCTTCTCTCTCTCCCTTTTTGTTCCTTTTTTCTTCTCCCCTCTCTATCTCTCTCTCCCCTCTTTTTTATTTTCTTCTCTCTTCTTTTCTTCTCTCTCTCCCCTCTTTTTTCTTTTCCTCTCTCTCTCTCCTCTTTTTCCCTCCCCCTCTCTCTCACTTTTTCTCTCTCCATGGTTCTTCCTCTCTCCCCTTTTCTTTTTCTTCTCTCTTGGTGTTCAATTTTTTGCTCTCTCTCTCTCTCTCTCTCTCTCTCTCTCTCTCTCTCTCCTCTTTTTTCTTTTCTTTTCTCTATGTCTCTCTCTCTTTCCCCTCTCTCTCTCTCTCTCCCTCTTTTTTCTTTTCTTCTCTCTATCTCTCTCTCTCCCTTTCCCCCCTCTTTTTCCTCTATATTCTTCTCCTCCTCCTCCTCCTCCTCTCTCTCTCTCTCTCTCTCTCTCTCTCTCTCTCTCTCTCTCTCTCTCTCTCTCTCTCTCTCTCTCTCTCTCTCTCTCTCTCTCTCCATATTGGGGAACTAGAGTCAAAGCATCCCGCTTGGCAGAGGTACATGGGATAGAGCATGATAGACAATCTTGATGGAGTTCTATCAGGGAACCGCATTGGTTAGGGGACATACATATCTAGGGACAGGGACACCGAAAGGGTTGTCACTATAAAGAGCACAAGAGATTGGACTAGATGACCTAGTGCATTTAGCAAGAAGCGGCCATACTCCCACTAGTCAAGAGGTCATCCAGATTCAATAGTGACATGAGATATACATAGCCCATTGAGTTAGCACTTGTCCCTAGGAGCTACTTAGGAGCTTGTTCTAGGAACCCTCACCTAGTTATCACATTTTACATCCCCCTATATTCATTGGATAGTGTTGGATCTTCATGGAGTCGTTGTATCTCACATGCATATAGCCTTGTGTCCCCAAATGGACATAGTTGTATCCATTAAGGTCTTGCCCAAATGATGGTGTCTACACTTCTTGCACATTTAGATAGGTTTTTTGTTTTCACTTTCATGATATCATGAGGATACTCCTTTGTAAATGGATATGTCTCATAGGCTATTTTGGTCTTCAGAAGAGAGAGAGACACACACACACGCACGCATATATATATATATATATATATATATATATATATATATATATATATATATATATATATATCCCATTTTTTCCTCTCTCTCTTTTTTCTCTTCCACTTTCCTCTCTTCTCTCTCTTCATTTTTGTGCACACTCTCTCTCCTCAACTCTCTCTAATTTTTTCATTTCTCTCTCCTATTTCTTTTCCTCACTCTCTCTCTCTCTTCCTCACCTCCCCCTCTAATTTTTTTCATCTCTCTCCCTCCCTCTCTCTCTCTCTCTAATTTTTTTCATATATATATATATATATATATGTATATATATATATATATGTATGTATATGTATATATATGTATGTATATGTATATATATATATCCTATCCCATTGGCATTCACACCTTGTCCATGTGGCACGCTCTAATGTCACTGTCTTTATTCCTCTGCCATCCATCGCCCCCAACCCCGCCAGTGACCATGTCGCATGTGCCATGTCGTCGCACCCTCATTGCCCATCATGGTCACATGTGCCATGTCGTCTACACATCATTGCCCATCATGTGTGCTTTGCCATTTGCACATTGTTGCATGCCACCATCCATCCATGCCACTAGTTGTCGCATGCCACCATCCATCCATCCATGCCACTAGTTGTCCATGCTCTACAATCTAGATGTAGTTATTAGTCGTCCATTATCCCACCATCACTATGTCATCACTGGTCGTGTTCCATTGGCCCTATTGGGGGAGAGAGAGAGAGAGAGTTGTCCTCGATGGCCACCCTCTAGCTATGAGTTAGAGAGAGAGTAAGAGCACACGCTATCCTCCATAGAGAGAGAGTGTGTGTGTGTGTGTGCGCGCGCGCTACCTTTTAGCCCCACCTATTCATCTATTTGTGCTCGCCCACCGGTGCATCTCAGGGCGCCTACCAGCTCAGAGAGAGAGAGAGAGAGAGAGAGAGAGAGAGAGAGAGAGAGAGAGAGAGAGAGAGAGAGAGAGAGAGAGAGAGAGAGAGAGAGAGAGAGAGAGAGAGGGAGAGGGAGGGAGTGCTCACCCGTCCATGGCCACTAGCTATGAGAGAGAGAGAAAATGTGTGTGTTGTCCTCCATGGAGAGAGAGAGATAGAGCTCTATCCTCCATGATCGCCCACCAATTGAGAGAGAGGGAGAGAGAGAAGGGGGGTGGCGAAGGGAGGGAGTGCTATCCTCCATAGCCATTCCTTGCACTATGGCATGCTCACACACACACACACACACACACACAACTCTTCTTTGAGAAAGTAAAGAGAGATAGCCATGGCCATGGAGAGAGAGAGAGAGAGAGAGAGAGAGAGAGAGAGAGAGAGAGAGAGAGAGAGAGAGAGAGAGAGAGAGAGAGAGAGAGAGGGAGGGGGAGGGAGGGAGGGAGAACTTCAAGATGATATAGAGGTGTCAGAGAAAGGGACATTTTGGAAATTTCAAAATTGATAGGTTTGGGAGGCTGTTGGAGGTTTGGAGCCTCGTGGGCCAACAACCAAAATAATATGTAGAATAGATGTAAGCATTGAAGCCCGCAAAACTTTTCAATTCATCAAAATGGGCTTGCAAAAGAATGGCAAGTGAGGGCCAATTATGAGGCATGACATGTGGAAGGTAGTAAATGTCTTGATTAAAGCCACCCAATATTATCATTCTCTTTCTCCTATTCTTACCCAAGCAAACCAACAAGATTTGGTGTTTGAACAACTAGATAATCTCTTAAAGCAACAAAGCAATTGCTTCTTAGGAGTCAATATCTCATTAGAGAGAAATGGTTAGATCACTTAGCCACCTGAATCCGGGCGGTAAAGAGGCAAGAATGGGAAATAGTCGTCATAGTTGACTTCTCTTTTTCACTCTCACGGTATTTCAAATTAGTTTGTGCCCCTTGAGAATGAATTCACTTTTTTTAATGGTGGTTAGATGAAATTAAAATAGATAATGGTTTACATTATATGTATACCTACAAGCTATTGCTCAAGAGTTCACAAAACTTAACAAACATTGAGTCTGCTAACTCTCAACCGCAGTTGGCTAGCTTTTTGTAAGCTATATTAGACACGTGACCTTTCCCTTTCAAAGCCCTAGAGATAACTAGACTATCGCTACAAATCATCTTGTAAACCTCCCTACTTGGTATTTTAGTTTCTTTTCTCATCAATGCTCTATTTTTGTTAAGCCAAACATGGTTAAAAAACACAACCCTAACAATGTTCCAAAGCTTTAGTATCTCCTCATCCAACCTTCCTGCATCTCCAAATAGAGCAATCTGCATCTTCACCATCTCATTTAGATTGGCAACCCTGAACCAAGACCCTCGACTTCTTCCATCATCTCATAGTTTCCTTACACATCCATTAAAGGTGCTTGGCCAACTCTTTCTACATACAATAGAGAACATGACTGGGATTATCACACTTAACTTTCCCAATTCTATCATTAGTTGGCAATTTCTTGACTACTATCTACCACAGTAGTAGATTTGATTGCTTGCTACGCGTAGCTCTACAAGACTTGGCTAGCCTCCATTTCCAAGTTTTAACATTGAGCAAGGAAAGCTATATTTCTACTTGCTCTGAGTTTTAATGACTACCTCCATGCCCTGTTTCTTCAGCCTTTCATTTTGCAAGCTGGTTTACCTTTGAAATTACTAAAATTGGTTCATATTTTGTGGGTTTTATCTCTATAGGAGGAACATCCAAATGCATTGAAGTAAGTCCCCATCCCCTTTCTTGGCTTTGTCTTCTCTCCCCCTTCTCTCTCCAACTTAGCTCTTTAGCCACTTCCTACCAATCTCCTCATTGTCTCATATCCTTTTATTACCACTTTAGTGGTTGATGCCACTAGTTTATCTTCCCATGTTAGCATATCCCATCTTCCGCCCTTCTGAAAGGGAAGTGGAACCCAGGAGGAAGAAGCTTGGCGGTGAGAGCTATAACGGATGGAGAGCAAGAGCCAAGAGAGAGAGAGACTCAAAAGTGGGAACTCCAACAACCACAATGTGTGGCTGGGCCTTCCTTTATTCAAACTGTCACTAAAAGAATAAAGAATAAGTGACTGTGACATGCGTCCGCCACCTGTAGTGTGCAGTGGTGGGTACTGTCAGTGTAGTAATACACGGTCGGCTAGGCGGAGGCGCCTTTACCCCCAACAACCTCCCACTTAAAGGCGAATTTGCCCTAGTGAGAGAGAAAAAGAAAAGACTATACAACATGTACACATGTACACATGTACAACAGGATGAGGAAAAATACGTCATCTCATCCAATTCCCATCAATCTCCTGAGGAAGGCAAAGCGCTCGGTAGTGAGGCTTTTCGTGAGTAAGTCTGTAGGATTCTGCTCAGTCAGAACCTTGACAAGGTCAACAGACCTATCCTCAACGACCTTGCAAATGAAGTGATACCTCACCTCAATGTGTTTTGTCTTCGCATGGAAGACTGAATTCTTGGCCAACTTAATGGCACTCATAGAATCCGAATGCAGTGTAGGCATAGCATATGTTATACCAAGGTCAGTAATCAAACGGCCTAACCAGATAGCCTCCTTGCAAGCCTCTGTGGCTGCAATGTACTCGGCCTCTGTAGTAGAAAGGGCTGTACACTTCTACGCCTTGGACATCCAAGAGATAGCCCCTCCAGCATAAGTGAACACATAGCCAGAAGTGGACTTTCTACTATCTGTATGGCCTGCATAATTAGAGTCAGTGTACCCCACGACTCTTGTATCCTGGCTACCATAACAAAGACACATATCTGTTGTGCCTTTCAGGTACCTCATGATACCCTTCACGGCATCCCAATGTTTCTTGCCAAGTGTAGCCATATAGCGTGCCACAACCCCAACTGCAAAAGCTATATCTGAATGGGTGGCTATCATGGTATACATAAGACTACCCACTGTTGATGCATAGGGAATCTTGGCCATCTTGGCCCTCTGCTCATCTATGTGCACACAATCGGCTTGTGAAACCTTCACATGAGAAGGTAATGGACATCCAATAGGCTTAACATCCTACATGCGGAAGCACTCAAGGACTTTATGAAATGTACTCCCTCTGTGTGACAGATAGAGTAGTCCCTGAGATTTATCATGCGTAATGCGCATACCAAGTATATGAGAGGCATGTTCCAGATCTTTCATCTCAAAGCTCTTTTTGAGCTGAGCCTTAAGAGCATCTAGCTCCTCATGAGTTGTCCTTGCTAAAAGCATGTCATCCACATAGAGTACCAAAATTAGTAAAGAACTATCACAGGCTTTCTTCGTGTACAAGCATGGATCCATAGCACTGCGGCTGTAGCCCTGTGACTTTATGGTACCATTCCCTAAGTGCTTGCTTCAAGCCATATAGACTCTTCTTTAGCTTGCACACTAGGTGTTCCCTGCTAGGGTCTGCAAAGCCCTTAGGCTGCTCCACGTAAATCTCATTATGCAAGTCCCCATGTAGAAAAGCTGTCTTGACATCCATCTGGTACAAGTCCAAGTCAAGCTATGAAACCAATGCCAAGACTAAGCGTAGGGTGGTCATCTTGACCACAGGAGAAAAGACTTCATCAAAGTCAACACCACGCTCCTGCTTGTTGAGGGTAAAGGTGCCTTCGCCTAGCTGCCCGTGTATTACTACACTGACAGTCACCGCCACTGCACACTGCAGGTGGCGGGCACCCGTCACCCTCACTTTATTCTTTATTCTTTTAGTGATAGTTTGAATAAAGGAAGGCCAGGTCACATATTGTGACTGTTAGAGTTCCCATTTATTGTCTCTCTCTTTCTTGCTCTTGCTCTCCTGCCATAGCTCTTGAGTGCAAGCTTCGATCCTTCTCACCTTTCAACTGGTATCAGAGCACGGCTTCTGACTCTTGAGCTTGGCTCGTGGTATTCTCAGCTTCCCATCGACTCCCCACTCGCATTGGGTCTCCTTCCTAGTAGCCATAGCTCATTCTTTTGAGCTCCCGTCACTTCTCGGCTTCCCGAGCTTCTTCCCAGCCTATTGAGGCACCATTAGGGTATTGACATTGAGGGATTGCTTCATTATTTCAGAGATTTATCTTAGTCCACAGGTCTAGGTAAACAGGGCAGCCACCATTGAAGCTTCCAACCTTCATATCTCTTTGCCACTGGTTGTGGGCTGCTAGAGGCTTGTTCCCAGGCCTCTTTGGCTCATGTTTGAGCCCTCCAACCTCTCTAGACCTGCCACATGGACCAGCAGGAGCAACAGCAACATCAGGAAAATCTGCGCTGGATTCTGGACAGCCACCATTCAGCCACTTCAGCTCCAGCTCCAACTTGGCATTAAGCACTTGTTTAGGCTCCATTTCGGGCTTCTTGCACATGTATTGATACTTGCATTGATCCTTTGAGATTAGGCATTGGTTTGGTGGCTGAAAACAGTATTTCATGACTATTATAAATAGTCCACAGACATTTGATGCTAGTGCTACATTCACAGTTTATGCCTATGCTTGTTTGGGCATGACTACATAACCGGTTTGATGCCTATTGCATCCCGATTGATTGGGGGATTAAAGCTATATGTCATGCTATGATTTTGGCCTGATTGTGGGGTTGGAAATACACAATTTATAACAATAAATGCATGTTGAATACTCTTGGGCTGAAGCTATCTTTCATGCTTTGACATATGTCTATTGGTTCTGGGTGTATGTCTTGGGTTATACTATGATGTATTGATCATCGAGGGACGACTTCGAGCTTGTCATTGGATCCGGATGCTTTTGGAAGCTTGAGCTTATTTCAGTCCGCAGTTATTGACATCGGTCTATGCTTGACAGTTATATGCTCTTTGGGTACATGCTTACCCGATGCCTACGACTTGATGCATTTGTCTTGGCACAGTGTACCATGTATTTGTTAAGCTTTAGTGCTCTCTGAAGACTTGGCTTAGATTCTCATCTGCTATTCTAGAATTTTGTATTGGATGTCATTTTTGGTTGTCAGATATCTTTATTGGGATGTATATCTTGCTCATGGATGCTACCTACAGTTGCTTTGTAGCCGTCATGCTCTTGGGATGCTATTGAGGCATTGTCTTGGTTACCTATCTTTGGTACTTTGACTTGGTTTGCTTGAGTTGTTGAGCTTGTTTATCTGCCTTTTGAGCCAGTGGAAGCATCTTGTATGCTTGACCGACATTGAGCAGGAGGTTTATGCTATTCGAGCATTTTGCAGATACTTGAGACTTTGGGATCTCTTACACTTACATGTTGCATGGTTCATGCACTGATATCTTGGAGTTGTTTTTTACCTAAGCTTGGGCTTTGCACTCTTGTGAGTATACACCTACTGGTGTCAGGTCTTGCGAGTGTTATGTATACTTTGCCCTACTGTCCAGGGGGTATGCCTACTCATTGACAGATGCTTTGGTGACATGTTTGGGTCTTTGCGCAGGGTCTTGATGACTGTTTGGTGTTGATTTATGCCTGTTTATGGCTGGTCACGTCTTGGCTGTCATTTATTGACTTGGTGCAGTGATTTGGTCAGCAATTGACTCTCACAGTACCATGCTGTCATTTATTACAACAAGCATATAACTCCAGACTGACATGGATTTTTCATACTGAAATATTCTAAAATGATGTACTTTCACTAGTGCTTGGTAGGCAGTAGCTTTGGTTACACTTTTCTCGCCATTTTCTCTCGATTTTGGTGATTTTTTGGTCATTTTCTGTAGTAAACAGCAAGTAGTTTTGAGCTGTCTGCAGTCTTCCAGCCTACATTATGGCGAGTTTGTCCACTGATCATGCTATTTTCAACATCACTAAGCTTGATGGTACGAATTACTCTTATTGGAAGAGCCAGATTTGGCAAGTGTTGGTGCAGAAATCGCAGATCAAACCTTTGGGGTTGAGCGGGTATCCACCTGCAACTATGCCAGATGAGGAATGGCTTGAGCTTGATGAGTTATGCAAGTCCACTATTGTACTATCTCTCACAGAACAGGTTCATTACAATGTATTTGAGGAAGAACAGAGTGCATGGCAATTGTGGGATAAAATCAAGAATCTCTATGACAAGAAAAGTCCAGCGAGTTAGATGTATTGCTGAAGCAGCTTATGGATTTGCGCATGAAGGAGAATGTGACTATGTCTGCTCAGTTGAGCCAGTTCCATGCTATACTTAAGAACTTGACTTCACAGGACATCACTTTTGCAGAGGATGTCACTCCTCTTTTCTTGCTTGGTACTCTCAATGAGACATGGGATGTATTTCGCACTGCATTATGTGCCTCTACTGCTACCTTGAAATTATCTTATGTTGAGAGTGCTCTTCTGCAGGAAGAGGTTAACCGTAAGAATTTGGATGCCTCTCATGTGTCGTATGCTATGACAGTTAGAGGTAGGAATGATAAATATGGAAAGCATGGCAGTGGCAGTGGCAGTGGCCGTGGACGGGATTCTCAGAAATCTCGGTCCAAGTCTCGTGGGAAGTCATGTAGTAAATCCTGTGGTTGGAATGCAAATATTACTTGTCATCACCACTGTGGAAAAAAGGGCCATATTAGGCCACAATGCCATGAATTGCACAATGAAAGGTGCAAAGATAAGGGGAAAGACAAAGTGCAGGATAAGTCTTTTGATCGCAGCATAGTGCTTGCAAAGTCCAGTGTTAAAATTGAAAAGATCAATGTTATGTAGCCTGAGGATATTGATGATGATTATATCCTTGCAGCTTCTTCTAGTGCTTCGCAGATGACAGAGATACACTCTATGTATGCACAGTGTTGGCTCTTGGACTCAGGTGCATCCTTTCATGTGACACCTTACCGAGAGTGGTTTCATTCATACCGTACCATTTTGGGTTTTGTGCGCTTGGGTGATGACAACTCTCTTGATATTGTGGGCATTGGTGATGTTAGGCTGCAGTTTCCTTCTGGCAGCAGTTTTGTTATGCAGGATGTAAGTCATGTACCTGCTTTGACACGCAATCTCATATTAGCTAGACAATTTGATGACGCAAGTTATCATGTCTCTTTTGGAGACTCTGCATGGAAGATCACTCATGGCAAACTTGTGATTGTGAGAGGTGCGAAGGCTGGCAGCCTCTATCCCTTGATTGTATCTGCTTCTTCCCTTGATCATGTTTTGTCTGTGGGTTCTATCCCACATGTATCTCTTTGGCATGCCCGTTTGGGCCATATGTCTTTGAAGGGAATGAAAATGCTTTCTGGTTTGCAGTACTTACTGCCCCTTGATTATGCATGTTTTGATTCATGTGATCATTGTCTTTATGCCAAGCAGACTAGGTCTACGCATAAGAAGTCTGGTAGGCCATGCATGAGTGAGCCCTTGGCATTGGTACATTCGGATGTCTGTGGGCTCATACCTTGTCAGTCTTGGGTGGTGCAAAGTATTTTGTTACTTTCATAGATGATTTTTTACGGAAAGTTTGGGCTTATCCCATTAAGCTGAAATTTGATGTCTTAGCTGTGTTTCAGAGTGGGTATAGGCTAAAATGCCTAAGGACAGATAATGGGGGTGAGTATGTCTCACGTGCTTTTGAGTAGTATTGTGACGAGAGGGGTATTAAGCGTAAGTTTACCGTCCCCTACACCCCCCCCCCCCCAAGAACGGTTTGGCTGAGTAGATGAATAGAATCATCTAGGAGCATGTATATAGTATGCTTAGCCATGCAGGCCTACCATAGAGCTTTTGGGCTGAGGCAGTTAGTACAGCTGTGCATATCATAAATAGATCACCTTCTAGTGGTTTGGATTTCCAGGTTGCAGAGGAGGTATGGACTGGAAAACCTCCCTCTTATGCGCATCTCCGTGTCTTTGGATGTGAGGCATTTTGCCATGTGTCCAGGGACAAGAGAAGTAAGCTAGATCCTAAGAGTGTCAAATGCATTTTCTTGGTTATGGGGATGCAAGTGCGCGAGATGGGTTACCGTCTCTGGGATTCGCAGGCGTGGAAAGTCATTCGCAGTCATGATGTAGTCTTCCATGAATATGAGATGCATAGGCAGCCTGAGAGAGTTATTGAGATCCGCAGGGTCATATTTCAGGAGGAATAGAGAGGTCCCGCACAGCCAGTTGGACAACCTACAATTGCAGCAGATGCTCGTGGTCAGGGTGTTGGACAGGCAGCTGGGCAGGCAGCAGAGCCTGCCGTGAGACGGTCTGCTAGAGACAGATGTCCACCTGATAGATTTCAGCCCTCGATGTATTATGTCTTGGTTACAGATGCAGGAGAGCCCTTCACTTATGATGAGGCTATGCGCAGGGCTGACAGTCACTCCTAGGAGAGGGCTATGCAGTTTGAGATAGACTCCTTGCATAAGAATGAGATTTGGGATTTGGTTTCCTTGCCTCAGGGCAAGAAGGCTTTGCCATGCAAGTGGGTGTACAAGCTGAAAAGTACCCCTGGACACCCCAAGCCAGCATATAAGGCTAGATTGGTAGCAAAAGGTTTTAAGTAGGAGCATGGTGTGGACTTTGATGGGGTCTTTTCTCCTGTGGTTAAGATGACCACCCTGCACTTAGTCGAGGCTTAGTCTTGGCTTTGGTTTCTCAGCTTGACTTGGATTTATACCAAATGGATGTCAAGACGACTTTCTTACATGGGGACTTGCATGATGAGATTTACATGGAGCAGCCTAAGGGCTTTGCAGAACTTGGTAGGGAGCGCCCAGTGTGCAAATTGAAGAAAAGTCTTTATGGCTTGAAGCAGGCACCTAGGGAGTGGTATCATAAGTTTGATGCCTTTATGCAGTCACAGGGCTAC
Organism: Lygodium microphyllum; assembly: GCF_053477565.2. NCBI lineage: Eukaryota > Viridiplantae > Streptophyta > Polypodiopsida > Schizaeales > Lygodiaceae > Lygodium > Lygodium microphyllum. The sequence continues at coordinate 17,211,388 of NC_141158.1, read as the reverse complement.
AGCAGGAGTGCTATGGATCCGTGTCTTTACACGAAGAAGGCCCGTGATGGTTCTTTATTGATTTTGGTACTCTATGTGGATGATATGCTGATAGCAGGGAAAGCTCATGATGAGCTAGATGCTCTTAAGGCTCAGCTCAAGAAGAGCTTTCAGATGAAAGATCTGGGACAGGCCTCTCACATACTTGGTATGCGCATTAGACGCGACAGGCATCAGGGACTCCTCTACTTGTCACAGAGGGAGTACATTCATAAAGTCCTTGAGCGCTTCCGCATGCAGGACATAAAGCCTATTGGCTGTCCATTATATAAAGATATCATAGGCTGATTGTCTGCAGACAAATGAGCAGAGAGCCGAGATGGCCAAGATTCCCTATGCATTCGCAGTGGGCACTCTTATGTATGCCATGATAGCCACTCATCCAGATATTGCCTTTGCAGTTGGTGTTGTGGCACGCTATATGGCAACACCTGGCAAGAAGCATTGGGATGCCGTGAAGGGTATCATGAGGTATTTGAAGGGCACTACAGATATGTGCATATGTTATGGCACCCAGGATATAGGAGTCGTGGGGTACACTGACTCTGATTATGTAGGACATGCAGATAGTAGGAAGTCCACTTCCGGCTATGTATTCACCTATGCTGGAGGTGTTGTTTCTTGGATGTCCAGGGTGTAGAAATGCGCGACCCTTTCTACTACAAAGGCCGAGTATGTTGCAGCCATTGAGGCTTGCAAGGAGGCCATTTGGTTGGGTCGTTTGGTTGTTGACCTTCGTATTGGTGCTATCCCTACACCGCATTCGGATTCTATGAGTGCTATTCACTTAGCCAAGAATCCGGTCTTCCATGCAAAGACGAAACACATTGAGGTGAGGTATCACTTCATACGTGGGGTCGTTGAGGACAAGTCTGTTGATCTTGTCAAGATCTCGACTGACCAGAATCTTGCAGATCTGCTCACGAAAAGCCTCTCTATAGAGCGCTTTACCTTCCTAAGGAGGTTGATGGGCGTGGGATAAGATGACATCTTTTCTCATCCTGTTGTACATGTGTCCATGTTGTACTGTCTTTTTTTCTTTTTCTTTTCACTCCTCACTAGGGTAGATTCGCCTTTAAGTGGAAGGTTGTTGGGGGTAAAGGCGCCTATGCCTAGCCGCCAGTGTATTACTACACTGATAGTCATCGCCCACTGCACATTGCAGGTGGCGGGCGCCCGCCACTGTCACTTTATTCTTTATTCTTTTAGTGACAATTTGAATAAAGGAAGGCCCGATCACACATTGTGACTGTTGGAGTTCCCATTTCTTGTCTCTCTCTTTCTTGCTCTTGCTCTCCCGCCATAGCTCTCGAGTGCAAGCTTCGATCCTTCTCACCTTTCATTGCTTAGAACCCTTAGCAACCAATCGAGCCTTGTATGCCGGCTTGGGGTGTCTAGGGATACTTTTTAGCTTGTACACCTACTTGCATGGCAAAGCCTTCTTACCATGAGGCAAGGAAGCCAAATCCCAAGTCTAATTCTTATGCAATGAGTCAAGTAGCTCAGACTTCATAGCCCTCTCCCAAGAGTGACAATCATCCATGCACATAGCCTCATCATAAGTGAGAGGCTCTCCTGCATTTGTAACCAGTACATAATCCATAAAGGTTGCAAAACGGTCAGGAGGTCGTCTATCTCTAGTAGAATGCCTCAACCTAGGCTCAGCTGCTTGATCGACATCCTGTCTAACATCAACATGTCTAGCATCTGGTCCATAAGCATCAAGTGATGCTGTACGCTGTCTAGGTGGCCGTGGAGCGGGCTAAACGGGAGCAGGTGGCTCCTCCTAAAAGATAACTCTACATACCTCAACCACTTTCTCAGGTTGCATATGCACTTTGTCCTCATGAAAAATGACATCATGGCTACGGATCACTTTCCGTGCTCGCGGATCCCATAGATGGTAACCCATCTCTCCTGCATCTCCATAGCCAATGAAAATGCATTTGACACTTTTAGGTGACACTTTTTAGCCTTTGGATCTAGTTTCTTCCGAAACTCATCTGGCACATGAACATACGCAATGCAGCCAAACACTTTCAAGTGTGAGACATCAGGCTTCTTACCTGTAAAACATTCTTCGGGGGTCATACCATGAACTGCAGCTGTGGGAGTTCTATTCATAATATAAACAGCAGTATGAATAGCCTCACACCAAAAATGCTTAGGCATATTCTTTTCAGCCATCAAGGCACGTGTAACTTCTGCAATATGCCTGTTTTTCCTTTATGCAACCCCATTTGTTGTGGGGTATACCTACATGTGAACTGTCTCTTTATCCCATGAGACCTCAGAAAGTCACTGAACTCATTCGAGAGGTACTCTCCCCCTCCATCTGACCTCAAGCACTTTACTTTCAAGCCTGTTTCTCTTTCAACTGCAACATACCCACAGCTTTCTATAACAATCATCAATGAATGTGACAAAGTATGCACTGCCTCCAAGAGAATACATTTTGTGTAGGTCCCCAAATGTCTGTATGCACAACATCAAGGATATTTCTGCTTACATCTCTGTCATGTGAAAAGGGTTGTCTTGCCTGCTTACCAAACTGACATGCTTCGCATACCTTATGAAATTCTGCAACTCTAAATGTAGGCAAACCTGTAACCAACCCTTTGGACTGCATTAATTTCAGCCTTTGTACATTTGCATGTCCAATGTGTTTGTGCCAAATTTCAATATCTGCAACAACACCTTTTCCTTTAGCATACATAGCAGCATTCATAGTAGAAATTCTAGCATCCAGAGTAAACATACGTCCAACTCTACTTCCCTTTGCTACCAACCTGCACTTGTCATTGAAGTCTTCTACAAAGCAGCCCTTTGCATTAAATCTGACTTGCAGCCCTTGCTTTACCATTTGACTGACTGACACCAAGTTCTTTGTAATAGACAGCACATGTAATACATCTAAAAGACTCTTTGTCTTACCATCATGCAAGGACAAGAGAACTTTTCCAATGTGTGAAATTGGGTGGCATGAATCATCACCCATCTGCACGTAACCTGCATTTTGCAAATCCTGCATCTCTCCAAACCATTCTGCATGGCTGGTCATATGATTGGATGCACCTGAATCAACATACCAAACATCATCATGTGTTCCCTTTCCTATAACAGCATTCAGCATATGCTGCATAACAAATAGACATTCATTTTTGTCTTCATTCTGTCGTGAAGACGATGCATAGTTTCCTTGCTGCAACTTATCACTGCGAATATCATCTTTCTTAGCATAACATTGGGCTGCAATATGACTTGTTTTGCCACAGTAGTGACACACAATACTAGAGTTATTAGAGCCTCTGTTCTACCATTCCACCTCTTCCTCTAAAGCTCCCCTTGCCTCTAAAGTTACCACGACCTCCTGAAACCTGCATATCGCCAAATTGCTGATTCAATCTGTTTTTGCTGGTTGTCACTACCACGTCCTGTACCACGATCTCTTGAAGAGAACCTGCCACGTCCCCTTCCTGAACTGGAGTAGAAAGCTTGGACCTGTTCACCACTTCTTTCAGATGTCTCACCCTGCATGTTGATCTCTTCAGTGATCATAAGGGAGACCAACTCATCAAAATCTGGAAATAGCTTTCTAACATATACGGAAGTTACAAAAGACTTCCAAGCCTTTTCATTGTTAAGTCCACCCAAGGTAGATGACACCAAATCATCATCATCGGGCATTGCATCAATCGCTACCAATGCATCTGCAATGCTTCTTACCTTCAGTGTCTTCCCTTTCTTCAATGTATTCAACTCTTGCTTGAGTTGAATCTCTCGTGCCTTTGTATTTACGGAAAACATACTTTCAAGTATGGTCCAAGCTGCATATGAATTCTCTACATTTCATATATGTCCCAGCATATTATGTCAATTACTGTAGACAGCCAATACATGACCTTCTTGTCTTTTGCATTCCATTCCTTCCGTGCCTTTGTCTCTTCTGCAGTTGGAGGATCACTCGCCTCTGGCTCCTTTTCTTCACCTGAAACAAACTCATAGAGGCCTTTTCCAATAAGGAAGTTCGTGACATGGAACTTCCATGAAGGGTAGTTGTTCTTGTCGAGCTTCTCAATGATGGGGCTTCCACTGTTCTCTGCCATTATCACAAAACTAATACGAAACAGCAAGCAAATCTTTTGCAACCCTCAACCTGTAGTGCACAGCAATACACCAGACATCCTTTTTCACTGTCTGCTCAACAATACATGCAATCTGCAACCTGTTTGCAGATAAACTTTATGTTTGCTTTCTGCAAACACTTCAAGAATTACAGAGTCGCAATCTGTAACCTGCGCACCCACTTTTGGTCAAAACAGTCGAAATCACAGTGTACCTTGAAACTGCTGTCCGCAACCTTGCCGCTCTAAAACAGGGCTTGTTTACAGAATATATAGCGTTCTTCGCGCACACCAAATCTCACTGCAATCTAAGCTTTTTGCTCTACCCTGCTTCCGGTGCCTCCACAGGCACTATCCAAGAGAAAGAGTGGAAGGATGGGAGAGCTTCTTACCCGTGGCTTGCTTGCTCGAACCTTGCTTCTTCTCCTTCACTTCAGCCTTCGAAATCAGCCTCTCTCAGTGGTGCGGCTCTGATACCATGTCAAGAATCGCGTGGTGGGGGGACTTGCTCAAGATGCTATACTGAACACACAAAATGCACAAGGAGAAGCTCACTCAAGAGACAAGAAGAGAGATGGAGGCCAAAACGTTTTCTTGCTGGTTTCTTCTTCTTCTTCCACACACTTTTCAATGTACTCAAAGTATAGATAATATACAACATAAAGGAAAGTGGCCTACTAAGTCAAACAATGCATAACCGACTACACTAGTCGACTAGCGCTATAACTATGCCAGCTGTAAATAGGTGTAACAACCTAAATATAATAAGTAATGAGTCAGTGGCTATGTGAGAGTCATAATGACCACCGACGTGCTAAGTGTAGACATGTGGACCCATCTAACTAGGCGGTCTATCATCAATGTCCGCATGTGTTGAGCTTGTCATCTCAACACTTTGAATGCAATATAAGAGTCATAATTATACAAAGGTTGACAAGCAGAGGGTCTAATCATAGGGCCTCATTGGAAGCCTCAATGGTTGCAACATACTCGATAGTAGACAAGGCCATGCATTTGTACACCCTAGATATCCAAGAAACAACACCTCCAGCAAAGATAAAGACATAGCCAAAGGTGGAAAATTTCCTATTATGTTTGTATGCCCTACATAGTCAAAGTTTGTATAGTCCACGACTCCAGTATCTTAGCCACCATAATAAATGCACATATCTATGGTGCTCTTAAGGTATCTCATGATACTCTTCACAAGATCCTAATGTTGTCTTCTAGTGTCACTATATAATGAGCCACAACTCCCATTGCAAATGCTACGTCAAGTCTAATGGCTATCATGGCATACATCATGCTACTCACTATAGATGTATACATGATCTTGGCCATCTCGGACCTCTCATCATTTGATTGGGGACAATCTATCCAATTGAGCTTCATATGAGAAGATAATGGGCAGGTAATAGGCTTACTACCCTATATATGGAACCACTCAAGGACTTTATGAATGTACTCATTATGTGATAGCAAGAGGAGTCATTTAGAGTGATTGCATGTAATGTGCATACCAAGTATGTGAGAGGCATAAAGCTCTCTTAAGCTAGTCTTCAAAGCATCCAACTCATATCCCCCATATCCTTCATCTCAAAGCTCTTCTTAAGCTTAAGGATATGGGGCATGTGAGAGGCATACCCCATATCATTCATCTCAAAGCTCTTCTTAAGCTAGACTTCAAAGCATCCAACTCATCATGAGCACTCTTTGCAATTAGCATGTTATCAAAAGATAGCACCAAAATGATAAGACTATCATAACAAGCCTTCTTCTTATTAAAACATGGATCCATATCATTATGGGAATAAACTTGTGAATGCATAAAGGTATGAAACTTACGATACCATTTCCTAGGTATCTAATTAAGTCCACAAAAACTCTTCCTCAACACTAGGTGTTTCCTATCCTTTTTCTCAAAGTGCTCTTAGACTATTGCATATAGATATCCTCATGCAAGTTTCCATGAATAAAAGTTATTTTTACATCTATTTGGTACAAGTCCTAGATTCATCTACTCAACCAAGGCCAATACCAAGTGTAGGGTATCTTGACCACATGAGAAAACATTTCATCAAAATTAACTCCCTTCTCCTGCTTAAAACCCTCAGTAACCAATCTAGCCTTATATGTTGGCTTAGCATGACCAAGGGTACTCTCTTCTCCTGCTTAAAACCCTCAGTAACCAATCTAGCCTTATATGTTGGCTTAGCATGGCCAAGGGTACTCTCCAACTTGTAAATGCGCTTGCATGGCAATGCATGTTTCCCATTGGGCAAAGGAACCAAATCCCATGTACTGTTTTTCTGAAATGAATCGTGCTTAATTTGCATGGCTCTCTTCTAATAGCAATTATCACATTTGTGCATAGCCTCCTCATAAGTAGAAGACTCACCAATATCTCTCACCACTATGACATAATGCATAGAGAGCTCAAACGATTAAGAGGACATCAGGCTTGGGTGGAGCATCTCAAGATTGGTTATGGGGTATGTACGGCATGTCCTCTTTGTCCAACATCATGATCCTGCACAACAGTAAGCCACTATATAATCAGTAGTTGCAATAAGCTATCTAATTGGGGATGGTTGTACTATAATAGGAGACTCCTCCTAAGAGATTACCTTGCATATCTCAACTACCTACTCTAGTCTCATATGCATCTTTTTCTCATGGAATATGACATCATGGTTGCAAATAACATTCCAAGCTTGCAGATCCCAAAGGTGATAGCCCTTCTCACTTGCATCACCATATCCAAGAAAGATGCATTTGATGGACTTTGGATCCAGCTTATTATATTTGTCTTTGGAAATATTGTAGAAAGCCTCACATCCATAGACACACAAGCATGCATATACAAGGGAGGTTTACCAAACCATACCTCCTCTACAACTCTACAACCAAGAGTAATGTGTGGAGATCTATTAATCAAGTGAACTATAGTAGTAATTGCCTTAGCCCAAGAGTAATGTGATAAGCCTACTTGGCTAAGTATATTATGGGCTCTTTGTTAAATAGTCTTATTCATGTTCTCTAAAACACTATTCTACCCCTCTCATTAAAAAATGACTCAAATACCTCAAAGACATATTTTTTCCCATTGTCAGATCATAGGCATTTTAGCCTCCTCATGCTAGTTTTTAACCATAGCAAGAAAGTTAAATTGTAGCTAGCACCTCTAATTTCTACTTAATAGGGTAGGCCCAAACTTTATGAGAATAATCATGAGTGAATAACACAAAGTACTAAACACCACCTAATGACTGATAGGGGATGGGACCATAAACATTTGAATGGATAAGAGCCAATTGCTCACCTATGCACATAGAGTCCAACTTTTTATGAGGGTTACGTGTTTGCTTACCATATAAACAATATCATAAGAGTCAAAACATGAGTAGTCAAGAGATGGAAAATACTCTAAATGAGTGAGTACTATCATTTCTCTAAGAGACATATGACCATGTCAATGATGCCAAAGAGATACATGAGAATGATCAATGACGGCTAAAACATGATCAAAGGAGCCATATACAAGCAAAGTATAGGATGCCAACCTTGGCACCTCTAGCAAAAATAAGACTACCATGAGTAATCTTCCATATGCAAGATCATAAAAAATGACATGGTACTTGTTATCATATAACTGTCCAACAAATATAAGGCTTTTAGTCAAAGTTGGGATATTACGTACATCATGAAGCACAAATTGAGCATCGATATCAAACTACAATCTCACATCACCTATGCTAATAATATCCAATGTAATGCCATCTCTTCGTCTAACTGACCAATGACGATGTATGGTAATATGAAATGAAGCCAACACTAAGAGTAAAAAGATAGAGTCCTGATCAAGTGAGTAACATCAAGTGATGAAGTACTAAGTATGTAATCATCTGAGATGTACTCCAAGGCATTTATTTCTTCTATCTTAATACTAGACTTGAGAACAATGTTGTGATAATAAAAAGATTTGGTATTATCATATGCTTCCCCTTTACTTTTTTTGCACCTATCATTGCATATCTTATGGCACCATAGCCTTATGTAACTTTGTTGTCCACAAAAGTACTATGTAAGAAATGACTTAGGACCATGGGACTTTTTGTGTGATTGCCCATGAGACTTAGACTTGCCCCTATTGGGCTATAAGTCTCTACCACAATTATTACTTCCATTACCACCTTGTGTCTACCTCTCGCTTTGTGAGTGTATGAGAAGTATGGGATGTATTAGCATTCTTCTTGTTTACTTCCTTAATAAGCAAAGCACCCTCTATATCCTTGAGTTGAAAATCCCTTCAGGAGGGTTTGTACTCATAGCAGTGTGAAATGATCCTAGGAATCAGGTAATGTAACAAGCAAGAAAAGAGACTTGACATTCTTCTCAAACTTTCGAACCTATGAAGTAAGCACACTAAAAATAGAATGAAACTCATTTGAGTTAGAAGACATAGACGTCTGCTCCTTCATGCGAAGGTCGATGAGTTGGTACCACCCTTGATCTCAATGACATTGAAGTATATCTGCTTTCACAATGACAAAATGATGGTAGACTTACATAGCTCATCAAGCTCTTCCTATTCCTTGTCATCATAAAGTTCTAGCTTTATCCCCTCTAATTTCAATTGCTTAACTTGCTTCTTCTACACTAATACTTGCCAAATCTGAGTCTTCAAATACTAGAAGTTATTGCCATCCAAGTTCTCCAAGTCGAAGATAGTACTCTCATTGGAGGCATTTGAAGCACCTGCCATTATGCCTATTAAACAAAGAGAGTAAGGGATATTGTAATAACAACAAGTCAGCCCCAAAACCAAGCCAAAAAGAGTGAAGTAGGAAGATGACTAAGCCAACACACTACTATCCGTAAGCAAGAAGTACTAGAGTCCTGAATACAAGTGTTTGCTATCAAAAGAACTGCTCAAAATTGATTTTGAACATAGTTGTCTATAAAACTAAAATAAATCAACATGTAAGTATAGGCAAACATGATAACAAGTAAGCTCCCACTGTCAAGAAGATTTGGGTAGCAACCAAGATGTACAATGCAACTAGTAGTGTAGTATAAACCACTGGGCATATCAAAGAATATCAAAACATCTAAGGTGTTAGGTACATTGGTGCATATCACAATGCATGCAAAACATGTATCTACCATTGATAACAAGTAGTACAAGGTGTCCAAATTAAAGGAAAATTAGCCCATAGTTATAATCATCTATATGACAATTTATACATAAACCAATAAGTCATAAGAGAGTCTCTCACTAACTCAAATGAACCATGCTTTATGAAGAAAATACCAATTACTCCCACTAGAAGCAAATATGGAGCATGTAAGTAGTAAAGTAAGGAAACTCAATGCTTAGAGATCATAGCATATGTGTGCCCAGAGTACATCACGTATACATTCGAGAGCATATACCTTCAATAAGTCATTGAGCTCGCAAGTGAAAATCATTGAAGCAAATAGCCATTATCCAAATGCAACCAACTAAGCTCAAATCCAAGATATAGAACCTAACATAAGCATATCCTGGCAGTGGCATAAACAACAATGCTAAGCTTGAATGTAACCATGTAGCATTGTTTTAGTCCCAATTTTATGTCAAATGCATAATAGGACTAAACTGCCTCATACAAAAAAAGAGTAAGCTACATCATGCAGTGCAAAAAAAACCTAATATCTCATCAAGAAACTAGTATGAAACTCAAAAATACTGACATAGGAACATGAGAACACATACTTAAACACTAATACTCAATAAATCAAATACATAAACTAGAGAATATGCTAGAAAAGAGCAGAAACAAAGATATAAGTCATGGCGTCCACTATCATATTGTATTGCTAAGGAAGAAACTCCGTCATACAACTGGTCGTGATCAAGAATGATGACCCATATACGTGAAAGACACACAATACCTCTTCAGGTCACATTTTTCAACTGCCTACAAACTACACTTCATAAGGCATGCAACTTCATGAGGCATTTTAAGATTGCTTTAAACATAGAACTACTATGACTAAGGTTCTTATGCCAAAAAAAGTGGTGATAACCATGCTTTCATGGTGATGAGGTCACTTGATGCCGACTTTGAAGAGGGGAATGATGGCAATTAAGATGAAAATACATGGAGTAAATTAGGGCATGATGAACATGATAATCTTGAAGACAATGGCGGTGACGTCAATGACAAAGGGATTGGCGATAATAGCAGGATGATGACAATAGTCGAGAGGACCCTCAAAATTATTTGCATGACCCTCCAAAATCCTCCAATGTTGGTCATGTCTTCCTCTTCTCCATTCATTACAATGCATATGATGCCCTCTCTCATCACATCGATTTCTTAACAGCCTCCTCTTCTTAAGTTTTTTTCTTTTGATTTCTTGATCATTATAACCTTAGCTTATAAAATCCCCCCCCCCCCCCCTCTTCAAGCTTATGTAAATACCCTACAAATGCAACCATCTCTTTGCTCTAATTTTTAGGTATATTATCCCATATACGATACAACAAAGGAATTGCAAAGTCTACTACTCCTTCCTAGGATTATCCTCGATAATTATAATTGCCTAACATATGTATGCCATTTGATTCATGTCCCTTGCTACTACCCAAGTTCTACCTGACTATATTCTAAACTATCTACGGCTTTGTAAAGACTCATTCGGATTCGTCTATGTATACCCTCTCTATGCAAGTGAAGGTCAAATTGTCATGTAAATCTCACATATCCCCCAAATTCTAAACCCTTTTAATCACATAAAATTATCAAATTCACCCAGGTATTTTCTAAGTCCACTATTCTCCCTAACACATAACTCCTTTAAGCTAGAATTTCCACTTGTCAGATTGCAAAGATGCATCGAGCAACTACAACCACATTTGCATTAAATTAATTTGAAAATTTGGTAAAAATGTGTAAAATGTATATAATTTTATTGAATTTTTTTGCAATATTTGGCATGTTTTTACAGGTTATCACCTTTGGAATTGAAGAATGGAGGCTTCTGGCTCTTTGCAGTTTTTGATTTGCATGGCTTGAGATGATGGTTGAGGTCAAGTTTTATTATCTCTCTAGCTCTTGTTGCATATATCACACAATAGCTATCCAAGGAAACCAAAAGTTGAGAAGAGGATTGGACCTAAATAGAATCATGTCCAAAGTAGAGCATAGGAAGATCCTGAGAAGAACAAATCAAAAGTTGAAGGAGACAAGGCCTCAAAGCCATCTAGAGGTGATAGCAATGCAGTCTACTAACCATTTAATGGAAATAGGATAAGGATCGTCAAATAGGAGCATTTGAAAGGGGGGGAGGGGGGTGCTAGACCATTTATTGAGAAGAGAAGGAATGGGCAAGAAAAGCAATGAGAGGATGTTGAATCCAAATGTCCAAGAGGCAACGTACTATTTTCCTAAAAAAACTTGCAAGATTACCATTGGTAGACTAGAATATATGCACCCATTGTGTGATATATATGGAAGATTTCATGGGTAATGAGTTAATTGTCAAGGGTGTATTGATGTTATTTTGGTTTGTAGAGGCATTTGTCATAATCTCAATCTCGCTTACAATCTTGTTTGATTCTTATTTCGCCTCTTCCATGCTCTTTTCAGACTCTTCTTCTCATGTGGACTAGGATGTATGATATTCTTTAAGCGCTTCTCCTTGCCCTTTTAACAAGGTCTAAATGTCTTGTACTTGTAGGCTTAGCTATTCTTCCATGGCTTACTACTTGCTTTGTCATTTTCTAATGCATGCCTTGAGTATTTGAAGTTTTCTCTACTAACTCCTTGGCTACTATGGCCTTAGATAGATTGTTAGATAGCTTGGTGATTATAGCATGGGACTTTTGGACTTTGACCAATAGAATGGACATGGAGAAAGCTACTTCTAGTGGTCTTTATCAAGAAGGGGCAATTTTTGTGAAATCCATGATGCTAGGGTTGGGGTTGTGCTAAGCATGGCATTAAGGATTTTTGTGACTCATTGTGCCATGGTGATTGCCTTCTCTAGACCTAACTCAATTTGTGGTAGGATATAGTCTTGCAAGGCATTACTTTTCTCACCTACTTAACTTGACTTTGCTAGGATAGTAGGCATTGGAGGTGCTTTGAGCTATCTGTCATGTTCCCTTTAGATTTTTTCCTCAAAGGAGACTATCTTTTCACACTTCTCTAAGTTCCCCTTATGTTTAGCCACCTTTCTTGATTATTTTGGGCTCTTTTTAAATCTTCCCTATCTAACAAGTTTTGTAAAGAGCTACAACATTGCTATTAAGGGATCTTTTCAGCTTGCCCTTACTTGATAATTTCTTATTGAGTTGGCCCCTTTTTATTTTAGCTTTCTTTCTTCTTGGTTTTCCTTATGTGGTGCACCTCATGGTCTTCTCTTGTATTTTCACTTCTCTCCTTAGCAACCAATCTTTCATCCTTATATTATGGATCTTTGGTTTCAATAGCCTTTTCTATGGCTTTTTGTATGACAAGAGTGAGGATTTTGTGATAATTGATAATTTTTCATTTTTCTCATAGGTGTTTGGTTGTTTGTAGACCATCTCAAGCCAAATCATTGTTTATATTTTTAGCATGTAGGATCTCTATGAGGAGGTCCTCCATAAAGTTAATCCTAGTCATCCAAATGGTGGGATCTAGAGAGATGATAAGAGATCTTAGTGCGGTGTAATTGGCTCTTGGTTTCCACGTTTGGCTCATGAATATCAGTGAACAAGGCAATCCTAATTGGCCATTGAGAACTTGGCAATAGTTTGATGACACTTCCTATGCACATGGGAAGGGCTAGTTTTTAACAAGTAATCACAAAAACTTTCCTCAAGAGTTTAGGTTTTAGAGCCACTCCAATCTACTTTCCCCTTCACTTGTCTAAATGGTGATTGTGCTTGTCTTGTATAATGAGGCTAGTAGGTTTTTAGAAATTTATATAGCTCTTCAAATTATTGGGGACATCGAAGGGTGTCCACATAATGTAGGATTTTGGACTAGTAAGTGAGGTCTCTAGTGGATGGGTCATTGGTGAACGTGTAGGAGAAGTGTCAAATCACTCTATATTTCTACCACCCATTCGTCTCACTATGTATGTTAGAAATGTTAAAAGGATGATAATCAACCTCTGATTAGAATGAAAATTTTAGGTCCCCTCAATGTCAATGATCACCATATGGAAAGGAACATAATCATGATTATTAATACATTATATCAATTCAATAAGATATTGACAAATTCGATTAGATTTCATCCATAATTTGTAGTCTAATGATGATTTTGATGTCATAGAATTAACCAATATATTGAATCAGGGCATTTTTTTGAGAGATACATACTCCTTTGGTTAACAATATTCTATTGGATGTTTAGCAAGCATTGGAAGTTTTCTTTGAAAGTCATTGGTTAAGGCCTCAAATTTTGGGCTATAAGGACATAAAATGTCTTTTGAGATGAGTACATTTGTAAGATCTTCATATCCTTGAGATGAATTGGGGCCTTAAGTGGAGCCAAAAACTCAACCCTAAGTTGTAGACTAGATTCATGAGCATGGGTTCCCATGGTATCGGTGAAAACCAAGAAATAATATAAGTGATAATAGTAGCTTGGAAAGAGAAGGTTTGGTCTTACAATTAATAGTAAACAATGGGAATAATAAGAGAGTAGCAAAGTGATCGAGTGTACATTGATTTTTCATTGTGATGGCATGATAAAAGTCAAAATTCTACCTCTTCTTAGTGTCACTAATCCTACCTAAACAACATTTGTGGTCTTAATCCTAGTCATCCAAATGGTGGGATCTAGAGAGATGATAAGAGATCTTAGTGCGGTGTAATTGGCTCTTGGTTTCCACGTTTGGCTCATGAATATCAGTGAACAAGACAATCCTAATTGGCCATTAAGAACTTGGCAATAGTTTGATGACACTTCCTATGCACATGGGAAGGGCTAGTTTTTAACAAGTAATCACAAAAACTTTCCTCAAGAGTTTAGGTTTTAGAGCCACTCCAATCTACTTTCCCCTTCACTTGTCTAAATGGTGATTGTGCTTGTCTTGTATAATGAGGCTAGCAGGTTTTTAGAAATTTATATAGCTCTTCAAATTATTGGGGACATCGAAGGGTGTCCACATAATGTAGGATTTTGGACTAGTAAGTGAGGTCTCTAGTGGATGGGTCATTGGTGAACGTGTAGGAGAAGTGTCAAATCACTCTATGTTTCTACCACCCATTCGTCTCACTATGTATGTTAGAAATGTTAAAAGGATGATAATCAACCTCTGATTAGAATGAAAATTTTAGGTCCCCTCAATGTCAATGATCACCATATGGAAAGGAACATAATCATGATTATTAATACATTATATCAATTCAATAAGATATTGACAAATTCGATTAGATTTCATCCATAATTTGTAGTCTAATGATGATTTTGATGTCATAGAATTAACCAATATATTGAATCAGGGCATTTTTTTGAGAGATACATACTCCTTTGGTTAACAATATTCTATTGGATGTTTAGCAAGCATTGGAAGTTTTCTTTGAAAGTCATTGGTTAAGGCCTTAAATTTTGGGCTATAAGGACATAAAATGTCTTTTGAGATGAGTACATTTGTAAGATCTTCATATCCTTGAGATGAATTGGGGCCTTAAGTGGAGCCAAAAACTCAACCCTAAGTTGTAGACTAGATTCATGAGCATGGGTTCCCATGGTATCGGTGAAAACCAAGAAATAATATAAGTGATAATAGTAGCTTGGAAAGAGAAGGTTTGGTCTTACAATTAATAGTAAACAATGGGAATAATAAGAAGTAGCAAAGTGATCGAGTGTACATTGATTTTTCATTGTGATGGCATGATAAAAGTCAAAATTCTACCTCTTCTTAGTGTCACTAATCCTACCTAAACAACATTTGTGGTCTTATTTTCTAAGGTGAATTTTCTCAATTCTTACTTATTGGAGTTTTTTTGCACTAATTTGTCTAGTAACCCTTTTCAAGGTCCACTATAGTGAAAAGTCAAAAAACAAGGGCATGCAAGGGCCAAAACTAATAAAAATTGAAGTCAAAAGTTGAAATTTAGCACTTAAAAGGATAAACAACTAAAAATAATATATAAAAATTACGTGTTGATAATTGGAAAAATACATACCTTGGATAGTTTTTTGTGATATCATTTATGGGCAATGAGTTCACTCCCATGCAAATTATAAATCAAAATTGCATGCATATAAAGCACCACATGCATATATGTTATGGAAATTGAATCTAGAAATGCTTGCTATGACTGTATGTAATAGAACGCCTAGTTGTGGATGTCCAAGAGTAAGTGGCTATGTCCATATATAAAAAACCCAATCCATACTTAATGTTAAAACTTAGTCTAAATAATCATTCTAGTGGTTGGAAAATCAAGTGTGGTTTATCTTTCTCTTACTTCTACCATCTCTATTGTTCACTTAAGAGCTCACAATCAAAGTGAAAAGGGTGTCATCATCTCCTAGGTCCATTATGAGAAGGAGGCCATCTTTTTTCTACATGATTGGTTGCTTTTGTCTATCACAATGAGAGAGAGAGAGAGAGAGAGAGAGAGAGAGAGAGAGAGAGAGAGAGAGAGAGAGAGAGAGAGAGAGAGAGAGAGAGAGAGAGAGAGAGAGAGAGAGAGAGAGAGAGAGAGAGAGAGAGAGAGAGAGAGAGAGAGAGAGAGAGAGAGAGAGAGAGAGAGAGAGAGAGAGAGAGAGAGAGAGAGAGAGAGAGAGAGAGAGAGAGTTATATTAACGTCTTCTAAAGACCAAAACTGGCTTATGAGACAAACTTGATACCATTGATGAGGTCCAGCTATCCAAAATAAAAGTGCTGAATGAAAAGCTAAAAACTAGAAACTGAAAATACGGTGCTATGAGTGTGATAGGTGTCGTGTATGTGTATGTGCGTATCTAGCTCTGGTACTCCAGATAATGGCTACAAAAGGGGAACAAATGTCGGCTGTGATAGGGGAACAACTGTCGGCTGTGATAAAGTGGTGCGATGTGTATATGTAACAGATGCAGGAAGATATACTATCCTAGGATGTAGTAGCAGTCGTCGAAGTCGCTAATAGCAGGTGATCCCTCCTGGATGCAGGATGTGGTACATCGGCGGTGGATATTTATTAAGCAGAATAGAGTTGCAAAGAGGCATAACCACCAGAATTGGTGGGAGCTTTGAAGCTCATTGACAAACTTCTAGACTACAACTAAGTGAGTCTCATTGTTCCCATCTATTTCCTTTTCTTGGTTGAAAGAGTTGTGCTCAATCATATAATAGATTCTTGGCTAGGCTAGGGTTCAGAGACAACCATGTTGAGGATAGTTTGTGGTGTGAAAGGCCGTGAGGCATCAGTTCATTAATAGTGCATGATTGATATGCAAATATCCATCTAGATTTGACAAGCATGATTTACAAGTTCCATTTTTTTGGTTATGTTGCTAGGACTCAAGGGATTCTCAATTGTCCAAATATCATGTGGATTAGTAGGATGGGGATTCTTGCTGAGATATGCATGCTAGCTGAAATTATGCAACACAGATTAGGAAGGATGGATTGAAGGCAACTAGTTTATGAGCAATTTTATGATAGAATAGAGTTGATTGTGTTGCTAAATTTATGTTAAATTAGGATCTTTCCTTTCATTCAAAGAAAAAATATTTAAAAAATCTACAAATAAAACCATTTGCTCGCCTTGGTAGATGGGCTATATGTGGATGAATGGCTAGGCAAGAGGCATAAATCCTTCATGTCATGAACTTAGTAAATCTTGGATATTTTCTACATTTTAGGTGGTTTTACTAAATTTTTCATGAATATGAGTATGGCATGTCATGAGAATTATGTTGGAGTATGATTAGCTACTTAGTTAGCTAACTAGGCTGTCATAAACTATTGTAATTAGTTGCATGGATTGTGATCTTATATTGATAAAATTGAGTTTACAAAAATATTGAAATTTATTGATTATTATCTAATATCTCTGATTTGGTACTAACTTGAGACATTTACATAGGTCAGGAAGGTTTTACGTTTAATTAGCTAGGATTGACTAGCTAGTCACTTTTGGATTGCAGGTGTACAAAATAAGTGAATATTTGTGATTGACTTATTTTTATAGTCATAGAACACCCAAAAACCTACTATGCACAGGGTTTTTTAGGGGTAGATGCTTGTGGAATACATTGTTATTTATCAAGTAGATGTGGTGCAATGATAGATCTTGACTAAGTCTCATCTGACTAATACTAGCATCTCCAAAGAATCATGTTTGTTGAGGGTTTTTATGACCATGTCATGTCATTTATTTGATTGAATTTTTACTCGTTTCATGCCTAATCCATTTAGGATTTGAGTAGTTATAGCTAGTAACTCTTCTCAAGGCTCTAGGGGTTATCGATAGAGCTTGTGAGTGCATAATTTGGTAAGTGCAACTTTCATCATGAATGAAAGGTTCTTGATCCTAAAATACAAGTTTTTAGGCTGAAAAATCAGTATTTGGATCATACTTGACCTCTTGGTCATAGGTTAGGATTCTTGTCATAACGGAGTGTACAAATGTTCAAAACTTAGAATTATAATGTTTTTTTACTAAATTTCCTAATTTTTTGGTAAACCTTTTCCAAACCTGTTCGTGTGTGTGTGAGAGAGAGAAATGCTTTGCTACCATCTATGCAACAATTATCACACCCTTATGACCTAGACAATAACTATTATCTTTTGCAAGTAGCTCATTGTGACTTATCTTGATTAGTCTCAAGCACTTGCCTTGAGTAGGGTTTCTATCCACTTGCCTCAAGAGGATCACACACCTTGAATCTATCAGTGGGGACTACCTTCTTACCCCAATTATATACCTTGAGTAGCATCCTTAACTTGAGTTGAATCTTTTCGAAGTGACTATACATACATCTACCTTGTCAATCTCTCACTTTCTTTCCCAATGAGTTGTATGACATAACTTTCTTATATTGAGTGGCAAACTATCTCGAGTTGCTTGTGCCTTGGGTTGACCCATTGATTCCTACCTTGAGTTGGACCCCACCTTGTTTATCTCGAGTACAAAAGTCCACTTACTCCAAGTCCCTAGTTGCCCCAAGTCCAAGACTCCACTTACCTTAAGGCCACTTCATCAACTACCTCAAGCTTGCTACCACTACCTTGAATGGTATCAACTCACTACTTCAAGCTACACGTAAATTGACTTGAGTTGATTTAACCAATTATTTCATTTACCTCGAGTTCATACATCTCTTTAACCTCCGATTGAATTTCATTTTTTATTTACCTTGAGTCCACTCTTTTCTTACATCTTGAGCTCACATCAACTTGTATAACCTCAAGTGTTCATACGTTTCATGTGTTTCATGCAACACCTTTAGTGTTTTTGACAATTTGTAGTCCATCAACATTATTGGAAACCATAATCACCTTGAGACTCCATCACAACCACATGGACCCTGAGTTCATAAGATGATCACCTGGAGTCGAGGTACTTTGAGTCTCATATCACAAGTTGCCCCAAGAAATACCACCTTGAGAAATAACCTCGAGAGACATAAAGCCTTACTTTGAGCTATACAACATTGCTACCAAACCACAAATAGGTTGTCCTCTAATCGTGGGCTACCGCCTTTTGATCACGAGATTTCAATGCACTCCCTACTAGCCACACACTACCCTAAAATAAAGACATTTTCACCTTAACTGTTGTAGTTTTCCCTTGACCAAGCTACAACCTTGGCTATAACCCCTATCACAATAATGAGGATGAAAATAGTTCACAAAATCTTATTTACTCATCATGTGGTTGATACATCAAGCCAATATGACTTCAAGTCACCAACCACACCAAGTTGTTGGAACCCCAACTGGTATCAACCACAATACTACCTCAAGGTGCCACCTCACCTTCACCTCTAGCTTTCATTGCTCACCTCCACATTGAATTACACCCCACCCTAGTCACCTCAAGCTTCACACCTTGATCACCCCAAGATTCACTACATGTTGTTGCTTTACCTTGAGTTTCTAGTAGGGTACCTTGAGTATCTTGTCATATTGCACTTGAGTCACATAGCCACATGCCCACTTTGAGTGTGACACTTAACTGGGCAGCGCATCAAGTTGGGAACATTTCCTTACCTCTAGTTACAACCAATTGCCTCAAGTCGGTCCTTGTTTCCTAGCTTGAGTGGGCACACATCTTCTTTGATTGGATCTCATACCTCAAGATGTCACTTACTTTGAGCTGAGATTACCCCAAATTGTATACACACTTAAAATACCTCATGATCTTTGCATTCTAATACTTGGACCTCCTTGGTTGGGAAATAGTGTTCCACTTGTATGTGCTTGAGAGCACAATAACAAGGATTTATGGTGAGACACATTTCACTTTGAAAGAAAGAAGCAAAGTTTAGTAAGCATCTTGCCTTGTGAGACCAAGAAGATTATAGGACTTTTTCTACCCCAAGCACATTGCCTAGTCTCATAAGAGTGATTTAAAGAAAAATGAAGAAAGTGCTTTGCTCAAGGTACACATAGATTTTGAACCTTGAATGTATATTTTAACCGATCTTAAACCTAAGATTCTAAACATCCAACTAAAGACACACAATACCATGGTGATAGGACTCTTGAGTGATGTATATAAGACACCTCATAGGATAGGAACATCAAGAGTGCTTGAGGAAGCAAGTGTGACTAAAAGACTTGGAAAGCATTGAGGGAATTCCTTCCAAGTTAAGTTATCTAAGGGCATATATGGATTTACCCCACCTTTCATGATCTAGAGGGTTGTGAGCCTTGCCCAATGATAAATACTCTCTGTGTTGGCAACTATAAAAGTCATGGTTGTCTTAACAATTACACACACACACACACACATGCATGCACACACGCACGCACGCACACGCACACGCACACGCACACGCACATGCACACACCCACACACACTCTCTCAGTCTCAGTCTCTCTCTCTCTCTCTCTCTCTCTCTCTCTCTCTCTCTCTCTCTCTCTCTCTCTCTCTCATAGGAGCTTGACAAACATAGTCCAAGTGAACGTATAAGAGGTAGCTAGAAAGAAAGCAATACAAACAAGACAATATGTTCCTAATATGCAAACCTAGGACATGACACCAAATCCAAGTAGATTTAGGAGATCCGGATGCAATTCATGGAAGGTGACTACGGTCATGCAAGGGTCCATGTGGCCATACCCTTGACCATGTTTTGAAGCTTACCTCTCAATGGGATGTGGAAGTAGATCTAGCCTTTCATTTACTCTAGTTGATGTTGTCAAAGATTTATTTTGCCCACTCCAATTTGATGTTGTCAAAGATATCTATCTCAACCCCTCTTGATTGGAATAAAGAGTTTCATGTCTCTATGAATGCATTGGATAACACCATTGGATGCATCTTGATGCTGGACTCTAAAGACTTATTTTGCCCCATTTATTATGCCAGTATAGGCAACTATTATTGGTTTTAAAAAGTTATTCAATCACAAAAAGGGAATATTTGGGTATGATCTATTCAACCAATAAGTTTTGGCATTACCTGTTGGGGCATCCCTTTGTCTTCCACGTGGATAATTCAGCTTTGCTTTATCTAGTAAAGCAGTACACACTAGATTTTGTTACTATAGGAGTTCAAGTTTTGGGTAGTGCATCAATCCAAAGTCTAACCACATATGATTATGGATTTTCTTCCTCATTTGGTGCAAGGAAATGCTACCTTGTTGCCCTTGTTGGGATTGAATAGGCATAATCAACTCTAGTTCTCATTGTGTGTCTAATTGGGGTAAGGCTTTCTCTCAACATTTGCAATGGGAGTTGCCTTTGGTTCTATGCCTATTGGATTTCTTTTATTTCTCACCTCTTCTCAAGTTGATGTACTTCTCTTGAAATCACATTCCCACCTTCAATGCTAATATTCTTTTCGTAGGGTTAAGGCTTAAACCAAAATCCCAAAATATTTGTAAACATGGCCTAAAATGATGAAGATGAAGGAGCATAGCTCCCAAAATACTAAAATCATCCCAAAAGACCCCCATAAATCTATTAGATATGAAAGGAAGTAGGAGCATTTTTAAGATCAAACCACATGATGGTGCACACAAGGACTTCCTAGGTGGTTATGAATGCTGTCTTTGACTAATCTTCTGGGGAGCAAGCCAAACCTGATTATACCACTGAAGCCATCCAAGAATGAACACATTTCATCGTGTGCAACTTCATCTAAATACTATCTATGCAAGGCAAAGGAAAAGGATCTAAAATAGTTGCCTCATTTAGCTCATAGTAATCAACACAAATCTAGAGTTCCTTATTTTCTTGGCACATTAATAATTAGAGAAATTCATTCAACACGATTGACTAGAGAAATAAATCCAACATGAGAAGACTATCTAATTCTTCCTTTACCAATTTTACCATATGAGAATTCATATTGTGAGATATTCCTTTCTTTAGGGACTAGCAGTCAAGGCATGAACTCCCAGGATTAGGTTAGGTATGTCCAGGGAGGTTTGAGCAGTTGTCTGCCTCTTGCAAAGACATTGTTGGGCATGCAAATATTTGTCTCAGAGGTAGCCCTAGTGACCTTGTCTTGGTGGATATGATCTACAATTTGCATTTTAGAATGGATCTACCTTTACTCTTTGGAATGTATAGCATGTGACTAAGATTATTAAGAGCTTGACATCTATTTGTTAGTTAGATAACTTAGGATACTGTAATGCTCTAGGGAGTTTATAATGGAAAATCCATAAAGGATCACTTATTGGCTAAAGGAGCCAAATGTGGCAATTTATATCCCCTTGATGTGTTTTTTATTAAAAACCATGTAATCATAGATGAGCAACCAAATGTATCTTTATGGCATCATGGATTGGGACGTGTGTTCAAAAAAGGAATGGAAATGCTAACTCATTTGGATTGCTTGCATTCTCTTGTTTTTTAAAATCTTTCTCTTTATGAGCATTGCTTATATGAAAAGCATTCATGTTCAATGCATAAGGAAAACATAAACTAAAAAAGGAACGAGCCTCTTAACTTAGTACACAATGATGTATAGGGGCCTATGCCTACAAAGTCTATAGGGAGGCCATATTATTTTATCACATTCATTTGATAATGCAACTAGGAAAGTGTGTGCACTTTCACTATGGGTAGAAAAGATAATGTTTTATATTGTTTTAAAAAATATTTGAAACTTATAGAAAATAAGTTTAACAAGAGACTTAAGTATCTCATAATTGATAATGGTGGAGAATATGTCTCTCATGAATTCAAAATTTTTGTGAAGCACATGGGATAAAAGGGAACTCATTGCACTTGCTAATATAGTCCAAAGTGGTGTTAGAGCATACGAATAGGACAATAAATTAAAGAATGATGAGTATGATCTCTAATGCTAGTCTTACCTAGGGACTTTGGGTTGAGGCTATGTGACTACTCTACCTTTCATAATAAGTCACCCGATAATTCTTTAGATGGTGGCATTCCTAAAGAGACGCTGTCCAGCAAGAAGCCCTCCTATGATCACTTAAGAGTATTTGGCTATGAAGCTTATGTGCATGTGCCAAAACAAGGGCACAAGAATTTAGAGCCAAAATATAGTAAGTTCATCTTGTTAGGCTATGGATAGAGTGGCGAGATGAGTTATTGCCTTTTAGGATCTAGAAGGTGAAAAGGTTATCCATAGTAATGGCATGATCTTCAATGACAAGAAGATGCATAAGTAGGAGCTTAAGGAAGTGGAAACAATAAATATTACTTTCTAGAATCTAGTGCCACCTAGTATTTGGTTATATAGGTAAAGTTCTAATGTACCAAGGGTACTAAAAAGGGCACTCACAATGCTTCTACTAGTGAGTAGGAAGTAGGGAGATTTATTGAGCAATAGGTTGAGAGCTCTATGGTGCCTTGAGAAGAAATATTGGAGGCTAAATTTCTACAAGTCAATCCATTGTGCTACATAGATATACTTGTACCTCTTGTCCCCTTGAGATATTTTAACTTGGGGATTGACTATGTGATGTTGACATATTGCAAGGAGCCATCTTGTTATAAAGAGACCATGAAGTGGTAGTTAGCTATGTAGTTTGAAATGGATTCCATTAAGAAAAAGTAGACTTGGGAATCGATTCCTTTGCCAAAAGACAAAAATGCTTCACCATGCAAGTGGATCTATGAGTTGCAAGTGATAGGTGAGGGTAAACCCAAGCACAAGGCAAGGTTGATGGCTAAAGGCTTTAAGCAAAAAAAACTTGTGGACTTTAATGTGATATTTTCACCTATGGTGAAATTGACTAATATTCACATTGTGCTTGCTTTGGTGCCTAAATATGACATGGACATTGTATAGTTGGATATCAGATAACATTTCTTCACCATGACCTTCATGATAAAATTTGTATACAATAGCTAGAGAGTTTTATGGAATGTGGCAAATAAAAGCTTGTCTACAATCTAAAAAAGAGTCTTTATGGATTAGAGTAGGCACCATGGTAATGATACAATAAATCTGATGCCTTTATGTAGTCTAATAGCTACAAGAGAAATGAGACACACAATGGCTCATACACTAGAAAGGCCAAAGATGGTAGCTTGATAGTGTTGATAGTTTATGTGTAAAATATATTGATAGCTAGGAAAACTAAGCACAAG